>NC_058081.1:141864235-142229397 GCF_014858855.1 Bufo gargarizans
CCTATGTTTGTGTCCGCATCCGTTATGCAATTTTGCGGAATGGATGTGGACCCATTTATTTCAATGGGGCTCCAAAAGATGCAGAAAGCAACACTGTGTGCTGTCCGCATCCGTACTTCCATTGCGCGGCCCTGCAGAAAGATAGAACATGTCCTATTCTTGTCCGCGATTGCGGACAAGAATAGGCTTTTTATCATAGAGCTGCCCGTTCTGTTTTGCAAATACAGATACGGGCATCTGAATGAGCCCTAAATCACATTAGATCCTGTCAGATGGGAATGTTAAGGAAAGCCTTACTGGTACCTTCTTCTCCACCGTTTCCATGAATGTTTCTGCTCTACATTACTACGGTTAGACAGAATGTATAAAGGCAGTGTTTAGGGTCAGACTGGGTGCCTTCACACGCGGTAGAATTTTCTGCGGCTGTAAATCGGGTCCATTCATTTGAATGGGGTGGCAAGCACACATGGATTTCTGTAAGCCCGTTTGGGTGAATGGAGCAATATCTGCCACATGTGAATGCATACTTTCTCTGCTGACATACCTCTAGAATTTTTGTAGAAAGATTGCATGTTTTTTTTTGTTGTTGTGATTTTTGCTTTCTTGTGTGTATCTTAAAACTCGTTCTGACCAAGGCCTCCTGACACTGGTGACCTTCTTGTGTGGCGTGACGTTCAGCAGAGCTCTTCAGGTAACACATGATGTTTGCCACAAAGGTGTTTCTTAGACTCCTCTTCATAGAAAAATTGCTGAAAATACCCATTGGTTTAGGGTGCTGAAAATTCACACACATGGCGGTGGTCGGTTTGTCAAAATATACACAGCGTCAGAGCCATGCCAACTTCATGAGAACAAATAAAAAAAATAACCAAATCTCTAATGTGAAGCCAGCACTTTTTGTGCACAATGGGGCAGATAAATCAAAGTGGTCTTTGTCACCAATAGCAACCAATCACAGTTCAGCCTACATTATTCAAGAGCAAATTATAAAATGAAAGCTGTGCTGTGATTGGTTGCTATGGACGACAGATGGGGGGATGATTTATCAAACTTGGTTTCAAAGGAAAACTAGCTTAGTTGCCTGTGGCAACCAGTCAGATTTCACTTTTCAGAACTCCTTTGGAAAATAAAAGGTGGAATCTGGTTGCTGTGGGCAACTAAGCCCGTTTTCCTACGCACCAGTTTTGATAAATTCCCCCCCAGTTTATTTTAGAAAGTGTTGATGAATAAAGCCAATAATTTACAATCTGTAGAATCTAAAGGGGTTTTCAGAGATTTTGATACAGATGACCTATCCTTTGGGCTGAGCCTGATACCAAGCACATCAGCTATGCAATGTGCGATACTGTACCTGTAAGCTGCGAGGAGGCTGCTGATTGGCAGGGGTCCTCGGTGTTGGATCCTCTGGATAGGTCACCAGTATATTATTGGGGGGGGGGGGTCTGAGACCTGGGACCCCGCTGATCAGCTGTTTGCGAAGGCATCTGCGCTCCTGTAGGCCGAGTGATGACACATTCAGTAACATGGCCTAGGAGCAGCTCAGCCCCATTGAATTGAATGGGGCTGAGCGCGATACCGAGCACATCTGCTTTACAATGTACAGCACTTTGCTTGTAAGCTGCAAGAAGACTGCTGATTGGCAGGGGTCCACAGTATTGGACCCTCACCGATCAGATACTGATGACCTATCCTGAGGATAAGTTAAGAGTAAGGCCTCGTTCACACTTCAGTGTTTAGTCAGTGATTTCCATCAGTGATTTGTGAGCCAAAACCAGGTACAACTCTAAACACAGAACAGGAGCAGATCTTTCCCTTCTACCTCATGTCTGTGGAGGCTCCACTTCTGGTTTTGGCTCACAAATCACTGATGGAAATCACTGACCAAACACTGAAGTGTGAATGAGGCCTAAGGCCTCTTTCACACTAGCGTGACAGATTAGGTCCAGGTGCGTTCAGTGCAACCCGCACCATTTTGCAAGCAAATTCAGTCCGTTTTGTCTGCGATTGTGTTCAGTTGTTCAGTTTTTTCCGCGCGGGTGCAATGCGTTTTGATGCATTTTTCACGCGCGTGATAAAAAACTGAAGGTTTACAAACATCTCTTAGCAACCATCAGTGAAAAACGCATTGTATCAGCACTTGCTTGCAGATGCGATGCGTTTTTCACTGAAGACCCATTCACTTCTATGGGGCCAGGGTTGCTTGAAAAACGCAGAATATAGAACCTGCTGCGTTTTTCACGCAACGCAGGAATGATGCGTGAAAAAAAGCTCATGTACACAGACCCATTAAAATGAATGGGTCAGGATTCGGTGCGGGTGCTGTGTGTTCACGTCACGCATTGCACCCGGATGGAAAACTCGCTCGTGTGAAAGAGGCCTAAAAAACAGATCCTGGAAAACCCCTTTAAAGGTATGTTGCCACACTGGATCGGTTTGCTGTGGCCTTCCAAAGTGTAGAGTGACCTGTGGTGTGGATTTCTAGATCTGCAGCAAGTCAATTTATGCTGTGGATTTCCACTGCAGATTTCATCCTTTGCAGTACACAGGGTAAAATCTTCAGCAAATCCACGTGTACGGCCTCATGCACATGACCGTTGTTCTGGTCCGCATCTGAGCCCCAGTTTTTGCGGCTCGGGTGCGGACCCATTCACTTCAATGGGGCCGCAAAAGATGCGGACAGCACTCCATGGGCTGTCCGCATCCGTTGATCTGTTCCATGGCCCCGCCAAAAAAAAATAGCATGTCCTTCTCTTGTCCGTTTTGCGGATAAGCATAGGCATTTCTACAATGGGCCACCTGTTCCGATCCGCAAATTGCGGAAGGCACACGTGTGGCTTCCGTGTTTTGCGGATCCTCAATTTGCATCCTGCAAAAAACGGAACGGTTGTGTGCATAAGGCCTTACTCATACTTTATTCTTCACAGATTTTTATTTTTTTTCTCTACAATTTAATCTTACCTAGTACCTTTAACAATGGCCTTTGGTCCTGCCACCCTATAAAAGTCACACAAAGCTTATGAGAAGTGCAATAATTCTTGAGATTTTATTATACAAATTCTTGGTGGAGCCCTTGAAAGGACTATTTAAAGGGTTTGTTCCAGAAAAGTAAAAACCTCAGACAACCCTTACAATTAAAACAACAACAAAATGTTATCCTCGCCCATTTCTGCAGCACTGGTCCGGTATGCCCGCCGTTCTTGTTTTACAAACAGCAGCGGGGATGTGCCTGGAATACGGCACGGCAGCTACAGCCAATCACTGTCCTCATGTCTAGATCTGAGGACAGTGATTGGCTGCCACAGTGACTTGCCGATTACAGGCTTCCCTGCTGCTGTTTGTAAACCAAGAACGGTGGGCATACCGGACCAGTGCTGCAGAAATGGGTGAGCATAACAGGATTTTATTTTTTTTTATATTTTTTTTCCCTCAAGATATTTAATTTCGGAAAAACTTATTTTAAATGTTATTTCTCTCATTTTAGGATGCTATGTGATTTACATAGCTGACTTGGTTATACCCTCTAGTAGGCACACTAAATGATCTAGGGAATGTAATGTAATGCCAGTAATTGTCAATTAGTAATGTGTAGTTTATT
The DNA here is from genome assembly GCF_014858855.1 of Bufo gargarizans. NCBI lineage: Eukaryota > Metazoa > Chordata > Amphibia > Anura > Bufonidae > Bufo > Bufo gargarizans. Next base: position 141,867,831 of record NC_058081.1, read on the forward strand.
GGAGCTCTTGTAATATAGTTTGTGACCAACAGATGGTGATGTGATCGTAACGTGTTTTTACACCTGTGCACATGACCCTGGTATCTTATAAAGTGATGACAGATCAGGTGCCTGTATATTTATGCAAATGTTCTCTTGTGATATTGCTATCATAACTTTATATTGTACTTTCTGTATAAATAGGTTTTATGTATAGTGACTTTCAGTGACTGTTGTTCTTTGCTTTGCAGTTACAATGCCATCTCTTCAAAGAGCCAGTGTACTTCTGTAAGCTCAGACCCCGGTTTTCTGTTCCTGTACTTGGTGTAAGTGTATCGGTTCCAGGCTGGAGTGGAAAGAGGCTGGCAAGGTACCCCGACCTGGAAAAAACTAAGGCCTCGGGAGGGTGCGCACACTTAAGATGTCCTTGAGCAGTGGCGCACCAGGAGGGAAAGGTCTGGACACAAATCCTGTGGAGACCTACGACAGTGGTGATGAATGGGATATCGGAGTGGGCAATCTGATTATTGACTTGGATGCAGATTTAGAGAAGGACCAGCAGAAGCTTGAAATGTCGGGATCTAAAGAGGTGGGCCTGCCAGCCCCCAATGCTGTGGCCACGCTCCCTGATAACATTAAGTTTGTGACGCCTGTACCTAGTGGTCAAAGCAAAGAGTCAAAATCCAAATCAAAGAGGAGCAAAAGTAGCAAGGACGGAGGCAGAAGTAGTCAGGCCTCCTCTGGACTTTTCCCACCTGGAGAAGCAAGTAAAAAGGAAGCGTCAGGACGTTCTGCAGATAATGGGGGTAACTCAGGAGTTCCCACTTCTGCAACAACTCCTTCCAAGGGAGGAGAGAAGTCTGGTAAGGCAGCCCGCAGCTCGTCTAGTTCTAAAAAGGAAAGCGGAAAGGCTAAAAAGGACAAGAGTGAGGTGCCTGGGGGAAGTGGGGACAAAGAACCCATTGGAGTTCTACAACCGCCTCCTGGAGTTGGTGGTCGCGGAAACTCTGTTCAAGACTCTATGGGAACTGCAGTGGACCAGATGGGTGGGGGAATGGCGGCGGACAGTGGGAATGCTTTGAATGTTATCAAATCAGAAATTGAGGATCCTGAGCTGGATAATCGAGGATTGAAAAAGGTCAAGGCTGAAATGGTGAGTGTGTGCAAGTTCAGTATCTTACATATTGAATTTTCTGCTGTAAGTTGTGTACAAAATTCAAGCAAGGGCGCAGAGATCCCTAATTCTGCTTCACATGATAAGATTGTTCTTAATTTGTCTTGTCATTGGCTAAAACACTGCACATGACAAGTTACTTGGGCGCTTCTCTGCCTCTCTAAGCGTAATTTGTGTGTCTGTAATCTCCCTTAGGCCTCTTTCAGATGAGCCCGTGTGTAAACGTGATTTCCCATTATGGACACTGCTCGTTTCGCAGGAGCGCACTGCATTATAATGATTTATAATGTTGTGTGTCTCTGCATGACCTTACTTCTACAGAATTATGATGACAGCTTTATGTCAGTATAAGGCCTCATGCACACGGCCGTGAGCGGTCCGTGGTATCCCGGCCTGGCGTCATTGGTTGCTATGACACCATGCGCTTCATGCCGCCTCTGTACTACAGTAATACACTTGTATAGATCATACGATTGTATTACTGTAGTGCAGCGACGTCATGGCAACAAATGACGCCGTGCGCTCCTGCACTCAGAAGAAATCCAGTCCATTATCACACGGTACGTGGAACACGGACCGTGTGCATGGGGTTTAATTCTGTAGCTGCAGTAATACGCGTGCATTTTCTAGCTGCAAGGCACACTACCGCAGAGTGTGAACACAGCCTTGGAGAAGTTTGTAAAGTGAAAATCCTTGGCATCTTATTTAATGGGGGGAAAAGGTGATACCGGGTTCTTTTTGGCAATATTGGGGTATTCCCATCTCAGACATTTATGGCATATCATGGGAATATAGTAGTTCCACTTGGTTTCTCAAAGGGGTCCTAAACATTTGGTGAAACCATGACCATGTAGCAACGCTTCTCCTGCACCATGGGGCTTCTTTTGCCCGAATTTTCCTTATGGTCCATTCACACATTCGTAAGTGTTTTCCGGATCCGCAAAACACTCACATCGGCAATGTGCGAACCGCAATTTGCAGACCGCCCATCTCCGACACTATAATAGAAAATGCCTTCTCTGGTCCGCAATTGCGGACAAGAATAGGACATGATCTATTTTTTTCGGGAACAGAATCGCGGATCCCAGAAATGCGGATGCGGTCCACATTCGTTCCAGCCAAGTGAATAGGTCCGCATCCGTTCTGCAAATTGCGGAACAGATGCGGATCCAAATTACGGACGTGTGAATGGACCCTTATAGTTTCCTTGGATTCCTACTCTGCTTGCTGGAAAAGCTGAGCAGGTGAGGCCTGATGGTGCAGAGCACTCTGAGAAGCTCTGCTGCATGGTCATGGTTTCAACAAAGATGTAGGTCCACTGTAATCTTTTACTGAGATGTTTTTGTATGTTCCTTTTTTCTAAGGTAATATTTTATTGTATAAATGTTTTTGTATTATTAGACAAGTGATGACTTCTAAACACATTTTGGGGTAATTTACTGAGAGCTGGTGGAGTTTCTGGGATAAATGAAATTGCTGGGTCATGGAAAGCCATGCCCTTCTACCAAGCCCCTGCCATGTTCTGGGAAAATAGCAAAACAAGACCAAAAGTCATACATTTAGTGACTTGTACATCAGCTTTCTGGCATTAAATCCACTGATATGTCCTCCATTATATTTTAAATTTACTCGGGTGAGATAATTACCAGTCGTCTCTTCTGTTTTGAACCTATATGTAAATTATATTAAAGGAGTGGCCGGCCTCAGGTGGTGGTATTGCTTACCTGGTCCTTGCCACTGGGTTTGGTCTCTGTCGCTCCCATGTCGACTTTTCCTCTCCTTTCATTGATGAAAACAACATTAGGCCTCTTTCACACTTGCGTTGTCCAGATCCGTCGTGTACTCCATTTGCCGGAATTACACGCCGGATCCGGAAAAACACGTAAGAACGCATCATTTTTTCTTTCTGGATGCGTCTTTCCGGCTTTTTTTGTAAGATACTGATCCGGATATCCTGAAGCCAACATCAACGTTTTTTTTTTTCTGCATCCGTCGTACGGATCCGTTATGGGGCCGAATCCGTCGTAACAGTGTACTGTCGTGTACTGATGAGCGGATCCGGTATGTAAATTATTTCGCGTGTGCTGTCTAGTGGAAGTTTTCACGCCAGCCAAGTTCTTCCACCTTCCTGCAACAACTGAAGATGTTAGGACGGATCCGGAATAATACATTTCAATGGGCTATTATTCCGGATCCGTCGATGCGGCAAGTGTTCAGGATTTTTGACCGGAGCAAAAAGCGCAGCATGCTGCGGTATTTTTTCCGGCCAAAAAACGTTCCGGTCCTGAACTGAAGACATCCTGATGCATCCTGAATGGATTTCTCTCCATTCAGAATGCATGGGGATAATCCTGATCAGGATCTTTCTAGCATAGAGCCCCGACGACGGAACTCTATGCCGGAAAAGAAAAGCGCAAGTGTGAAAGAGCCCTTAGTTGACAGGGAAAGAGGTGACCGCAGCAGCCACTCACAGGCTGTAGCGGTGATCTGTTCCTCACAGTGTCAAGTGACCAGTTGTGGCCTGTGATTGGCTGCAGGGAGAGGAACAGCCGGCCCAGGAGCGACAGACTCTAAATCCAGCGGTGGGGATGAGATGAGTATGATCTCTACTCTGGGAGGTCTGTATTAATCTTGGATAATCCCTTTAATTCTAGTGGTTCAGTTTCTCATCTATGATTAGGCCATGGTGAAATGTGGCTTATATGTTGTGGTTTCTGCAGGGTATTGTACAATATATGTGAATGAGAGTTTCTAAAATGAACCTATCCCCAGCGACCTCTCTATCAAGCTGCTTCCAGACACATAGCTGTGGGTCACCTGATTAAAACACTGGGGCACATTTAGGCTAAAATTACTAACTGGCTGTGCGACTAAACATTGTTGTTTTACGCCATGTCCACCAGTTGGTCATGGCTGGGGCCATGCTGGAGCCAGGACTCTAGCCCATGCAAATGTACTTTTATGCCTGGAAATAGGTGAAAAAGGGATCAAAGGCTCCATTCCCAAGTTATACTTTGTGTGCAAATTAGACCTTTGGCGTGATGAGGGCGTCGCCAGTTCTCTTCTTGCACCCAAGCTGCGCTATTTTCTGTGGCCAGCCCCTCCCTGGCTGCTTTGATTGGCAGAGATAGGCAGTGGTAAAGCAGCCAGGGTGTGGAGCTTTATGAAACAAGAGCAATGTTGAAGCCCTCATTGCACCAGAGGATGGATTTGCATATTGAAAAATGTATCGTAACTCGGGAACAGAGCCGCGGATCAACAAAACAAAGACAGCGTTCTAATCAGGTGAACCACAGCTATGTGTCTATGGAAACAGCTGGATAGGGAGGTCGCTGGTGAGAGATTCCCTTTAAGGCCTTGCTGTCAATTTTCATGCACACAGCATGCGTGTTGTGATGAGGATTTTCCACATCGGCAAATCTACGCTCTAATCTGCGTTTAATTAATTGCAGCTTCCATCCCGAGACCCTCCCCCTTGTTAATGTACAGAGGATATGCTTTCCTTCTGCCTGTAGTTGATCACCACGCCTGCACATCGAGATCAAATGTGAATCTGCAGTCTTTCCTTTCATCTCTGTGGTGTGACCTATATAACAGTGGCTTTTCTGGCAGGAGGAGGGAGATGTCTGTCAGTTCCTTTACCTAGGGGCTCGCTGGCCTTCCAATCCCACCCATCTGTAATATCAGGATTTAGCATTTCAGCAGGACTGTGGATGGTAAATAGTTAATACCCATCAAGGCGCTGTGGATATTTATTGAAGCACTTGGTCATTTGAATATTTGGAACCTTTTCAGTGATAGTTTTCTATTAATTTCAGTGGAACTAGTTTGTATACTGCTGACAATCTGTAAAATCGCTTCTCCGGATTGGGCAGACAGTATGATCGTTGGCCCGGGGGAGCGTGCCGGTGTTCTCAATAGGGAGAAGGAAATGCCCTAATTTGCTGTTGGGGTAGAATAAGGACACCCATTCATATTTGTATGGCGATTTGTAAACCCCCCCCCCCCCCCCACACACACACACATATGGCCACTTGTGCTTTTAAAGGGGTTCTTCGGGAATAAAGTAATGAATGGCTTCAGAGGGGACATGCTGCTTATGGCCACATCACCGCTGAAGCCAGTCATTGGCTGCAGCAGAGGATGTGACCATGGCCATGAAGCAGTGGATGGAAACACTCCAGAGACTAGAACATGGACACAGCGTATGAATCTTCTGTTTATAGAGGCAGGCTGCGGGCACTTGCTAAAAAAAAAAAATGAAAAAAAATGTGAATTCCGGAAGAACCCATTTGAAGCTGCACTTGTCTTATGATTACACAGGATTGACAGGAGATTTGGGGACCATTTGTCCATCATGCTAGATTGGATCCACCCACTAATAAATGTGTGTGACCAGCGTACATTGGGTTACGTTTCCATAATAGAAGAAATTGGACTTTAAAGGGAATCTGTCACTATGATTCTGGACTGTTGTCTCCTGCAATACATGAGTTATACTGCCATCTGGAATTTACCACAGATTGGGGTTTTACACCAGTCTATAATATCCCCTGCACTGTCAGAGGATGAGGCTCACTCCCGACGTATCCTCTGGCATGCCTTGTGCCCAGACTGAAATGTTCAGCAGCTCCGAGCTGCCATCGATTTTACTCTTCTTTTACACCTGAAAACCGGCATAAAAGCGGATAAATTCGCCAGGCCCTTCCCTGCCTTTGTCAGCACTCGGAACTGCGCTGAAGTCCGGACTGCTGTGCTGACATAATGGTGAGGACTCCTGTGCGCATGCACAGCAGTCCTGACAATATATTTTAGCAGAGCACAAATGCCCTAACCTGGTTGGTTTGTATAGTCCCGTCCTCTGTTTCCCATTTCCCCTTGAATCTGAGTGACACCAAAAGAGTCGGACACCCGCTTAGCTTTCATCCCCTATTGAAATATCATGGTTGTGGTTTATAGGGCAGTTGGGAACACTAGTGCTGTGTGAGCATCCATTTGGCTGCCAGCAGTCTGTGTATGGCCTGCATTACCACATGTAATGTGCATCTGCATTTTACATCTCTCCATGTCTATAGGAGAACCCTAGCTCCAGTGCAGATTCTTCATTCCCTATTGTTTTACATTGTCTGGCGCAGTGTTTTATCTTTCCACATGAAAGCCCTGTGGAATCTTGGTGAAAGTAGTCCTCTCAGTATGTTAATAGAAAGGATTGCTTAATTCAGCTTGGTATGAGATGCACTGGATCCTGGAATCTGGCACATTGGCTCACAACTGGACGTCTGCTTTAAGAAAAAACGTATTTGGGCTGCTTCCCTGCTGTTTATTATCCTTAAGGCCTCTCTTACACAAGCGTGACGGATTAGGGCTGGATGCGTTCAGTGAAACTCGCACAATTTTGCAAGCAAGTTCAGTCAGTTTTGTCTGCGATTGCGTTCAGTTGCGTTTTGATGTGTTTTTCACGCACGTGATATAAAAAACTGTTTACAAACAACATCTCTTAGCAACAATCAGTGAAAAACGCATTGCATCTACACTTGCTTCTGGATGTAATCCGTTTTTCACTGAAGCCCCATTCACTTCTAGGGGTCCAGGGCTGCGTGGAAAACTCAGACTATAGAACATGCCGCGTTTTTCACACAACGCAGAACTGATGCATGAAAAAAAAAAAAAAACACAGTCCCATTGAAATGAATGGGTCAGTATTCAGTGCGGGTGCTATACGTTCACGTCACACATTGCACCCGCGCGGAAAACTTGCTCGTGTGAAAGGGGCCTTAGTGCGGCAGCGCTGTGATCTGATAATGCAGCTGCGCTGTCTACAGGGAGTGTGAGCTAGTCTGAAATCCTCCTCATGTTTCATCATTGGTTCAGGCTGCTGCTCTGCCCCTCACCCTTCAGACTGGCAGCTCTGTATAAACACAAGCCCATCGCCAGCTCACCAGGATGTGCCCCCAGAACTGGTGTCTACTGCAGAATTGTTAGATAGTTTACTGAAGCACCAGTGGGAAAACATGATCATTGGGTAACTACCATACATATACACTGAGGCAAATGAGCCTTTATAAGGGAATGTTTGTGTAATACTTTGGCACCAAAAGCACTCTAGAGGACCTAAGTAACGGCCAGTGCATTTATTTTCCTCACTTATATAGCGCTGACATATTCCGCAGCGCTTTAAGGGGTATTTAGACTGCCCAATTATTCAGACAGATTACTAGGAATGACCGTTCCTGTCCATGCAAATGTGCCACTGATGAACAAGTAAAAGGGTGATCATGTCGTTAGTGCAGGCACACCAATCATCGTTCCTGGGCAGCAGGTCGTGCGGTCTAAACAGCGATCTGCTGCCCAGACACAGCTGTATGAGGATGAGTGATCGCAGTAGCGATCCCTTGTCCTCATACTATGGAATTGATTGATCATGTAAATGAAGGAGCAGCCGACTGTCGGGAAGGAAGGCTTCCTTCCTGACAATCGGCTGTAACATCGTGCGGTGTAAACTCACCTTGAGGGCTCATGCACACGACCGTTGTTGTTTTGCGGTCCGCTTTTCATGGATCTGTTCCGTATCTGAGGTTTTTTTTTTCTCTCTGATTTAAGTCCTCTTCCGTCCCGTTACTCCACAAAACATATCTGTATGGTTTCCGTATGAGATCCGTTTTTGCGGATTGGAAACGTAAACAGTAACACATAAGCAATATGGGCTGGGCATAGCATTTCTACGGTATGGATCCGCAAATTACGGATGACATACGGATGTATTCCGTGTGCGTTCTGTATTTTTTGCTTACCCATTGACTTGAATGGGGCCCCAGACCGCGATTTGCAGACAGTAATAGGACATGCAATACTTTTTTGCGGAACGGAAATAAGGAAACTGAATGCACACGGAGTACCTTCCGTTGTTTTTGCAGACCCATTAAAGTGAACGGTTCTGCAAACAGTCCGCAAAAGAAACAAAACGGACACGGAAGAAAAATGTGTTTGTGTGCATGAGCCTTAATATAATCAGCCTTCTTTTTAAAGGGAATATGTCACCACTATCTTGGGCTAGTATGTACAGTAATATATGAGCAGCACTGCAGATATGGAGTACAGATTGCTATTTTTTTATTTATTTTTTCCTACTCTCCCCGATACCCCCACTGTCAGCGTGTAGGTTGACAGCAATTGGCAGAAAAGTTGCCTCTTGCGCACACGTCCGTGGAACACGGACCGTGAGATACCGGCCTGGATTCCTGCTGAGTGCAGGAGCGCACGGCGTCATTGGTTGCTATGCCGCTGTGCGCTTCGCGCCGCCGCTGCTGTACAGTAGTGCACTCATATGATCTATAAGAGTGCATTACTGTACGGCGGCACAAAGCGCACGGCGTCATAGCAACCAATGACGCCTCAGCAGGAATCCAGGCCGATATCTCACGGTCCGTGTTCCACGGACATGTGCAAGAGGCTTAAAGCTGTGATTTAGCTGTCAGAACACAGCCAAGTCACAGGCGTGTTGAAGGTGAGTCGTGTCTCACGTGCGACTTACATTAAAGTTAGTGAAGTGAATGTAGCTGTGTAGCCCTGGCCTTAGGCCCCTTGCAGACGACCGTGTCCGGACACGTTGCATCTGTGATGAGGGAAAATCGTGCGAGTAGGTACGCAAAAGTCAGTTTTGACTGCGATTGCGTTCTGATGTTCAGTTTTTTTTGCGCGGGTGCAATGCGATTTTTCACGCGTGTAATAAAAAACTGACTGTGGTACCCGGACTTCTTCACTGAAGTTTGGGTTTGGTTAGGTGTTGTGTAGATTTTATTATTTTCCCTTATAACATGGTTATAAGGGAAAATAATAGCATTCTTAATACAGAATGCTTAGTAAAATAGCGCTGGAGGGGTTAAAAAAAAATTACTTACCTCATCCACTTGATCACGCAACTGGCATCGTCTTCTTGCTTCTTCTTTCAGGACCTGGCTGGATAAGGACCTTTGGGGTCGTCACCTCGTGGTGAGCGCGATGACGACCCCGAAGGTCCTTATCCAGCCAGGTCCTGCAAGATGAAGAAAGAAGACGAGCCCAGCTGCGAGATCAAGTGGATGAGGTGAGTTACATTTGTATTTTATTAATTTTTTTATTTTTATTTTTTAATCCCACAATGGACATTTTACTTAGCATTCTGAATTAAAGAATGCTGCTATTTTCCATTATAACCATGTTATAATGGAAAATAATAGCGTAAATTGGGTACCGGGTAACTCATCCCTTGTCTCCTTAGCAACCGCGTGTGAAAATCGCATTGCATCCACACTTGCTTTCGGATGCTTGCGATTTTCACGCATCCCCATTCATTTCTATGGGGCCTGCGTGCGTGAAAAACATTGCTTACCTGAAGAGCCCCATTGAAGTGAATGGGTCCGGATTCGGTGCGGGTGCAATGCGTTCACCTCACGCATTGCAACCTTGCGGAATTCTCGCCCGTGTGAAAGGGGCCTTAAACCTGCACTGAAATACATTCAGTACTGCTGTGCATGCGCCCACGAGTAGTGATGAGCGAACTTCTGTTTTAAGTTCGGCGTCTAAAGTTCGGCTTCCGGTTAGCGGAGAATCCCGATATGGATTCCGACTTCCGTTGTGGTCCGTGGTAGCGGAATCAATAATGGCCGATTATTGATTCCGCTACCACGGACCACAACGGAAGTCGGAATCCATATCGGGATTCTCCGCTAACCGGAAGCCGAACTTTAGACGCCGAACTTAAAACAGAAGTTCGCTCATCACTACCCACGAGTCCTCCTTTAGGTTAGCACAGCTCAGCAGTCCGGATTGGATTTCAGCACAGCTCTGAGTGCTGACAGCAGGGGGAATGGAGTAGGAAAAAATAGTGATCTGGACTCCTTATGTGCAGTACTATAATGGCCCAGAAATCTGGGGACAGATTCTCTTTAAGGGTACATGCACAGGGGTGTAGGTTTACTAGCAGAAAATCCACCAAAACTGCACCAAGAACTACATGTGTTACTTGCGGATTTGCAGCATATCTCACCCTTGCTTCCACACAAAAATGACACAAGTAATTGATGTGCTGCGGATATCAATTCCATGTGGCAGATCACTTTCTGCACTGAACACTGCACTTTTTCGGCACCAAAATCTGCAACGTGTGCAGACACTGCATGCAGGGTTTTAGTTGGAGAAAACAAATTCCCACAAGCGGTAAACTGCCAGGCTGGTAGCTGGAAAGGTGTTTGACGCCACCAGCGACTGCCTTTCACATGGCGCATGCTGACCTCCGGCTGGATCCCACTCTCATCTTCTTTCCCTGCAGCATATGTCATACTCATCAGGAAAGGGGTAGGAATGAGAGCGGACAGAGGACGTAGAACTTGTCAGCAGCGGGAGGCAGGGGTCAGAGGCTAGGGTGACGGACAGATGAGGGTTGGCAGCTTCTGCCATGGTCACGTAGTGTGAGACAGTGTGCCCCTCAGGGAGCAAAGCCATGTGTCCAGATAGAACGGGCTCCCAGCAGCTGCCGACGCTGTGCACAGGAGCTTGTATGGTTCTTAGGTGGCTTTTATATTTTGATTTGGCCATGTTGTATTTATTTTACATAATGATTAACGCCACCCATAACAGAACATACACTGCCCGTCCCAAAAAAAGCCTTTAGCTATGATTACGGCACACATTCGCTGTGGCATTGTTTCGATAAGCTTCTGCAATGTCACAAGATTTATTTCCATCCAGTGTTGCATTCATTTTTCACCTAGGTCTTGACCATGGTAGAGTCTGACTGGTGCGCAAAGCCTTCTCCAGCACATCCCAAAGATTCTCAGTGGGGTTAAGGTCTGGACTCTGTGGTGGCCAATCCATGTGTGAAAATGATATCTCATGCTCCCTGAAACACTCTTTCACAATTTGAGCCCGATGAATCCTGGCATTGTCATCTTGGAATATGCCCGTGCCATCAGGGAAGAACAAATCCATTGATGGAATAACCTGGTCATTCAGTATGTTCAGGTAGTCAACTGACCTCATTCTTGGAGCACATACTGTTGCTGAACCTAGACCTGACCAACTGCAGCAAACCCAGATCATAGCACTGCCCCCACAGGCTTGTACAGTAGGCACTAGGCATGATGGGTGCATCACTTCATCTGCCTCTCTTCTTACCCTGATGCGCCCATCACTCTGAAACTGGGTAAATCTGGACTCATCAGACCACATGACCTTCTGCCATTCTTTATGCTCCCTAGAAAATTTAAGCCTTTTTTTTCTGGTTTGCCTCACTGATTAGTGGTTTTCTTACGGCTACACAGCTGTTCAGTCCCAATCCCTTGAGTTCCCTTTGCATTGTGCATGTGGAAATGCTCTTACTTTCACTATTAAACATAGCCCTGAGTTCTACTGTGGTTTTTCTTCGATTTGATTTCACCAAACGTTTAAGAGATCGCCGATCACGATCATTCAGAATTTTTTCCCCGCCACATTTCTTCCTCGAATACGATGGGTCCCCACTATCCTTCCAGTTTTTAATAATGCGTTGGACAGTTCTGAACCCAATTTTAGTAGTTTCGGCAATCTCCTTAGATGTTTTCTCTGCTTGATGCATGCCAATGATTTGACCCTTCTCAAACAGACTAACATCTTTTCCACAACCATGTGATGTGTCTTTTGACATGGTTGTTTAAGAAATGAGAAGCAACTCATTGCACAAGTTGGGGTTAAATAACTTATTGCCAGCTGAAAGATAATCGCCCAAGCAGTAATTATCCAATAGGAGGCTCATACCTATTTGCCTAGTTAAATCCAGGTGGCGACTTTTTTTTATATAGTGTATATGGCAGCAAAGAAGTCACGGTACGCCCTGGGTGCTGTCATTTTGAGGCATTTTTCTTCAATATGGAAATAATTGTGCCTAAATGTATTGCACCTTAGTAAATCTGTGTCTCTTTGTAATATAGCATCTTTGTGGAGTCAGAAAACCTCCAGCAAGAACACAACATATCCTACGATTAACAGCGGCAGACTTTTTCTGCAAAAAAATTAATCTGGTCACCTGTAAAGGCAGCCTAAGGCCTCTTTCACACGGGCGTGAATGATTGGCTCTGGATGCGCTCAGTGAAACTTGCACCATTTTTCAAGCAAGTTTAGTTTTGTCTGCGATTGCATTCAGTTTTTTCTGCCCAAGTGCAATGCGTTTTGATGCAATTTCCACGCACGTGATAAAAAAAACTGAAGGTTTACAAACACTATCTCTTCTTCCGGATGCGATGCGTTTTTCACTAAAGCCTCATTCACTTCTATGAGGTCAGGGCTGCATGAAAATTGCACAATATAGAACAGGCTGTGTTTTTCATGCAACGCAGAACTGATACGTGCACTGGGTCAGGATTCGGTGCGGGTGCTATGCGTTCATGTCACACATTGCACTCGCGCTAGAAACTCGCTCGTGTGAAAGGGGCTTAAGTGTGTATGCACGGTGCGGGTTTGAATGCAGAAAATCCACATGAAAAACCCACACACAAATCTGCACTATTTATTGGAGTGGATTTTTTTGGAGAGAATTATTAGATAACTTGGAGCGCTAGGATATACTCCCGTTGTCTGATAGGTGCAGGTCCCACCTCGGGGACCCACACCTAGCTCATAAATGGAGCCCTGAAAGTCATTCGTGACCGCCCTCCGTTCGTTTCTATGGGGCTGCCAAAAATAGCCAAGCAAAGCATAATCGTCAGGAATATGATCTCCCTGGCTCCTTAATGAATTAGATCAAAAAAAACTAGTGTCGAAAGTGAAAATATCCCGATACACTTCTGTTTTCGGAATCCCTTGCTCTGTGAATGACGGTTATCTGATAAAAGTTCGATGCAGTCAGTAAGTCAGGATACCAGAAGGCCTAAAGGCTGTTTAACACAGAGATTGTCATGAAGGAAGCGTTCCATCCCGGCAAATGCCTGCTCGCTAGCGGAGAAAACTGCTGCTATTACATGCAGAGATCTCCACCACAACATTGGGGGGGATGATCGCTATGCCATCCCTTGTCCCCATGCTGACTAGTTGTTTGCCGGCAGTAGATTGTGATTAGACAGAACGATCTGCCGCCGGCAAGTGATGTTTAAGCCTGCTGAAAGATTCCTATTGCCTGATGCACGTTTGCTCATTCATTGGGTAATCGGCGGCAGTAATAGACGGCCAGATTATCGCTAGCGAGTGTTAGCTGGCTGACAGTTGGCCAGTCTAAGGCTCCCTGCACACGGACGTGTGTGCCCCGTGGTTGTGGTGCGGCCCGCAATGCACGAGCACAGTCTGTGGGGCAGCGGATCGCGGACCCATTCACTTGAATGGGTCCGCGATCTGGCTGTTCCGCAAAAAGATAGGGCATGTTCTATCTTTTTGCGGAACGGAAGTACAGGGAGGAAACCCCACGGAAGCACTCCATAGGGTTCCGTTCCATGCTTCCATTCCGTACCATTCCGCATCTCCGGATTTGCGGGCCCATTCAAGTGAATGGGTCCGCATCCGTGATGCAGAATGCCCACAGAACGGCACCCGTGTATTGCAGATCCGCAAATGCGGTCCGCAATACGGCAACGGGAAGCACACGTTCGTGTGCAGGGGGTCTAATACAGGCTTTTGCTGACCACTTACCTTTAGATACAGATTGGCTAAAATGGCTAATTATAAGTATATCGTTTGGCCAAAGGTTGCATGCAAAGTTTGCTCCAAGACATCCATTGTCCCACAGATATCAACTGGAAATTTGGAAAGGCAAGTTTGAATTTTTTTTATTTATTTTTTTTCCTTTCTCTCTCCAAGCCCCTCATTATGTGCTGTGTTATGTATATGAATTTTTCAACCAAACCAATCTCCCTGATCCTGGCTTTTTTTTTTTGTTGATAAAAGGATGTTTGGGAAGATGATCTCCACTCATATTGATAACAATGGTGTCAGGCTGGGGTCCACCTTTTATTAAGTGATCACCTGTACTCAGGATAGGCAGGGACCTGATACCCCACATCTTCACCGATCAGCTGTAATATCTCCAGTGCTGGAAGCTTACAGCGCCGTCTCCTTTGTAGTGGGCTGAGCTAAATGTGCACATAATGAAGGAGAAGGATTGTTTAAACATGGGAATCCCGCAGGCAGAAAGGTGGATATTTGAGGTGGCAACAGTTTACGGAAACCAAATGCACCTGCTCTGAGAAGCTGGTGTGTGCTGCATCCTGGAATGGGATCAGGAGACCTACAGGTAAAACTCTATATATTCCATAGACCTAGAAGACCTTTTCTCGTCTACAACCGTTTAGCAGACCTGACCATGTTTGCTCTGTTATGTCTTCTAGCACCATGCTTGTTTAAAGGCAGGGAAGATATGACAATTTTATGCAGTCAAAGTGCCAAATGACTTGAGAATGATTGTACAGCACTTTGTGATGCCTAGGGTTTAACTGCTGGAGTCTGCCAAATCAAGTGTGATCCAGGTAAGGCTGGGTTTACATCGTGTTTTTGTCCCACGTTGGGAAAAAAAAACTGCAATTTTTTTTAAAACAATTTAAACCCCTGTTTAGCATCCAGCAGAGACATCCGTTTAACGTCTACAGTTAATAAAAATATGATGTAGAGCTAGCCTTAAAAACTTTTCTGCTACAAATTTGCCACCTGTAACCATTCCCTTTCACATGAGTGTGACAGCAGTATATAAATTTAAAGGCCTGTCTGGAGTTGTATTTAGGGGGATGTCCTCCCTTATTTTGTTTTATTTTTTGTCTTACCTGTGAAGTGAACTTTACTTTCTCCCTGCCTCTCAGTTTCAGCTCTGTGGGTCTTGGGCATTCTTTTCTGCAAATACTAGTCCTCACATGTGAACTTCCTGCATGGATGGGGTCACGCCAGTTGTAACGGTCCCAGTACTGCTGGATCACATGCCATTTGGAGACGAGTAACTGCTGAGGCCAGTCATTGACTGCAGCGATGCATGTGACCCCATCACTGTAGGAAGTTTGCATGTAGGGAATGGAAGTGCAGTGGAGACAGTCTGAGAAAACCAGGTTTAGGGTGTTTAAGAAAAAAAAAACCACAGACAAACCCTTTAAACTTGTGCCATACATACTAGCTGTGGCGACCAGTGATTGCATGTCTGGAACGTCACCACTGCAGAATAAGTCTAATTTTCTTAAACCCTTGGTCCATCTTACTCATCTTGGTCCTTGTTTCCTTTGTTGTTCAGGGAACATGATATTGATGGCCTATCCCCAGAAAAAGGAATCAATTTCTGATTGGAGGGGGTCATAGTCCCGGCACCCCCACTGATCAGCTGTCCGGTGAGCCCTGCAGCCTTCTCACAGTTTACTGGACACGGCGCAGTACATTGTATACTCTGTATAGAAGCCCAGTGCAGCTGGGCCATGTGACCGATGAATGTGCAGTCATTGACCTCGGAAGAGGCACGCATTGGTCACCTTAGTACTGCAGTCTCCATCAGGCTGATCAGTGGACCCTCACCACTTGATGACTTATCCTAAGGAAAGGCTATCAATGTCAAAATACTGGACAGACCCTTTAATGACCAGGTTTGTACAAAAAGGACCAGTATACTTTGGCTTTAGCAGCATCGCATATATGACTTCCTGAGAGTCTTTTTAGGCTTTCCTGACTTTTCTTGGATACAGTGGAATTTACAGTCTTGATGAAGGCAGTATTGGATATCCTCATTTAGGATTGTTGGGAGCTTTGAACAGCCGTTCAATTCCATCATGTTGCATGAAAACATCACCCAGAGTTCATAGCACATTCTGTGCTGGTGAGTGCTTTCCATGGGAGGAGGGGGTCCCTAACCCTTAGGGCTCATGCACACACGTATGCCCTCTGAGACATATGGTCCGTGAGCAGGCCATGTGTCCCGGAGCGGCAGACATTGTGCGCACGGGGGCACACAGCATCATAGATTACAATGAGCCCTTTTTCTCTGCAATCGGTGTAACCAATGCATACAAATTCTTACTTTTAGTTATAAGTAAACAAGGTGCTCGGAGTACAGAGGGACTGGCTTAGCCCCTTGGAGCACTGCTTCACCTCCGCCTCTCCTCTTCCCAGTGACTTTGGCAGGGCCAGGCATCCGCACTGCTCCAATGTCTCGCCCTGAAATCTTGCAGATGCGCTGGTGGCAGTACTATCTGTGCATGTGCCGTGAGGATCTCAGAGCGGGGTCGACCACAAGAGATCTCCACTGCGTTATCTATTATCTGCTTAGGCTTCATGCACACCCCCGTATCTGTTTTGCAATCTGTGTGTGCTGTCCGCACATTCTCTTCAGCGGGTTTGTGGTCCGCATTTTGTGGAACGGATGCGCGTACATGCATGCTCGGTTTGCTTTCCACATCCATATGTCCATTCTGCTGAAGGATAGAACATGTCCTATACTTGTCTGCAAAATGTGAACCCATTGAAGTCACTCCCGGCCTGACCTCCCAGCGCTGCCGGGGGTCACGTAGCATTATATTGATTTCTGATGCTATGTAACCCTTACAGTTCTGGAATGTATTGGATAACACTGACATAATGCTGCCAGTGTTATCCAATACATTCTATAACTGTAACGGTTACATAGCATTATACTGATTTATGATGCTATGTGAATCCCGTCAGTGCTGGGAGGTCAGGCCGGGTGCTGCGATGTGAACTCGCTGCGGGAGGAACGCTCGTCTGCAAGGGGCCTTATTATGTAGAGAAAGTTAATACAAGCTAGCTATCTAATGTATTGTGATTGTCAATATTTCCTCCTTTGCTGGCTGGACTCATTTTCCCATAAGATTATACACTACTTGTTTCCATGGTTACGGCCACCCTGCAGTCCTGCACCACTTGCTTGCACACTATAGGAAAAAGCTCTGGCCTCACTGGTGGCTGAGATTGTGGGAGAGCGTATAGTCGTCACTTTTTCCTATAGTGTGCAAGCATGACCACCGCTGCTGGATTGCAGGGTGGTCGTGACAATAAAAACAAGCATTGAGTAATATGGAAAAATGAATCTAGCCAGCAAAGGAAGCAATATGGATATTAACAATACATTAGTAAGTGGCTTGTATTAACTTTCTCTACATGATTAATGCTATTTTGTGACGTGACACAACCCCTTTACCCCTTCCAGCATCCTCACGACATGTATGTGAGCGAATGCGGCTCTCTGCCGCATCCTCACGTGCATGTACGTGATGGGATTGGGCGGGTGCAGGTGCTGCACCCGCCTGATCCGCAGCATGGGCCCAGCTGTTACTGATAGCAGAGCCCCTGCTGCATCCGCCGGCATCGCTGTGTGCTGTGATGGCAGTGGATTAACCCTTTCACGTGCGGCGGTCAGTTCAATTCAGTACAATACTGAATTGAAACAGGAATAAAACCCTGAAAAGTCCCAAAGTGTGACAAATATAAAAAGTGAAAAAAAGTTTTGTTTAAAAAAAAAAAAAAATATTTCAAATAAAAAAGCATCCTTTTTCCAAAATATAGGAAAAAAATTGTAAAAGGGAAAAAATAAGAAAAGTAGACATATTACATATCGCCGCATTCGTATAGACCGGTTCTATAAAAATATCACATGATCTAACCCTCAGGTGAACGCTGTCAAAAAAGTAAAATAAACAGTTCTAAAAAAAAGTTTTTTTTGTCACCTTACATCACTATTGTCGCATCCGTAACAACCTGCTCTATAAAAATACCACATGATCTAATATGTTAGATTAACATTGGAAATAACCAAAAAAAAGTGCCAGAACAGCTATTTATTGTTACCTTGCCTCACAAAAAGTGCAATATAGAGGAACAAAAAATCATATGTACCCTAAAATAGTACCAACAAAACTGCCACCTTATACCGTAGTATCCAGAATGGGGTGATTTTTTTGGGGGGGGGGGGGGGGGGGAGTTTCTACTCTAGGGGTGCAACAGGGGGTCTTCAAATGTGACATGGCCCTCGACAAACCATTTGGCATTCCTTTCTTTCTGCGCCCTGCTGTGTGCTCGTACAGTAATTTACGATCACAAATGGGGTGTTTCTGTAATTTTACAGAATCAGGGTAATGTTTAGTTTGGCTGTTAACCCTTGCTTTGTTACTGGAAAAAATTGATTAAGATGGAAAATCTGTCAAAGTTGAATGTCATCTCCATTTTCCTTAAATTCTTGTGGAACACCTAAAGGGTAACAAAGTTTGTAAAATCAGTTTTGAATACCTTGAGGGGTATAGTTTCTAAAATGGGGTCATTTTGGGGGGGTTTATATTATGTAAGCCTCATAAAGTGACTTCAGACCTGAACTAGTCCTTAAAAAGTGGATTTTGGAAATTTTCGTCCCCCAAAAATATAATGGCATTCATAAAATGATCCAAACATGAAGTAGACATATGGGGAATGTAAAATAATTATTTTTGGAGGTATTGCTATCTATTATAAAAGTAGAGAGATGTAAATTTGCAAATTTTTCAGGATTTTTGGTAAATTTTTTTATTTTTTTTTATAAATAAAAATGACTTTTTTTTTACTCAATTTTACCACCGTCATGAAGTACAATACGTGACGAGAAATCTCAGAATGGCCTGGATAATTAAAAGCGTTTTAAAGTTATTACCACATAAAGTGACTGGTTAGATTTCTTAAAAATGGCCTGGTCCTGAAGGTAAAAACTAGCTTGGTCTTGGAGGTTAAAGGACCTTTGATGTCATCAATGGGACGAGCCAGGACAGAAGATCTATACAGTCAGTGCTAGTGCAGGGAAATGCGAGCTTTTAATTAAAGAGAAGTGTTTGTGTGTAGCAGTGCTGTATGTGTGTATACATGTGTAGCAGAGCTGTGTCTGTGTGTAGCAGTGCTGTATATGCACCAGAACTGTGTGTGTGCGTCGCAGACAAATACTTAAAAAGTAATCTAGCAGAACAAGAAGCATGGCAGGGCACAACAGAGTCGTGACAGGAGACGCATTTATTTGGATAGGTACATTTAATTTAATGAGGTGAACACATGCACCATTGCTGGTTGTTGAATGGTCAGAAAATGAGACCGTAAAGGTAACAGGAGCTGACCAAAACTTAAAAAAAAAAAAAATGACTGACCTTGACCCCTCCACTTCAAACAATATTCCCTTTAAAGAGGACTAGAAAATATTTTTCCAATTTTCTATAGTCTAAACCTGGGGTGCATCTTATAGTCCAGTGCTTTTTATAAAGTGAAAAATATGGGTATGTTTGGAATGCATTCTGTTTACTTTTATCCATTAGTAGTCTTATTATATAGCAGCCTGGCACTATTTTACATTTTGAAAAAAAATAATAATAATTCACGTGTAAGCTGTCAAAGGACATAAAATGGCACCATGGAAAGTTACTCTATGTTTGTATGCCTCATAACTAGAAATGGCGCTGATCATCCAGTCATGATTATCCTTTGAGTAGTCTTCTCCTGTAGACTTGGGCAATATGCGGTCTTCTTCTTCCAGGCGCCCTGCACTAGGCTGCGGGAGCCCTTCCATGTTCTGAGCTGATCCTCCCTGGAATGCAGCCCTAATGCTTTTTTAATCTGTCGATTTATTGTTGTTGGCTTGGCGAGCCCTGAGCTGGCAGAACGTTGTACTAACCCCGTTCTGTGCCCAAGTAACAAGAAGGAGACGTTCTAAGCTCAGGCAGCGATGCAAGGACTTAAAAACACACTTCAGAAAATAACTCTGCTAAATAAAGCCCTTAATGGACACAAGCTTCTTATAAGTAACTGGCAGCAATTCCAGACCTCTTTTTCTACAAGTGTTTTTAAGCTGTGTATTACTTGTCTTATTTTAGTGCAGGTGCAGTACAAAGCGTGTGTGTGTAATAAATAAATAAATATATATATATACACACACACATACATATACAGAAAAACAGGCAGCACTCCAAAGAATAAAGTAAAAAGAAATGTATTCACCCATAAGGCAATGCTACGTTTCGGCTCAGTGCTAGAGCCTTCCTCAAGAGAGATAGATAGATATATATATATATAGATATATATAGATATAGATATATATATATATACAGACGTGGACAAAATTGTTGGTACCCTTTGGTCAATGAAAGAAAAAGTCACAATGGTCACAGAAATAACTTTAATCTGACAAAAGTAATAATAAATTAAAATTCTATAAATGTTAACCAATGAAAGTCGGACATTGTTTTTCAACCATGCTTCAACAGAATTATGTAAAAAAATAAACTCATGAAACAGGCATGGACAAAAATGATGGTACCCCTAGAAAACACAGAACATAATGTGACCAAAGGGACATGTTAATTCAAGGTGTGTCCACTAATTAGCATCACAGGTGTCTACAACCTTGTAATCAGCCATTGGGCCTATATATATGGCTCCAGGTAATCACTGTGTTGTTTGGTGATATGGTGTGTACCACACTCGACATGGACCAGAGGAAGCAAAGGAAAGAGCTGTCTCAAGAGATCAGAAAGAAAATTATAGACAAGCATGTTAAAGGTAAAGGCTATAAGACCATCTCCAAGCAACTAGATGTTCCTGTGAGTACAGTTGCACATATTATTCATAAGTTTAAGATCCATGGGACTGTAGCCAACCTCCCTGGACGTGGCCGCAGGAGGAAAATTGATGACAAATCTAAGAGACGGATAATCCGAATGGTAACAAAAGAGCCTAGAAAGACTTCTAAAGAGATTCAAGGTGAACTTCATGCTCAAGGAACATCAGTGTCAGATCGCACCATCCGTCGTTGTTTGAGCCAAAGTGGACTACATGGGAGACGACCAAGGAGGACACCATTGTTGAAAACGAATCATAAAAAAGCAAGACTGGAATATGCCAAACTACATGTTGACAAGCCACAAAGCTTCTGGGAGAATGTCCTGTGGACAGATGAGACAAAAATCGAAGTTTTTGCCAAGGCACATCAGCTGTATGTTCACAGACGAAAAAATGAAGCATATCAAGAAAAGAACACTGTCCCTACTGTGAAACATGGAGGAGGCTCTGTTATGTTCTGGGGCTGCTTTGCTGCGTCTGGCACAGGGTGTCTTGAATCTGTGCAGGGTACAATGAAATCTCAAGACTATCAAGGAATTCTAGAGAGAAATGTACTAGCCAGTGTCAGAAAGCTTGGTCTCAGTCGCAGGTCATGGGTCTTGCAACAGGACAATGACCCAAAACACACCGCTAAAAACACCCAAGAATGGCTAAGAGGAAAAAATTGGACTATTCTAAAGTGGCCTTCTATGAGCCCTGACCTCAATCCTATTGAGCATCTTTGGAAGGAGCTGAAACATGCAGTCTGGAAAAGGCACCCTTCAAACCGGACACAACTGGAGCAGTTTGCTCATGAGGAGTGGGCCAAAATACCTGCTGAGAGGTGCAGATGTCTCATTGACAGTTACAGGAAGCGTTTGATTGCAGTGATTGCCTCAAAAGGTTGCGCAACAAAATATTAAGTTAGGGGTACCATCATTTTTGTCCATGCCTGTTTCATGAGTTTATTTTTTTACATAATTCTGTTGAAGCATGGTTGAAAAACAATGTCTGACTTTCATTGGTTAACATTTATAGAATTTTAATTTATTATTACTTTTGTCAGATTAAAGTTATTTCTGTGACCATTGTGACTTTTTCTTTCATTGACCAAAGGGTACCAACAATTTTGTCCACGTCTGTATATCTCTATTTTAAGGATGAGCGAAGTTGATTTGCATAAAACTTTGTTTTAATATATATTATTAGAATGTATCGGCTCCTATAACCTGAGTTTGGTTCAAAGGTTTTTTACAGTGGAAATTAATTTCCAAAGTTCTTACATGAGCCAATACATTCTAATACTGTACGGTGCGCCCGCTCCGTACAGTATAAGGGCCCTTTCACACTTGCGTTGTCCGGATCCGGCGTGTCCTCCACTTGCCGGAGGTACACGCCGGATCCGGAAAAACGCAAGTGTACGGAAAGCATTTGAAGACGGATCAGTCTTTCAAAATGCTTTGTGTTACTATGGCACCCAGGACGCTATTAAAGTCCTGGTTGCCATTGTAGTAGTGGGGAGCGGCATACTTACCGTCCGTGCGGCTCCTGGGGCGCTCCAGAGTGACGTCAGAGCGCCCCAGGCGCATGGATGACGTGTACATGCGATCACATCATCCATGCGCCTGGGGCGCCCTGATGTTACTCTGGAGCGCCCCAGGAGCCGCACGGACGGTAAGTATGCTGCTCCCCGCTACACTTTACCATGGCTGCCAGGACTTTAGCGTCCCGGCAGCCATGGTAACCATTCAGAAAAAGCTAAACGTCGTATCCTGCAATGCGCCGAAACGACGTTTAGCTTAAGGCCGGATCCGGATCAATGCCTTTCAATGGGCATTCATTCCGGATCCGGCCTTGCGGCAAGTGTTCAGGATTTTTGGCCGGAGCAAAAAGTACTGCATGCTGCGGTATTTTCTCCAGCCAAAAAACTTTCCGTTCCGGAATGGAAGACATCCTGATGCATCCTGAACGGATTTCTCTCCATTCAGAATGCATTAGGATAATCCTGTTCAGGATTGTTCCGGCATAGAGCCCCGACGACGGAACTCTATGCCGGAACCGGCCAACGCAAGTGTGAAAAGGCCCTTAAAACAAAGTTTTATGCGAATCAACTTGGGTTGAAGCATCCGAAGTCGATTCGCTCATCCCTCATATATTTATTTTTGGGTTTGGTAAGTATTGGTATTCCCCATCTAATAATAACGCTGCATTGTGCTGCTGCTCTGTTGTTCATACTAGAAATGTATTAATAATTTGACAACCGGGTGTTCATTTACTATTTGGGGGTGTATAGGGACACACCTCTTGAACGAATGGAGTGGTCGCACCCAGTTGCCTTTATCCATAAATATTCGTGAGGAATAACTGAGGAACAGTGCAATGCATAATGGTGCTCCAGAATAGTTATTTCATGGATGATACAAGTATTTAGTGAAACAGACATATCAGGAGAGGTGTCAGGTCCCTTTCTCACTAGAAGAGTTTAAGGGATCATTTAGTCCTTGCAGTTTCACGCCGGCTCACTAGACAAGTCCATCCAGACACCAGACCTGGCCAGAGTTTATTTTTATATTGCTGTTGATTGTTTTTTTTTCCCTCTAATTGTTGTCCGAGATCACAATGTTGATGACCGACCCTTAGAATAAGTCATTAGATCAGTGGGGTGCTTCTGTTGACCCCCCTGCAGATGAGCTGTTTGAGGGGGCTGTGGCGTTCTTGCAGGCACTGCAGCCTCCTCAGTGCTTGCTTCGCTCCATACACCAGAACGTCATATGTATAGTGGCGTACGTGTTGCGTATGGCAGTGTACCGATTCAATGTCCAAGGATCAGCTGATGATTTTTAGACATTAAAAACATTGTACGCCTCGTGCAAACAGGAATATGCTGCTGACAGTAACTAATCTGTACGAACGATCGTTCAGTCACATACAGATGGTGGGTCTGTCGCTTGCTGTGTCTGCGATCACACTGGTTAGGGTGGGTTCACATCACGTTTTATACCTCCGCGTGATGTGTACATTAGTTTATAAAAAATAAAGCAACAAAAATGCAGCACACCACGTTTTTGTATCCTGCCCACAATGGAGTTCTGTGGTGAACAGATGTCACTGTATGGCATTTGTCTGAGGCATCCGTTTAATGTATATGTTTTTGCATGCGATAAATGGATGGGAGAAACGTGATGTGAACCCAGCCTTACTGGCATAAAATCAGTGTAGATGGCCCCTTACTCCAGATGAAGCTCCTCCCACTCCGGTCACATGACTCACTTGTGTGCATAATACTTATGTGCGTATTCGATGGAATACATGTTGCAACTGCCATTTTGGGCCGAGCTCATCTGCATTGAACCCTTATCTTCAGAAAATTGGTTGAAGCCACAACCACGTTGGGTGAGGAAGGGTCGCGTTTATCGCTCGGATAATGTTGGAAATCTTTATTGAGCACTTGGCGATCTTTGGCGCCTGAATTGTGCCGATATAGTGGGCAGTTTCTGCAGTGATGGCTGCTTTTGAGAAGGAAGTGTATTAGGCCACTGCACGTTATGCACTTTAATGTATTTCTCCGAGGACTTGTCTGAGTATTAATAGTAGGATCCAAGTGGTTGTACCTTTTTTAGATGAAATACTACCCACCAGATGGTTGTACCCCATGTCCAGTTGCTGAATCCTTTTCCAAACTGCCGCAAGTGACTTGACATGTCATCGCTGATGGGAAAATAATGTCCCTGGGGTAAATTTATCAAAACTGGGGTAAAGGAAATCTACCATAGTTGTCCATAGCAACCAATAAAATGAAAGGTGAAATCTGATTGGTTGCTATGGGCAACTTAATCAGTTTTTCTTGACACTAGTTTTGATAAATCTACCCCTCTGTGTCCTTGTGGGTGAATTGTCTCCTCTGTGAAAGTACACCTCTAGATCAGTGGGTCATGATTTGAGAATATCCCACAGAATTGAATACCTGTGGTAAGTCCGGATGCACTGGCAATAATTATATTGCCTGCTCAATACGAAGGAAATCCTGAATCTCGACTGGTGGGCCCTGAGGACTGGAGTTGAGAAACACTGGTCTAGATGATGTCCATGTGGAGTATGTGTGTTAATTGTGTCCTCCCGAGTGATGGTACACCTAGATGATGTCCATGTGGAGTATGTGTGTTAATTGTGTCCTCCCGGGTGATGGTACACCTAGATGATGTCCATGTGGAGTGTGCGTTAATTGTGTCCTCCTGGGTGATGATACGCCTAGATGATGTCCATGTGGAGTGTGCGTTAATTGTGTCCTCCTGGGTGATGATACACCTAGATGATGTCCATCTGCATTGTGCATTAATTGTGTAATGCACAAGCTGTATATAACGTGTTAATACTCAGTTCTGGCTACAGCTATCTCCCCCCGATCCTCCCACAAACATATTCTCTCCATTCTGCTAAACATAAAGGGTTATTTTAATGGTAAATAACCAGGGCAGTGGACTTTAAACTATTGGAAATCTCATGTAACCATAAATGCTAATTGTCATGTGCAGAACACCATACAACCCTGGGCTAGTTTTGCCACCTCCTTGGTGGTGCCTGCCGCTGCTGATGTGTGTTTGACCCCTGCCGCCCTTGTAATGCATCCCACATGCTCATCTATTCCCTTAGGTATAGTGACTATGGTGCATGTCCCACAGGTACAGACAGTGTTTGTGTATTTACCTTGTTGCTACCGTTAGAGAAAACCTGCTAAACCAGCTTCGTACATGGAGTCAGCAGTCTGAACCTGGTCACGAGCGTGCCAGAACTGTGCACTGACCTGCTGCTGCTGTACAAACTGTAGTGCTACAGCTCAGGAAGAAGAGATGTGTGTTGTCCACTAACATCCCAGAATTTTTTTGTTTTTTTTGTTTTGAGTTTCTATCATAGGTGCATACAAGAACCATGTCCTAAGGCTTCATGCACACAGCAGTGTGTGCAAAATACTGATGTTTTATGTGCTTTTTTGCATTCTGACCCCCATCAATAGAAAGGGTTATTCTCATCCAAAATGCCAACAAAAATAGCATTCTTTAGTTTGCATAAAGGCCACAGGGATATGCAGAAAATATGGATGTGCGCATGTCCCTATAGAGATGAATGGGTCTGTATGCTAGCCGGAAAAAAGTTAGCATAGCGCACAAACCAATAATAGTCATGGACAACCAGTATGATTTACACTTTCATCTCCCTAGAAAATTGTCATCTAGTGGCCTGGGCAGCACTCGCACTCTTTGCCAAAAGGTACATTTATTATACTAAATAAATTGAGAAAACGGGACACAAGAGTGGTTGTGTATTTTTCCTATAGATCAATGCAGAGAACTGGAAGAAAATTATTGGACAGAGGGATTGCTAGAGTGGTAAAAGAAGAATAAAAAAATGAAGGTGTAAGCACAATCTACTGTCGGCAAACAAAGTCAGTAGGACGAGCGATGGCATTAGTGATCACTCCTTTCCATACTGTGGAGAAGATCGCTGCATGTAACAGCAGCTGTCTCCTTCACAAGCGAGCAGCAGATTATTAGGAAGGAACGCTTCCTCCCGACAATCTTCTGCTCTGCTGTCTCGTGTAAAGGGGCCGTTAGTTCCCTTAGCTCACTTTCTGTTGCATGCAACATCTGGTGGTTGCATTATATTCTATGTAAAATACTGCACTAGATATATGCCCAGTCCGAGCATAGCATTACTATGTAAATTACAACAGCTGCTGTATCAATCTTATCCATTTATCTATCTTTGTAATTTCACTGTACGGCCACTTTTTTAGAAGCCCATCCAGTAGCGCGTTAGAAATGCTTTGGCCTTCACAACCTCAGCAATTCATTGTGTCATAGATTCCACTGCAGGAATATTGACCCATGCTGACAGGATAGCTTCTCACTTTGCTGCATATTAGATGGATGTACTTAACTGCCTGTTGTACAGAATTATAATCTGAGCACAGTGAAGTCCAGAGAAAAAAAGAAAAACTTGCTGCCATGTTCCTGGAACCCATTCATGACTAAGACCTTTGTGTCATGGTGCATTGTCCTGCTCAAAGTGTCTCAATAGGGTCAACAGCCGACATGAAAGGATGAACTTGGTCAGCAGCAATGCTTAGGTAAGCCCTACGTACCAAACCTCCATGCAAAGGTATAGGGAACCACAGTGGCCCACACTACTGCTCCACCTTCACCAGCATGACAGGAAGGGTTCATGGATTGATGATGCTTATGCCATCAGCATGGTGGAACCAAAATCTTGACTTATCTGACCAATGTTTTTCCACTACTCATTGATACAATTTTTACTCTTTTGTCAACTTTTTCTTCCATCCCACCATTGATATACTCTCAATACCATTACGAGAAAACCCCACAGGGGTCGCAAGTTTTGAGATATGGGAGCATGACTAATCTAGCACCGTAGACCTTGCCTCATTGTGAAGGTGGACTTAGACAGGGTAATATTCGGGCAGATTATCATGGATGACAGTTTATGCGAACACTCGTTCCCAACAATACAAGGTTCAGCAGATCACCTGATGAACGAGCGAAACGCTCATTCATCGGTTGAAACAGTTGTTAGTGCTCGCAAGTAAATGATCGTTTCTGGGCAGCAGAGATCTAAACAGCAATGAAAGGAAAACTGGCTTAGTTGCCCATAGAAACCAATTGGATTCCACCTTTCATTTGTCAGAACTGATTTGGCTCAAAGTCTCATTCTGATTGGTTGCTATGACCAACTACGCCATTTTTTTCTTTGCACCAGTTTTGATAAATCTCCCCCTATGTGTTTGAAGGGGTCCTAGGCCGCCCATAAATGATGTGGCCCCGGTGGCGGGATCCACACACTACTTGGTTCCTTGCCGGCCCACACTTATATGGACCATTTGCCCTTTTTAATTAGATTTTTTGTTCTCCGCCTGCTTCTAGTGTCCACACTATGCATAGAACCTTTACCTGCCTCATGGCTGGATGGTTTACAGGAATTATGAAGCATTCCTATGTGGAGAGTGGTTGAGAGAACAATCCTCCCAGCAGAGACCATCAAGGCTAATTTCTAATATGACAGCAGGCAAATGGTTGCCATGCAGATTACAATGGTGTAAGTAAAGTACATTGTCTGCAGAAGGTTTTGTTCTTGGTTGTGTGCATCAACGAGAACAATTTCGCTTGTGTGTTTTTTTTCCTGGCACTCGTTTCCCTTCCTCCTTTGTTTTTCACTAACAGGAGAGTCCCTCACTCCGTGTTGCCATCTCGATGGCATTGCTCCCATGCCCTCTCTAATTGTAGGTGTCGATGAGGGGCTACTAGCCATCCCTTCCCCAGTCTCTAGGCACACGCCGTCTCCTCCCAACCTGCAGGTAACGGTAAAATAAAGAGTTGGCAGCGTGTCCTTGTGCCGGAGAGCTCCTGCTTCTGTGTGAGGTCGGCAGCACTGGGGTGTGATTATGAGCGGTGGGGGATTGTGTGGAGGAGGGGTGAGTTGTCAGGTGAGTACATGTCTGTGTGTGTCTGAGGCTGCCTCTCCGGTACACGTGTTACTATGCTGTTTTCTTTTTCTCTCTAAATGTCATTCTATATGTGGATTTGTATGCTGATGGCGTGCATGTATGGAAATGATTGTGGGGATCGAGCGTTCAGATCCTGCGAGTTGTTTCTGTGCTGTAGAGATCCTGATTATAAAAGGCATTCTAATTGTGCCATCGTCTCCTTCACACCTCCCACTATTCGCTCTTCCTATCACCACCTCCATTACCACCTCTCTTGGTTCATTAAACGCCTTGCCGCTTGAGGTTAACCTCTTCCCAGCCACAGGGCAGGCACAGCTTCTTAGTAGCAGCCTCCACATCAAGTGTATGCCTCTTGACATTCACATGAAAGTAGGCGTTCACAGCCAGGCTTAAGAGCTACTGAGGTGAGTGCTGTGCATCCCCATCCGAAGATCCCACTGCTGAATTGGTGAGGGCTTCTGCTTTTATGCCGGGTCAGGTGGCTACACGCCAGCATCCATGTGAAAGCCCAGAGGAAACATCAGGAACTGTGCCTCTGTTGGCCAGTCCTAGTTTTTATGAGTGCTAGGGCTTGTTGGCCTCGCTTACTGAGCTGTAAAGGTTTCTTAAAGGAGCCTACCAGGAAGTTACCTTCTCCTTCTTGCTTGACAAACTTGTTCCTCATGTTTAATGGCAAAGTATTTTGTCAACAAAATCCGGATATTTGTCTGTCCATATTGGAGATGTCCAGTAAAAAAAGGTTTCCATAAATGCATAGGTAGACATTAGCTTCATTAATGTTTGCTAAACTTGCCAATTTTGGTGGAATTGGATGACCATCTAATGTGATGGCAGATGTCAGGGGGAAGGAAGGATTTGATAGTTGGATGTCACCATGCCTAATCGTTTTGTGCTCCTGGGAGATAAGCTGGGTCAGGAGGAATAACTGTTGGATTAACTCATTGTTTTGTCATTAGCAAAGAAGTATTACACAGCCTGATGTGGCAGACAATTGTCGCGAGGGAAGCGTTCCTCCGCAGCATGGGGTGGAGCGATCATTATGCCATCGCTCCTCCCCATGTTGTATTGTGGTTCGCCAGCAGCAGATCGTTATTGGACACCACGATCTGCTCATTCATCAGACAATTACACTGCAAGATGATCGCTAACGAGCGTTCAGGCAGTGTAATACAGGCTTTAGTTGACCAAAAGCATGAGATTTGTTTTCAGTAGATCCAGACAATTTTAACTTCATCAAATTATATTTATGGTGAATGAGATGGCTGCCATCTAGATGGATTATTCTTCTTAAAGACCACCATAGACAGTGTTGACAGGTGAAAGGACCTGTCTGAAATCTATTGTGTATGGTCATCCTGTTAAGTGTACGAATACACGGTGCGGTCGCGGGCCGTTCAGGACAGCCGTGCTGAAGTTGAGTACTGTGCGGCCGATTAGGCCGCAGCTGCCTCTTATTTAACTACTGAAGACCGCACCGTATAGTCGGTCTGCATTGTTAATGGCCTTGTAGCACAATACCGTGCAGCGATCAGCAATACAGACCCACTGAGCAGTGCGGTCTTAGTAGTTTAATTAAAGACAGCGGCAGCTGCACGACCGCAGCGGTACTCTGCCTTAGCACTGCTGCGACACAACCTCACTGTGTGGTCGTACCCTTAGGTCTTATTCCGAAATTAATGTCTGTAATCAGTGACTGTGAGCCAAAACCAGGTGCAGGTCAGAAACACGGACCAAGTGCAAATGTTTGCATCATAGCTGATCCCTGGTTTTGGTTATCAATCACTGATCAGACACTGACTGTGAGAATAATACGTTAACCTATCCCTGATAAACTGTGTAGGTGAGGAGAACGTTTTTTTACTGAGAGGTAAACTCCTCTGGCAGTGGCTTTCTCCTCATAGGAAACATGCATGCTCAGCCGAGCACACGTTCATTTGGGGCAGTCGGTTTGAAGTTGTATGGACACCTTAAAGGGAATCTGTCATCAGTTTTCTGCTGCTCTCACTTTTAAATCCTAACCCTCCAGCCCATGCCAATGAGTCCTCATATTCATGAGCTCACGGATCTCCCCGACCACCTGCCTCTGACTTTTTTTTCCCATTAGAATCAGCAGCAGGTGGGCAGAGCGAGCCAGGAGCCCATGAATATGGGGACTCATTGGCATGGCCTGGAACGGTTCAGTACAAGATATTGGCAAACCGGCTCAGTCAATTTAAGAAAGTGACCCAGCATTCAGCTAAGGAGATCTGTAGTTTGTTGGCCTTAGGACACCATAAAACTGGTGACAGATTCCCTTTGATGACTTTAATTGGTCCGAGGTCCACACTTTGCGGATATATTCTATCTTTTTGCTTAATGGACATATGGCTGCGGAAAGCAAAGGGATGATCGGTGTGCTTTCTGCATCTGTATGTCTGTTGTGCAAAAAAGATAGAACATGTCCTATACTTGTCTTCAAAATGCGGACCACAAACCCAGTGAAGTCAATGGGTCCAGAAAAAGAGGACGTGACACGGTTATAGGGCAGCACGGTGGCTCAGTGGTTAGCACTGGTGCCTTCTAGGACTGGGGTCCTATAGTTTGAATCTGACTAAGGTCAACATCTGCATGGAATTAGTATCTTCTCCCCGTGTTTACATGGATTTCCTCCGAGTTCTCTGGTTTCCTCCAACACTCCAAAGACATACTGATAGGGACCTTAGACTGTGAGCCCCATTGGTGTCAGTGTGATGCTGATGACTGTAAAGCGCTGCAGAATATAGTAGTGCTATATAAGTGAGTATAATAAATAAATAAATGTGCGTGAGGCCTAAATTATAGTATTTTTGGTTATGAGAACAAATTTGGCAGTACCGCACTGTGTAATCCACACGGGCAGAGTCCTCATGCACGCGACCATATTACAGCTATGTAGCTGTTGTAGGGCTTCCATAGAGGTGCAGGAGATCTCTACTGTACTGCTGTATGAAACTGGGGGTGAATTTCCACTGCATAATGAGTTTTGGTGGCCAACCTGTGGCCCTCCAGCTATTGCAAATCTACAACTCCCAGCATGCCTTGAAAACCTACAGCTTATCAGGGCATGTTGAGAATTGTAGTTGTGCAACAGCTGGAGGGCCGTAGATTGGGCATCCCTACCCTAGGGTAACTTGGTGCAAGTCTTGATGGGGATTTTCTTGCAGAATTTTCCACAACGTGTTAGTCAGATCAGCGAGTGTGCAGTCACTAGAACTCCTATCATCTTTACAAGGGCATTTATGGTGCAGTCAGAATCCCAATGAAAAAGAATCTGAGGCAGTTTTTACCAATGAAACAAAAAACGCACAACTGCACCTGAACTGCTATGTGTGAACATAAGACTTCATAATAGTTGAGGGTAGGTGTTGAAACTGCACTCCTATTACTATGCAGTAAACATCTCAATGGTCTATTACAGTGCCGTCGACTCTCTGTCTGCCATTGTATTACAGCAAAATCCTTCCGCTTTTTGCTGAACCGCGCCATGTCTGCAGTAAATCCTGACTTGACCACACCATGTGAGCAGACCCTTAGAGCGAAACATTCTCTTTGTTAATTATCACAAGGAGTCCATCTTGTTTGTGGTCTCGTAAAAAAAAAAACCGTTAAATTCCTACCCCACGACCCAGCTATTAGTTGAGCGAGCGGCTCTGGTAATTATTCTGTGCTGTACAAATTAACACCCTGGCTAATTAGGAGACCTGCTGTAATTACCGTCTCATTGTGTTCAAGCCGATTTGCCCTGTGTATCTGCTCCACAACCATTCATTTCTTCCCTCCATGTGGCACAGAAATGAACTTGTTTTTTGCCAAGAGGAATTCCCGAACCTTTTAACTACTTCTCTGGAATACAGATCAGAATTGTTGTGAAACTACATTTCTGGTCCTCCCTGGGTTCACGTGGCTGGTATCCGGGCAAAGAATATCGATGCTTCCCCAGTTTACTCTTCAAATAAAGTTGACGATACGCTGCCAGATACTGGTATTTAACCTTAGGCTACGGCACGGTTTTCTTTTTACTACATTGTATTTATTTTGGGCTAGAATAGATTTTTCTGATAAGTCTTTATTTGAAATTTTCCACAGTTTATTTTATGCAGCTTTTAAGCTGTATGTTGGAAAACATCAGAGAGAAGCCGTCTGATCGCCCAAGGGTGCATACACACACTGCCGAGATTTGCTGCAGAAAAGCTGCGGTTTAGACGCAATTTAATTGTTTGCGTTGAAAATGGTGAAATCCGCAATATATATTGATGTGCTGCAGATTTACAATCTGCAATAGCACAGCTTTTATACAGCATGTGGATGAGCACTCTGAAATTCCTGTCCACTTTGCTGGTACTTAACAACGCTGCGGATTTGCTGCATGAAAATTTGCAACGACTAATCGGTCACGAGTGAACCCAGCCTCAGGGTGCCTTCACGTGTTGCAGATTATGTTGTGGATTGTGTGTGTGAATGTCAGATTACATCTCCACTGAAATAAATGGATACATTCAGCCATGTTGCAGATTACATGTGTTTTTTTTTTTTTTTGTCTTTTTTTTTTTTTTTTTTGCACGTATTTTCCTGTGGAAAAAAGGCAGAGTAAGGCCTCATGCACACGGCCGTTATTTGGGTCCGCATCCGAGCTACCGTTTTGGCGGCTCTGATGCGGACCCATTCACTTCAATGGGGCCGCAAAAGATGAGGACAGCACTCCGTGTGCTGTCCGCATCCGTTGCTCCGTTCCGTGGCCCTGCAAAAAAAAATATAACATGTCCTATTCTTGTCCGTTTTTTGCGGACAAGAATAGGCATTTCTACAATGGAACTTCCGTTCCGCAAATTGCGGAAGGCACACGGACGGCTTCCGTTTATTGCGCATCCGCGGTTTGCAGACCGCAAAAAACGGAACGGTCGTGTGCATGAGGCCTAAGACAGTACCAGCAAATAGTATGAGATTAGACATCTCATGTACAATGCTGTTTGGTTTTTGAAAACTGCATCATATCAATAATTTTTCTTTTGTGCGCAGATTTCACCCTTTTCAATGCAAGGATTAGATCCCTGGCAACACCGCATCAAATCAGCACCAAAAACCTCATGAAGTTTTTGGTGGTGAAGCCTGTGAGGATTTTCTGTTGGTAAACCTGCACCAGTGTCCAGGTACCGTCAGATTTCTGATGCAGTTTTGGAAGCCAAAATAAGGAGTGGGTCATAAAAGTAAAAAAATAAATAAAAATTTGACAGATACTACTAATCCTTTATATTCACTCTTGCTTTTGTCTGGAAACCTGACCGCGTGGCCGTACATTCATTAATGCTTTTATAATATTGATCATCTGTGCACTGGATAGGCCATCGATTTCAGATTGATGGAGGTCTGACTCTCGGCACTCCTGCCGATCAGCTGTTTAAAAGGGCTGTGGTGCTAGTGCAAGAGCTGCATTTTTTTCCTGATTACCTGCACACCGTCTACACTTTAGTGATGGTGCAGGGTAATTCCAGCTCCCCCTCTGTTCACTTGAATGGGGCGAACAGCTGTAATTACACACCACTACAATGAGAGTGGGCGTGCAGGTAATTATTGAAGATGCATCTCTTGTACTAGCACCACAGCCCCCTCAAAAGGCTGATCGATGGGGGTGCTGAGAGTCTAGACCGCCACCATTTTGAAATTGATGACCTATGCTCAAACTGGAATACTCCTTTTGAATAATTTTAATAACTGTGCAGTTTGTTAGAAGATTTAATTTTGCTATAGGTTTTTCTTCATTTTGCAGTAGAACTGACCTTCTTTCTTGACCTTCACTCTAGATGGAGTCATCTGTGTGTGCATCTTCTGGGCTACCTCTGCATCTGCTCGTCCCGATGGTCAACGACATATCGTCTCCCTGTGAGCAGATCATGGTGCGAACAAGATCTGTGGGTGTCAACACCAGTGATGTGGCTCTTGCCACGGAGCCTGAATGTCTTGGACCTTGTGAACCAGGCACCAGTGTTAATTTGGAAGGCATTGTGTGGCAGGAGACAGAAGATGGTAAGCTAAACTGTTCCAAGGACTGCCCAATGTGTACCCCTGCCTGCTTTATATTAGAGGGTCTATACATACAAGGGTCTTGCAACCGTTTGAAGCTGTAGTATGTCTCCCTTAGATTTAATTGGCAAATAGTGGGATTTTTTGGGTGTGTTGGATTTGACATGGATTGGGACATGTTCAGTTGACTTCTTATTATCCAGCTATTCTAACCTGGAAACATTGACACTGCTACCATGTATATATGAGGCTTCAAAGAAATCCCACCACAGAAACAAAGATGTGAATACATACATGTATTGCCACAATAGCTAAGTTTTATTTTAAAAAAAGTTCTAGAAAAATGCCCTTAATTGCTATTTATAGGATTTGGGGGTTACTATCTCTCCTTAGGCAGAGCGCCTTACATCTGGTGGCATTAGCGCCAGAGCTTGTTAAGAGCTCACTTGCATTCCTTTCTTCCTAGTCATACACATGGACTTAAAGCGGTTATCCGGGGCTGGAACTGCTCACCCGGGCCCCTCACACTGATTCTACTTACCTGACTCCTCGTTCCACTCTTGGTCCCCACACAGCCACCGCTACTTCACCCCGTGCGCGGAAGACAACCTCCAATGTCAGGAGGGAGCATCCAATGGCAGATGGGGACGAGCCTCCCTAGCATCCCCCAACATCCAGTTGTCCACATAGACAGGAACCATGGAGCTAGACTCCATGTACTGTACTTTATCTGCTTCTGTGGCATGAGTACTATATAGTATTAGCTTCAGCCTCTTAATTGGTTACATGGGGCTGTCTATCTGTAGTGGTGGTGCAGAGTATTGCACATTACATTTTGTGTCTGTTTGACGTAGACGTTAGAAAAAGATACAAAAAAGCAGCATATCACGTTCTTGTATCCTGCACAGTACAGTAAAAAAAAAAATATTACTTTTCTTTATTTTTTTACAATGGACCTCTATGGGGAATGCAGTGCGACTGGATGGTATCAGTCTGAGGCATCTGTTAAACGTATACATTTTTTGTATACATTAAGCGCACAGGAAAAAACGTGATGTAAACCCACCCTAAGCTGCAGTGCCCTACTTTGCCACTACTCAGCAGAATGGCATGGAGTTAGGTGACAATGTAGGGGCGCTTTAAACGGCTGATCTTCAAGGGTGCCACTTATATATCCTGAGGCTTGGCCATCAGGATTATCCAAGCATCCGTCACTCAAAGCAAGGCCATGGTCATACACTTTACTGCACCTTAAAAGCAGAGCATTAGGGCAGTGTGCGTAGGCATTTGGAGTATTTGTGTCAAGCCTGTGGCTACGCATTGGGTTTCCAGGGACTTGCAGATAGGTGGGTTACATTTGTCAGATTGCTGTAGTAGTAGCTATTTCCCCTCACTACCGGGCATGCATGTTTTCCTGCCGTAGGAAGATGGGGACAAGGATAGAGCTTGTTACGGTGACTGATGCTAGACAGCGGTTGCTGGTTGTCACTCAGGCTGTATGTACTCAATTATTGAATGACTGTTGGATTGTCTGACTGTTCTGTAATATGTGTATTAGTCTCTAGAGCTGACAGCAGGTCTTACCGCATACCGGACTTCTAGCGGTCACCTGAACATGGGTAGTCATACGGGAAGCAGCTGTACCACAGGCTGTATTATGCACAGAGCACTGAGTACGGTGTTGACACAGATGGAGAAGTCTGGAAGACATATCTGAAGTGGCCAGCTGGCACTGACAACCGGGCACCTGGACTGCAGCTAATTGATAAGCAAACCAGTTAAATGAAAATGTGTATAGCTTGTGTATCAATTTCTTGCCACTTTTTAAGACTTTTGCTAACAGTCTGTGACAATGAACATCTCAAGTCTACTTTTATAAGCTTGAAATGCGCTGTTCACGCTGTACAGATGTGTTAGCAGGACGTGATCAGGACTGGTTTCCAGTCTCTGAATGTGATATATGGGTCTGCGGTACAGCATTTGTAGCCTGCTCTCTTTTTGTGCCTTTGATTTTATATGGAGTCACTAAGAGAAAATCCTGGCGTGCCTGATTTAGTAGAGCTTGCTATATACACGATTCTCTACTGTTTATAATGTAAAGGATATAGCAGTAGTCGCACACCGTCCATACACCCGGACAGCCAGTGGTATGCAGCCAGGTTACCGGATTTACTGGTGTCTCTTGATATGAACAGAACGTTCATCGTGTACTATAATCCAGCGCTGGTCCGTGAATGTGATGCCTTCCGCACAAGGTGTATGGGGTCTGCGGTACAGCATTTGTAGCCTGCTCTGTCTCTTCATATGAGCAGAATGTTCATCATGTACTATAATCCAGCACATTACCTGGATTCCAGCAGTTATTTCTGGTAACAGATGTTCAGAGCCGCTACTGAGCTTCTCATCTAATCTAGTACAGGATTCCTGGGGGGTTGCAGTAGAGCCATGCTGTCAGAGGGAATCCTATGGATGACTGCAGGGTAATTCATACCTGCTGACTCCACGTATAGCCACTCGCTGCATCTGTGCAGCCATCTGCTTTCTGAATGTAAGCCAGACAAAGCTGCAGGTGTGCAGACATTTTACTTCCGAAAGTTTCAGTATCTGCTGTGCCTATAGTATTACCTATAACCAAGTCGTTCAGAGTTTTTGCACTGCAGGAGAGTCGTTCTTCCTTTTGTTTCAGTTCATCTCATTGCATAGCATACCTGGTCTGTGCCCTTCATTAATAAGATCGTTCTATTCTTCAGTGCCCATTCACTGCACATAAGCTGTAGCTGAATCTTTCCCCATGTCACACCATGGACCAGCTCTATGCCAAACTGAACTGGCTGACCACTTCCTGATCCTTGAGCACAGCTGCAAACGATTGGTCACAATTGGCCGATCACTCTGTGCGCTTGTAATTTCCAGCCAAAATATTCCAACCTTGCCGATCGTTTTTTCAGCAAACGGAAGTCTGCCATTGGCCTTCACTAATGAATGTTCATGCTATTTTTATTTACTTTTTTAAACGATGGTCGAAATCGGCTTTATCTGACAGGTCCCTTTTTGTTATGCATGCATTATAGCATAATCAGAAAATGTGTTTTGAGCATGTGATATGTCAAAGTGTTAGAAAGTATTTCAGTTATACTAAAAGTAACATTTTACCTTCTGGTATAAACATTATGCTAAAGGCAGTGCTACATTTTAATTTATGAAACCAAATTTTAAGGGAACTCTGTGCTGTCTAAGAGCAGGATAGAGGAAGAGAAGCTGAGCTCTATGATAGATAGGTTTGTAGGTTTATATGATTAGTAGTGAGAGTAAAAAAACAAAGTAAATCCTGAAAGGACTCCAAGCAGAGATGGTTAGAGTCCTGATGACCCCGCCAACAAGGATGATTGACAGTTCTTCCTGTTTCAGCGCATTTATACTGAATACTGTCAGTGTGGGATGATTAATTACTGATCACTGTCCTAAAACCTAAAAGTGGCCCCATGTTAGACAGGTCCAAAAGGACAGAAGATGGGGCCAGCAGTACTGTAAAGCAGAGCAATATACTGCCTCAGCAGAACCAAATACCACAGCGCAGAGCAATATACTGCCTCAGCAGAACCAAATACCACGGCGCAGCACAATATTCTGCCTCAGCAGAACCAAATACCACAGCGCAGAGCAATATACTGCCTCAGCAGAACCAAATACCACAGCGCAGAGCAATATACTGCCTCAGCAGAACCAAATACCACGGCGCAGCACAATATTCTGCCTCAGCAGAACCAAATACCACGGCGCAGCACAATATTCTGCCTCAGCAGAACCAAATACCACAGCGCAGAGCAATATACTGCCTCAGCAGAACCAAATACCACGGCGCAGCACAATATACTTCCTCAGCAGAACCAAATACCACAGCGCAGAGCAATATACTGCCTCAGCAGAACCAAATACCACGGGCGCAGCACAATATTCTGCCTCAGCAGAACCAAATACCACAGCGCAGAGCAATATACTGCCTCAGCAGAACCAAATACCACGGCGCAGCACAATATTCTGCCTCAGCAGAACCAAATACCACGGCGCAGCACAATATTCTGCCTCAGCAGAACCAAATACCACAGCGCAGAGCAATATACTGCCTCAGCAGAACCAAATACCACGGCGCAGCACAATATACTGCCTCAGCAGAACCAAATACCACAGCGCAGAGCAATATACTGCCTCAGCAGAACCAAATACCACGGGCGCAGCACAATATTCTGCCTCAGCAGAACCAAATACCACGGCGCAGCACAATATACTGCCTCAGCAGAACCAAATACCACGGCGCAGAGCAATATACTGCCTCAGCAGAACCAAATACCACAGCGCAGCGCAATATTCTGCCTCAGCAGGACCAGATACCACGGCACAGCACAATATTCTGCCTCAGCAGGACCAAATACCACTGCGCAGCACAATATTCTGCCTCAGCAGGACCAAATACCACGGCGCAGCACAATATACTGCCTCAGCAGAACCAAATACCACGGCGCAGCACAATATACTGCCTCAGCAGAACCAAATACCTAGGCGCGGCACAATATACTGCCTCAGCAGAACCAAATACCACGGCGCGGCACAATATTCTGCCTCAGCAGAACCAAATACCACGGCGCGGCACAATATTCTGCCTCAGCAGAACCAAATACCACGGCGCGGCACAATATTCTGCCTCAGCAGAACCAAATACCACGGCGCGGCACAATATACTGCCTCAGCAGAACCAAATACCACGGCGCGGCACAATATACTGCCTCAGCAGAACCAAATACCACGGCGCAGCACAATATACTGCCTCAGCAGAACCAAATACCACGGCGCGGCACAATATTCTGCCTCAGCAGAACCAAATACCACAGCGCAGCACAATATTCTGCCTCAGCAGATCCAAATGCCACAGTGCAGCACAATATACTGCCTCAGCAGAACCAAATACCACAGTGCAGCACAATATTCTGCCTCAGCAGAACCACTAGCGGTTTTTGCTGGATCAATCATGGATCAGCAAAAACACTTCTATCTAGCTTATACAACCGCCTGCATCTGCTGAACGGATACGGTTGTTTTATCTATAAAATAGCCATGACTGATCCGGCACTATAACCATTGTAAGGGGACGGATCAGTTTTCTTTTGTGTCCGAGAAAACGCATCTGACACCATTGACTTACATTGTGTGTCATGCTGGATCCGTCTTGCTTGCGGATCTAAATACCTTAAAGGAAAAACGCAGATGTAAAAGAAACCTAACACCTGTCAATTTACTTCTGCTGTGAGGGGAAGATGTTATCTGCAATGTAATCGTCATTATAATAGTATAACCGTATGATAGCTCTATTGTTCTCTTGATAGGTCTTGATAAAGATGCCCATATAGGAGCATTACATTGAGTCTTCTCATTCTGCTTCCCTCTCTGGCCACAGTGAATAGTCTGAGAACGTCAAGCAAGGCTGTTTGCTCAAATACAGGAGGAAGTTAAAGAGCTAGGAAGTAGAATATAGTATAATATTGAAGTAGCATTCAAAAATTAGATCCCAAAAACCTGTTAAAAAATTACTTGGAACATTCACATTTAGGTTTTTATTATGCGATAAATGTGTTTGATGTTTCCATTTATTGACTGATTAATCGGATTAATATCTGACCAATATCTGTCCAATCGGACCAATAGTTGGTGAGTATAACAAAAGATCTGTCTGTGTAATAGGTCATCTGACCAATGATTGGCCAGTAAATCTGTCAGATAAGGCTACTTTAACACTCTCGCTTTTGTGCGGATCCGTCAGAATGGATCTGTTTGTATCATCTTTAACATAGCCAAGCCGTTTTCTATTGTGCCACATTGTGTCAGTGAAAACGGATCTGTCCGCATTGACTTACATTGTGTGCCAGGACACATCCGTTTGGCTCGGTTTAATCAGACAGACACCAAAACACTGCAAGCAGCGCTTTGATGTCCGTCTCCAGAGCGGAATGGAGACAGAACGGAAGCAAACTGAGGCATTAGGAGCGGATCCTTTTCCATTCAGAATACATTAGGGCAAAACTTAACCGTTTTGGACCGCTTGCGAGAGTCCTGAACGGATCTCACAAATGGAAAGAGTGTGAAAATAGACAAATCTGTTTGTGTAATACAAGCCTAAGTGACCATTTTTAAAATTCTTACACAGGCTCTTTACCAAGCAGTGTCCCAAATCTCTTTAGGCTGCTGTTTTAATTCCTTCCCCTTATGCACACACATAATATCACAGCAAACAATATAACGAGGACTAAGGCGGTACTTATTCCTGACAGGAGGCATACATTTCCTTTATTTCTTGTATTAGATGAGGCGGGCGGGGGGGGGATGCTTTTTATGGCAGCTGCAGTGGATTGCAAGAGAAATGTGCTATACTATTATGGTTTCCTGGAAGTGATTGAGTACAGCCACCAGAGAGACCAGGGAGTGGTGAGGATTTACCTGCAGAGCCTTATCTATGTCTATAGTGTTGCTATCCTACCTTAACTAGGTCTCCAGCAGTACTGTACAATTCAGTACAGTAGCCCTCAGATGAACCTGTCCTACTTTGCAAAGCATAAAGGGTGTTATCTGAGACTAAAAAAATGTCCGTCATATGTCTGGGCCCCTCACACTGAATCTACTTACCTGGCTCCCCACTTCCACGCCGCTTCCTGGTCCCCGCACGGGGAGGCTCACCCCTGTCACCGCCTGCCATTGTCTGCTCCCCCAAGGATACCCTCACCCCCGACACTGGATGTTTTCATCCGTGCACTGGCAGTTTGATCCATTAAAGTGTCTTTACCTTTGTCGGAAACATCCCATGCTTACCTCATGTTACCAGAAGTACTACAACTTTCTCTTGCCGCTAATGTATTTGTTTTATTTTTCACAGGCATGTTGGTTGTTAATGTGACTTGGAGAAACAAGACATACGTAGGCACCCTTTTAGATTGCACACGGCATGACTGGGCCCCTCCTAGGTGAGTTTAGATCTGTGAAAAAACTGTCCATTGTCAATTTGTTATTTTATTGTTAGAAGGGATTGTAATAAATTTAAAAAGCGGGTCTGCACCCCTGAAACAGGGCTGCTGTTTTTGGCAGATTGTGTTGGTTGTAGTAGCTCAGCCCTAAGCTTCTTTCTCACCCTCTATATTTTCTCCCCTTCCCCCTCCAGATTCTGCGACTCTCCCACGAGTGACTTGGAGATGCGGAACGGACGGGGGAGGGGTAAACGCATGCGTCCAAGTAGTAATGCTCCTGTTGCAGAAGGTACACCAGCCCCTGACAATAAAGGTGCAAGCAGTAGTAGCAGTAGCAGCAGCAAGACACGAGCTGGCGCCAACAATAAAGGGAGACGTGGAAGCCAGAATTCAAGCGAGCATCGTCCGCCCCCCTGTAATCCAGTGGAAGATATAAAAGCTAGCCCGTCTTCAGCCAGCAAGCGCAAAAGCAAGCCCCCTTCTGACATGGAACTGACCTCCAGCTCTGAAGATTCTAAGGGAAGTAAACGTGCTCGTACAAACTCCATGGGATCTTCATCTGCCCCAGTGTCTGTTTCTTTACCTCTCACAGTTCCATTAAGCACTATTAAGGTGGAACCAACTGCATTGGACCGTAATTGTTCCTCCCCCATATTAATAGACTGTCCTCACCCTAACTGCAACAAGAAATACAAGCACATTAATGGCCTGAAGTACCATCAGGCTCATGCACACACAGATGATGACAGTAAACCAGAGGCAGATGGAGACAGTGAATGTGGTGAGGAGCCACACCTTCATCTGGACATGGGTAGTTGTAATGGCACCTTTCCAACTCAGAAGGGTTCCCTTTCCCCAGCACGATCAGCAACTCCTAAAACTCGTTTGACTGAACCACACAGTCCTACACTCAGTTCTAAATTTGGAGGTAAGGTTGTATGCAAGAAAAAAATTGGTACAGAAGGAGATACAGACCCTGGAGCACTTTCTAATGATGGATCAGATGATGGTCCCATGGCAGCAGATGATACAAGCAATGACGGCTTTGAGTCGCAGGAAAAGCGATTGACTGAAAAGGATGCTACCAAAAAGGGCAATGGGAGCAGTAAGCCTGACAAGTTGGCTTCATCTAAAAGTGTGAAGTCTGCTCGGCCTATTGCACCTGCATTGGTACCTCAGCAAATGTATACCATTCAAACTACAACTTTCACTGCTGGGAGTCCTGGTTCTTCCACAGGTCTTACCACCACAGTAGTCCAGGCCATGCCTACCAGTCCCCAGCTTAAACCTATCCAGCCCAAACCAACAGTAATGGGAGATCCATCAAGTATTAATCCAGCTTTAACACCATCTAGGGATAAAAAGAAAAAGGATAAAAAGAAGAAAGAACAAAGAGAGGATGAAAGTCCTGGGACCTCAATAAAAGTAGGCCGTCCAGAAGATGGAAAAAGTCCTTTTGGGGAAGCAGTGGGTGATTCGGCAAGCAAAGGTGATGGACTTATTAATGGCTCTGATGCTCATCAGAGTAGGCTGGCAAGCATAAAGGCAGAGGCTGACAAAATCTATAGCTTCACAGACAATGCACCAAGCCCTTCCATAGGAGGAAGTGCCATTGGTAATACAAACAGAATGGAAAATCCCAGTCCTGGTCAGCCCATGACCCCATTACATGTTGTGACCCAAAATGGGGCAGAAGGGACTTCAGCTAAAACAAATAGCCCAGCTTACTCTGACATTTCAGATGCAGGTGAAGACGGAGAAGGTAAAGTAGAAGGCACAAAGTCCAAGGATCCAGAGCAAATGGTGAAGGAAAGTGCCAAAAAGTCCCTGTTTCCACCACAACCTCAAAGCAAAGAATCACCATACTATCAGACTTTTGAAACCTACTACTCTCCAAACTATGCACGTTCCAGTCCTGGTGCCATTAATCCCACTGGTCCGACTACACCAGAAAGTCAGTCACTGAAAGTTAAGAAAGAAGAAGATCTGGAGGTAACAGAAGTTAAAATGAAGGTGGAGACACCGGAGGATAAAAAGCCAGAGCTTAGCAGCACTAGCCAACAGCCCTCCGTTATTCAACAGCGACCGAATATGTACATGCAGTCTCTCTATTACAATCAGTATGCCTATGTGCCTCCTTATGGCTACAGTGACCAAGGGTATCATGCTCATCTGCTGAGCACCAACCCAACATATAGACAACAATATGAGGAGCACCAGAAACAGAGACAAAGCCTGGAACAGCAACAACAACAGCAGCAGCAGCAGCAACAGCAGCAGCAACAACAACAACAGCAGCAGCAACAGCAACAGCAGCAGCGCAATATGGAAAAGAAGGCAGAGATGGCCATGAGGGATCGAGAGGCAACTCTCAAAGATGAATGGAAGCACAAGTCTTCAGTACCTCCAACACTCACAAAGGCACCTAGTTTAACTGATCTAGGGAAGTCAGGTCCTAGCAAACCTAAGGAACTGGTTTCTGGGCCAGACTCAAGTAAATCTGTAATTATCCCCAAACCAGAGGACTCCAAGATCCCAGTTCAGCAAGCAGAAGGGTTAAAAGCAAAAGTATCAGAAGGAAGTGGACACGCAGGAAAAGAATGTGGCGAACCTCCAAAGCCAGTAGGGGAGTGCAATAGGCAAGCTGGACTGGATCCTGTATTGTGGTACAGACAGGTAAGAACTAAACTTGTAGCTTCTTTTCGCTCTAAAATGATCTAGAGAATTTTCAAGATCTCTTAAAGGAATATTCACATCTCAGACATATTGGCATAGACACAGAATATAGATCTGGGGCCTGCACCTATCTCTAAAATGTGTTTCCCACCCTTTCCTGATGTCTTCCACATCTAGTCTGGGAAGGGTGATTGGGTGTACACAAACATTCAAGTGTGCTGTTTCCATACCTCCCATAGGGTGGGTATTCCAGCTGTGAATAGCTGAGATGAGATGGTAATACC
Organism: Bufo gargarizans; assembly: GCF_014858855.1. Classification (NCBI taxonomy): domain Eukaryota; kingdom Metazoa; phylum Chordata; class Amphibia; order Anura; family Bufonidae; genus Bufo; species Bufo gargarizans. The sequence continues at coordinate 141,912,030 of NC_058081.1, forward strand.
CCTTTAAGGAGATGCATACCAGCCATGTAAGGCCTTATTCTCACCCAGTGTCCGTGAGGAAATTGGTGATAATATGCTGATTGATTCATCCTTGAGGAATCCGTGTTTTATCCTTGTGTCCACTGTAAAGTGTCCACTGACACTTTACAGCTGAAAATAGATTTTCAGAGCATTTCCTATAAATGGTCCATTAAATGCAGACAAAATATGGATGTTGTCCCTGTTGGGCACATGTTTTTCACGGACCCATAGACTATAATTGAAATGATGGATCTGTAAACACGGACAAAAATAGGGCATGCTTCTGTGCTAAAACACGGATGTGTGAATACACACAATAAAATGAATGGGGCGTGTGCTGTCAATGTATAACACAGACAGCACACGTCCGTCGATCACTGACGTGTGAGTAAGGCCTCATGCACACGGCCGTGTTCCACGGCCGAGAGCGGTCCGTTGTAACCCGCCCGGAATTCCTGCTGACAGCAGGAGCGCAAGGGCGTCATTGGTTGCTATGACGCCGTGCGCTTCATGCCGCCGCCGCTGCACTACAGTAATACACTCGTATGATCTATACCAGTGTATTACTGTAGTGCAGCGGCGGCATGAAGCGCACGGCGTCATAGCAACCAATGACGCCGAGTGCTCCTGCTGTCGGCAGGAATCCCGGCCGGGTTACCACGGACCGCTTTCGGCAGTGTTCCACGGCCGTGTGCATGAGGCCTAAGTGTTCTCAAGATATGTGTGTGTTCCAGAGAAATCGTAGAAAGACATGCATTTTCCCTTCAAAACAAGAGTCTTTCAGACTCTTATGTGAACAGAGCCTTAGGCAATATAAACCCTGCTCTTGTCAGGTAGCCATAGGGCTATCAATCTAATCATATACATGCTTTTAAGATGTATTGTACAGTACTTGGTGTAAAGAATACACGGCCTAGAATGCAAATCGCCAGAGCAAGTCCTGTACAGACATGGAACAAAGCACATAGGGAAATTTCAGCTCTGAATGCTTCAGAATTTAAATACAGCCCTGCAACAACAGTCTGCATTTGTACTGCATTCTACAAAGTTACTCGCCTTTTTATATAAAATAATAATTCTATATTTATACAGCAAAATTCTATTCGTAGGAAAAGTTGTATAGTTAAAAAAAATTATTCATTTTTTTTTTACTATACTTACATTATGTATCTATAGCAACAAGAAGCAGAGTCACGCATGTGGTCCTATGTTTATCCGAAGTACACTGATTCACTAAAATCTGATGATGAAAGGTGGAAAGAAGAGAGAGATCGGAAAGTCAAAGAGGATCGAAGCAGGAGCAAAGAAACCTCTGCTAAGGAAGATGGCAAGGAGGCAATAAATGTAGAAGTTAAGGGACCCCAGCAAACTGAGGATCCTCGCGGGCTGCCGAAGGACCATCGCACTAGTACTCATGTGTCAGTTTCATCCCCACTTACACAGCATCAGTCCTATATCCCATATATGCATGGTTACACTTATAGCCAAGCATATGACCCCAACCATCCAAGCTACCGTGGAATGCCAGCAGTCATGATGCAGAATTACCCAGGTATTTGAACCCTTTAAGGCAATGGCTTAGTTCTTTTTATTATTATTTTTGTTTCACCTATTTGGGGTACATTTAATGGATTAATATACAAGTATTTCTTTTGAGAGGGAGGCAATTCCTTAGTTTTATTTTTAGGTTTAGTTTTTTACAGGAGGTTCCATTTTAAGGTTTTATCTGTGTAATATAAAACACATATTAGGTTTGTTCTTATGAGATCATTGTTTAAATGGTCATTGAGTTTTTAGCAAAAACCAAGACCCCCGCACAATCGATAGAGCTTGCATAGCATACTTTCTCTTTTGCTCTGCAGAGGATGTAATTGAGATGGACCCATAGACGTTCTCTCGAGTCCGTCACCTGCAGTGAGGAGAGAGCACAATATGCGCATGCTTTTCTCCCCTTGTTATAGAGATCAGTGGGGGTCTCAGACCCCGACCAATCAAAATATTTGATACGTCTCTGACATCAATCATTTACTGAAAACTCAATGATCCTTTAGGGTCCATTCACACGTCCTGTTTTTTTTCATCCTGAAAAACGGTCCGTTTTTTGCGGATCCGTTGTTCCTGAAAATGTTTCCGTATGTCATCCGTTTTTTGCGGATCCGCAAAAAACGGGAGCATGTATACATTTCAATAATCAAATAAAGTTGTTTGGATTTCTTTGAAAAAAAATTGAAAAAAAAAAAAATTTGTTATGTGTTTCCAGGAACGGAATCCGCAAAAAACGGATGACATCCGAATGTCATCCGTTTTTTGCGGATCCATTGACTTTGTATTGTACCAGGATCCGATTTTTCAGGACAAGAATAGGACATGTTTTATATTTAAACGGACATGCGGAACGGAACAACGGAAACGGACAGCACACATTGTGCTGTCCGATTTTTTTCCAGGACCCATTGAAAATGAATGGGTCCAGATCTGGTCCTGATCTGTTCCTGAAAAAACGGAACAGATCAGGAAAGAAAAAACGGACGTGTGAATGGACCCTTAACCTGTAAATAAAATGAAAAAAAGATGTGTAGACAGCTTGATCCCAAAAAGATCAACCATCAACAACCACCTAAAATGATAGAAAGAAAAATACAAAAAAGAGGGAGGAGTAAATAATAGATATTTTGTGTGGTCTTCCAAGCTGCACAATCGGCAGCAGTCCCAAACAGGAGTAGGTCTCTTCTCCTTTTTTAACCAAAATAGATTGATTCAAAACAATTCCAGCTCCTTGGTCTCAATATCCACCAGCAATCACAGCTCTTTTATCCTTTAAAAGGAATACGACACAGGTTATTAAAACAATACATATTTTATTTTACTTACAAGATCGACACTTGTTCACATCACATATAAAATCAATTTGCCCGACCCGGGTTTTGCTGTCCGCTTCTTATGGGGAGCTCCTCTCCTCTCCATTTGACACAACTGAAAAAAAAACCTCTGTCTGGTCACACGTGGTAAGTGTCTGTGTTATTTCCGTTAGATCAACTTCCAAATTTTTAAAAAAGAAATCTTTTTAAATACTCTATATATGGCCAAAGAAATAGGCACTGTGATGCATGTCTGAACACCATCTGAGGATGGTGTTCAGACATGCAGCACTATGTCGTGTTTCTTTTAAAGGATAAAAGAGCTGTGATTGCTGGTGGATATTGAGACCAAGGAGCTGGAATTGTTTTGAATCGAGATTAAATAGTCTTGTGGAAGTGTTGCTGTGTGTAAACTGTTCCTTACTGATGAAGTTCAAGCGCGGACCCTGAATTACAGTTTATTTAGGGGTAATGTCAAGCACTATATTCCTTTAACCCCTTCCCGACCTATGACTTACTACTGCGTCATGGGAACCACTGCGTTCCCGCAATTTGACGTAATAGTACGTCATAGTGATCGCGCTGGCACCAGAGTGGTGCGCGCACGCGATCACTACAGGGGCCTGGCAGTCTGTGGTAGCCGGGCCACTGCTGTATCCACTGGCATCGCTGTAAAAGCCGATGACTGCGGATTAACCCTTTCTATGCCACGGTCCGCGCTGACCGCGACACAAAAGGGGTTTGTGTCAGCTGAGTGATTGCATCGAGTCCCCGCGCTTCTGTGGCGGGTACCCAGAGCGTCACAAGGTAGCCCGATGCCGTGCAGAGGCTGCCCAATGCCTTGCACGGCATCGGGACCTGCCTTCTACGGGAGCCGAGGAGATCCAGCCTCAGGCTGAGTCTCCTAGGCAACCTGTTGGTGTACTACTCACTGTAGTACACGAACAGGCAATGCAGTACAATACAGATGTATTGTAATGCATTGCAGAGGGGATCAGACCCCCATAAGTGAACATCGTAAATAAAAAAAGTGTTTTTAATAAAAAGAAAGTAATAAAATTAATAAAAGAAAAACGCCCCTTTCCCCTTATTTTATAATTAACACAAAAGCACACATATTAGGTATCGCTGCGTCCGTAATGACCGGCTCTATAAATATATCACATGATCCACCCTGTCCGATAAACACCATAAAAAAATAAAATAATATTCTCACCTTACATCACAAAAAGTGCAACATCAAGCGTACCGTATTTTTCGCCGTATAAGACGCACCGGCCCATAAGACGCACCTAGGTTTTTGAGGAGGAAAATAAGAAAAAAAATATTTGAACCAAAAGGTGCACTTTTGGTGGGTTTTGAACTAATTGTGATCTGTGGGTGACGCACTGTTATGGGGGATCTGTGGGTGACGCACTGTTATGGGGGATCTGTGGGTGACGCACTGTTATGGGGGATCTGTGGGTGACGCACTGTTATGGGGGATCTGTGGGTGACGCACTGTTATGGGGGATCTGTGGGTGACGCACTGTTATGGGGGATCTGTGGGTGACGCACTGTTATGGGGGGATCTGTGGGTGACGCACTGTTATGGGGGATCTGTGGGTGACGCACTGTTATGGGGGATCTGTGGGTGACGCACTGTTATGGGGGATCTGTGGGTGACGCACTGTTATGGGGGATCTGTGGGTGACGCACTGTTATGGGGGATCTGTGGGTGACGCACTGTTATGGGGGATCTGTGGGTGACGCACTGTTATGGGGGATCTGTGGGTGACGCACTGTTATGGGGGATCTGTGGGTGACGCACTGTTATGGGGGGATCTGTGGGTGACGCACTGTTATGGGGGGATCTGTGGGTGACGCACTGTTATGTGGGATCTGTGGGTGACGCACTGTTATGGGGGATCTGTGGGTGACGCACTGTTATGGGGGATCTGTGGGTGACGCACTGTTATGGGGGATCTGTGGGTGACACTTATGGGGGATCTTATGCTATGTGTCATCCACAGATCCCCTCCATAAGTGTCCCTGTAGTGAATGACCCTCAATACAGGGGGTGGGGGTCGCATCTGCTTTAATAATGACAGCGGGGCCCGTGCAGTGACTGTATTCTACTACACGGGCCCCGCTCACTGTATAATCATATCTCTCTAATAGTTAATTGTTGTATGCATGTAATCGCATAATGAGCGCTGTGTATTACCGTACCTTTCAACTAGAAGCGCTCGCCGTTCGGGGAGGAGGCAGGCCGGGAGGACGGGCGCTGGCAGCGTGAGTCATACATCATGCGCCCACGCCGCCTGCTTCATTCATAAAGTGGGCGGCGCAGGCGTGTGACGTATGACTCACGCTGCCAGCGCTCGTCCTCCCGGCCTGCCTCCTCCCTCCTCTCTGCTCCGAACGGCGAGCGCTTCTAGTTGTAAGTACGGTAATACACAGCGCTCATTATCGCTCATTATGCGATTACATGCATACAACAATTAACTATTAGAGAGATATGATTATAGAGTGAGCGGGGCCCGTGTAGTAGAATACAGTCACTGCACGGGCCCCGCTGTCATTATAAATGCAGATGCCGGCCCCCAGCCCCTCCTCCCTCACAGCTGATATACCCGCCGCACGGCATCGCGGCGGGTGTATCATTGAAAACTGGGCAAAATCAGCTACATTCGCCATATAAGACGCACTGCTATTTCCCCCCCACACTTTTGGGGGGGAAAAAGTGCTTCTTATACGGCGAAAAATACGGTATGTCCCACAAAATGGTAACGATAAAACCGTCACCTCATCCCTCAAAAAATAAGCCCCTACCTAAGACAATCGCCACGTCCGTAACAACTAGCTCTATAAAAATATCACATGACCTAACCACTCAGGTGAACAAAAAAAAAGAAATTTTTGTGATGTAATGTGACAAAAATTGAACAGCAAGTGATAAAAAAAAGGCATATGCCCCCCAAAATAGTACCAATCAGGCCGTCGCCTCATCCCGCAAAAAATGAGACCCTACCTAAGAGAATGGGTAAAAAAAATAAAAAAGCTGTCACTCTCAGACAATGGAGACACTAAAATATCATTATTTCTGTTTCAAAAAATGCTATTATTGTGTAAAACTTAAATAAAAAGAAGTAGACATATTAGGTATTGCCACGTCCGTAACGATCTGCTCTATAAAAGTCACATAACCTAATCCCTCAGATAAACGCTGTAAAAATAAAAAATAAAAACTGTGCCAAAACATCAAATGTTTTTGGTTACCTTGCCTCACAAAAAATGTAATATAGAGCAATAAAAAATCATATGTACCCCAAAATAGTACCAATGAAACTGGCACCTTATCCCGTAGTTTCCAAAATGTGGTCAGTTTTTTGAGTCTCTACTGTGGGGGTGCATCAGGGGGGCTTCAAATGGGACATGGCATCTAAAAACCAGTTCAGCTAAATCTGCCTTCCAAAAACCATATAGCGTTCCTTTCCTACTGTGCCCTGCCGTGTGCCCGTTCAGCAGTTTACGATCACATGTGCGGTGTTTCTGTAAACCGCTGAATCAGGGTAATAAATATTGAGTTTTATTTGGCTGTTAACCCTTGCTACTGGAAAAAATGGATTAAAATGTAATTTCTGCCCAAAAAGTTAAATTCAGAAATTTCATCTCCATTTTCCATCAATTCTTGTGGAACATCTAAAGGGTTAACAAAGTTTGTAAAATCAGTTTTGTATACCTTGAGGGGTTTAGTTTCTAAAATGGGGTTATTTTTGGGTGGTTTCTATTATGTAAGCCTCACAAAGTGACTTCAGACCTGAACTGGTCCTTAAAAAGTGAGTTTTGGAAATTTTCCGAAAAATTTCAAGATTTGCTTCCAAACTTCTAAGCCTTGTAACATCCCCAAAAAATAAAATTTCATTTTCAAAATGATCCAAACATGAAGTAGACATATGGGGAATGTAAAGTAATTACTATTTTTGGGGATATTACTATCTATTATAAAAGTAGAGAAATTGAAATTTGGAAATTATGAATAAAAAAATATATATATTTTTTTTTTACTCATTTTTACCACTGTTATAAAGTAAAATATGTGACGAGAAAACAGTCTCAGGATGGCCTGTATAAGTAAGGCTACTTTCACACTCGCGTTTGGTGCCGATCCATCATGGATCTGCACAGACGGATCCATGGAAATAATACAACCATCTGCATCTGTTCAGAACACCATTGAAATTCAATGGAGGACGGATCCGTTTTCTATTGTCATAGAAAACGGATCCGCCTCCATTGACTTACATTGTGTCTCAGGACGGATCCGTTTGTCTCAGTTTCGTCAGACGGACACCAAAAACGCTGCTTGGCGTTTTGGTGTCTGCCTCCAAAGCAGAATGGAGACGGAACGGAGGCAAACTCATGCATTCTGAGCGGATCCTTTTCCATTCAGAATGCATTAGGGCAAAACTGATCCGTTTTGGACCGCTTGTGAGAGCCCTGAATGGATCTCACAAACGGAAACCAAAACGCTAGTGTGAAAGTAGCCTAAAAGCGTTTTAAAGTTATTACCACATAAAGTGACACGTCAGATTTGCAAAAAAATGGCCTGGGCAGTAAGGTGAAAACAGGCCCAGGGTTGAAGGGGTTAAAAAATAGGGATATAATCCACCATCATGTACAGGGAAGAAGGTATGCAAACGATCTAGCAAGCCCTGAGTCTGATGCCACCAGATGTAAGGCAGCTATCCTGTAAGTCAATGTTTGGCCCTTTAATAGGCCTTGAGGCATGACTTTGATAATAAATAAGCCAGCACCTCATCTGCAGACCCAACCTAATGGCCAATGAATTACCTAGTACCAAAATCTAATAAACCACACAAGTATAACAATATGGCCCCACAATACTAAATGCCTTTATCAAAGGTTTGCATGTTTAGGGTTGTTCGTTTACTCCATAGCTCTGAAGGGTGCTGCAGACATCATTTGAGTTAATATGGCCAAAGAATAGTACTCTCGCATAAATGGACAAATAATCCTTAAAGGGAACCTGTCGCCTGCAAAACGCATATTAATCTGACCACAGTACCTTACAGTATCCCCCAGTGTGTTGCTAATCATGTTTTTCTTTCCTCTTGGTGTTTCTTCATACTTGTTAAAAACGCTGTTTTAATGTCTGTTGGCGCTCTCTTCGAGTCAGGCTTGAAGTCAAGGGGGCAGCGGCCTCCTTGCTTCAAGTAAAGCTAAGCCCACCCCTTACCCCTCCTCTCTACAATTAGATGGACGTGATGCCGGGATCGCGCTCTTCTAGCGCATGCGCGGTACGCTGCCTGTTATATCGTTACGGCCTGGCGCATGCGTGCAATCGAACTGTCCGGCGCATCTGCAGTCAGCAAAATGCAGGCGGGTGAGTGAGGATCGCACTGTAACAGGCAGCGTACTGGTTGCCAGCGAACCAGAAGTGATGGCGTCCTGTTTTGTGGTCATGTGACCACAGCAGCCATTCACTATGCCAGTGGCTGCAGTGGACATGCGATCGTTGATGGGACATCATTCCTTCGGTCTACCAAAAGCGGGATGGGAGCCTCTGCAATGGAACTTTTCATTGTTCCATGTCCTAGGAACAGTTGAGGATTTGCACCTGGCATCAAAGGCGGATCACCTGGCATTTGCATCTGGCATCATATATATAGCACATGTCGTCAAGGCATTAGTAGTGTTGTTGTGCTGTATACCTAGTACAGGAGCACAGTTCTGTAGCTAAACCTAGTCACTCGACCTTTTCCATTTGGGTAGGTGAAATGAATGATGATTTTAGTTAGAAAGCACCAACATTTTCCATAGTGCTGTACAATAAATGACATGATTACTGGCAGATACAGGGCTACAATACCAACAGGCTGGATTGGAATGCAAAATATTGGATTGCTTTTATCCAACTGATACTCACGGCAGATAACATTTGAAAGGTTAGCTAACACTGCTGTTCTGAGGATGACAAGGATGTACTTTTTAAATGCCTGATACCTACAACTTTTACTATGGGGTTATCAGTCTAGTAAGAAGATGAAAATGATTATGGCAGGAAAATGCAGCTGAAGACCTGAAATATGCTAGTGTATTGACATCTTCTTTCACTTCTTCATCTAGGTTCCTATCTCCCCTCAAGTTATTCATTCTCCCCATATGGCAACAAGGTTGCTGGCAGCGAAGAGTCTGAGAAGTCACGAGCCAGTCCAAGTGTCAGCTGCAAATCTACCACCGAGTCTAAAGCCCTTGATATATTACAGCAACACGCAAGCCATTACAAGAGCAAGTCTCCAACTGTGAGTACACTTTGACAACATAGTCCATCCACCAACATCTGCTGAAAGAACCAAATAAAATATCTAACCATTATATGATGTCAACTTCTGAATTGTAGCCTTTAACCCCTTATCGCATAATGCTGTACATGTACGGTATTATTCGCATGGGATTGTATGGAGCGGGTTGCTTTGCTGAGCCCTCTCCATACATGGTGGGTTCCGGCATTATGATGCAGCAGGCGTCCAGCTGTAATGACCGGGATTAGCTATGACGCTGAATCCAGTAATTTAACCCCTCAGATGCCGTGTTTAACCGCTCCCCGACTGCCATACGGCTATATACGTGCTAGCTGTACTTACCCTGTGCAGATAGCATCTATATAAACGTCATGGCAGCTTTTTAATCCAAGCACTGCAAAGCACTTGGATTAAAACTTCTGCTCCTGCACTGCCGCTGTCAGGAATAGTGCAGAGTCTAGTAATGCTGACAAGGGACCAATCAGAGTGGCCCCTCGCTGGCGATCGCTCAGATTGGTTAGTCTGTGCATCGGATCGCCGCAGTGTAAAAGGCTCTCATCTGCACTCTGCATTTCAGAGCCTGAAATCAGGTACCATATCCTCCGTGCCCCCAATATGTGAGCCCCCTGCCCCGATCTGTGCGCCCTTCCTCCAGCTTTGCCGGCCGTGCACTCTGTATGTGCTGGCAACTGTGTCCGCCTGCCCCTATCCATGGCCTCTGCCCCCATCCATGTCCCCTGCGATCTGTGTGCGGTGCCCCTGCTGTATCTGGTGGTGGCAGCTCTTTTCCTGAGCTGCCGCCATCAACAGCGAGTGTCAGCTGTATGGTGACACTCTTCTGTAACCCCTGAGATGCCGCTGTCACCGGCATACAAGGGGTTAACAGAGGGAGCGAGCTCCCTCTCTTAACCATCGGCTGCTGTGCTACGATGGCAGCGGCCAGGTGGTTGCCATGGCAACAGGACGCCTTGCAAAGGCATCCATTGTTGCCATCTATCAGTGTAAAACTGATAGTATTATACTTTGCAATGCAAGAGCATTGCAAAGTATAGTACAGCCGTTAAGCCCCACTGGATCTTCAAGATCCAAGTGGGACTTGATAAAAAAAAAAGGGGTGAAAGTGAAAAAATTAATGTAAAAAAAGTTACATAAATTTGTAAATGTAAAAAGGTAAAGAAAAAATGTAACTCATTTATAAGAGATTAAAAAAATAAAGTACACATAATTGGTATCGCCGCGTATATGACCTTGATCTATAAAATGATCATGGTACAAATCCCACGTGGTGAACGATGTAAAAAAAATAATAATAAACAATTGCAGAATTGCTGTCTTCCCCCCCTCTCCAAACTATTTAATAAAAAGTGATCAAAAAGTCATATGCATCAAAAAAATGATACCAATAAAAACTACAGCCCATCCCACAAAAAAATAAGTCCTCATACAACTATGTTTTGGTGATGCAAAAAAAAATGTATAAATGTTTTTATAAAAGTGATTTTATGATTTAAAAGTGGTAGAAAATGAAAAAAAAATATACAATTTTGGTGTCGCCATAACCGTATCATCCCACAGAATAAAATTATGATCTCAAATATACCACATGGAGAACCCCATAAAAAATAAAAATAACAGCTTCACCTCCTAAAAAAAAATGAATAAACACTCAACAAGCCATATAAACCCCCAAATTGTACCAATAAAAATTACAGCCCGTCCGTCAAAAAAACAAGCTCTCGCGCCGCTACATTGACGGAAAAATCTAAAAGTTATGGGTCTTCAATTTGGTGATGCAAACAAAAAAAAAAAGTTTAATAAAAAGTAATTTTATGATATAAAAGTGGTAGAACATGAATAAATGAATATAAATTTGATATTGCCAGAACCGTATCAACCCACAGAATACAACCATCTCATAAAGTATACCACATGGAGAACCCCATAAAAAGTAAAAATAAAAAAAAACACTGGCAGAATTGCAATATTAGCCACTTCACCTCATACATTTTTTTTTTTTTTAAAAAGGCAATCAAAAAGTCATATGTACCCAAAAATGGTACCATTAAAAACTAAAGCTCACCCCGCAAAAAATAAGCCCCCACACAGCTCAATCAACAAAAAAATAAGAGTTCATGGCCCTTAAAATCTATTTCAGCAAATTTCATGTTAGAAAATGCAGAAGCTGCTCCTTTTCTTTTTGAATTCTGCCCACTTCTCATACAGCAGTTTACAACCACATATAGGGCTAATCTCTAAATGGTCCAAGACACTTCACCATAAGAAGTATAACGGTACACTCCTCCACTTACTAATAAACACCACAAAAAATGAAGTGCAAAAACACCTTGACGAATAAAAATATATATTTTTTTATTAAATCTAATGTTAAAAGGTAATAATCATGACATAATATAATAGTAGGGAACAACAGCCGCACACCACCTCTAACTCCCTGAAACTGTTAGTGAAAATAGAGAGAGAGAAATAGGCAGTTCAAAATATTGATCAAAACCTTAAACAGAGCATGCCCGCAGATACACAATTTGATGCAACCAGCAATCCCTAGTGTGCTCAGGGCTCACTTAGTGCCGCTCTGAAGGGTGACGAAACATATGCCTCACTACATGTACCAATGACCTACAGTCTAATATATGATGTACATACCTAATAGAGAAAGAGGGGTACGGAGGTGGTGGCACTTCTCGACGCGCGGTTCGCGTGTAATCGCTTCCTCCATAAAAACAAAACACTTAAAATTGTTGGAATTGCATTCCCCCCCCCCCCCCCAAATTCCCCAAATTCCATTTGGAATTTCTTTCCAGCGTCCCACTATATCATATGCAATATTAAATGGTGCCATTAGAAAGTTCAGTTTGTCCCTGAAAAAACAAGCCCTCATACACCTATGTGAACAGAAATTTTAAAAAGTTTTATAGCCGTGGACAAGTTTTAGGTATAAAAAATGTAAAAATCCTATTGGGTCAAGAGGTTAAGCTAAACTCTTTAAGTGGTTTGATCATAATTCTGAGTGTTTATAGAGGTTGTCCGGGTTGAGAGCTGAACCCAGACATAGCCCTCTATTCACCCAGGCGCCCCCTGATATGAGCAAAATATAAACAGCCCTTGCCCTGTGCGATACAGTTCAGGGCAAGGGAGAGCATCGGAGCACGAAATGCTCCGATGCTCGTATCAGGGGGCCGGAGGAGTGAAAATGGGAGTATGTCCGGGTTCAACTTTGAACACGGACAACCCATTTAAGAGTTATAAGGAAAGCACAGATAAGGGCTACAGATGAAGCTGTCATCTCTGAGGGTTTTCACGGTGAAAAGGAAAGAACAGTCTACAGAATCGGTGAAAACTTGAAGTTGTAGAAGGCAACCAAATTGACAATTTTTATTAAAAAACAACTGGAAAAATATTTTAGCCCAAACTAAGTAGAATGCAGTAATAAAAAAAAACTGACTCATGCATTTATACAACCTGAAGAGCCCACCACCTTCTGGGGTTGTGTATATACTGTGATAAACTCTGGTGGGCAAAGTGGCTTCTAAGCACCTGGCCCCCACACTTCATAGTTCTGTGGATGGTACACCACTACTGTTATTTGCAGTTTGTCTTATGGGTGTTGTTTTTGGCTACTTCTCGTGTGCTATATGATATCAGTTTTACCTTGACTTTAAAGAGTTCTATAATGTGATATGAATTACTTTTATGCACAGATATCAGACAAATCCCCACAGGATCGAGATCGAGGAGGTTGCAGTGGGCCTGGAAGCTCTGCAGGAGGAGCTGGTGGCTGTGGTAGCATGGTAGCACCAGACCGAGGAGTAGGTGACAGGAATTCTGAAAGGCCACGCACTTCCCCTTCACAGCGCTTAATGTCCACACATCATCACCATCACCATCTTGGTTACTCTTTGCTGCCCGGCCAGTATCAGTTGCCATACACAACAGGTAAGTTGTCTACACTTTCTGAGCAGTCTTCAATACAAAAACCCTTTTTTCCCAAGACTGGACAGTTTATAAATTGACCTCATTTTTCTTACGATGATTACCTTGAAGTCACATGGATATTTTATGTAATAGTGGACTTTCTTAACTGTGTTTAATATATATTTCTGTGTAAGGCTTAACATTTCACCATTGAGTTTAACATGGTTCTCTCAGTCTGCAGTGTTCCTTGCCGCTATTTTGATATATTTGGTTGCACCGAAATTAAAGGAATTATCCAGGAGTTGGACATACCTCCCAGAGTGGCCAACCCACAGTGAAGATCATACTTGCCTCGTCCCCGCTTCTGAGTTTGGTCTCTAACGGTCCTGGGCCAGCTTTTCTTCTCCCTGCCCGCTGTGGTCAACATGTGAGGGAAACGCTGCGGTCTGTGATTGGCTGCAGTGGTCACATGGCTCCTCATCAACGGATGTTGACCTCATCACGGCAGGAAGAGTAAGAGTCGGTGTGTTAGACACTGAACGCAACAGCGGGGACCAAGGTAAGTATGATCTCCACTGTGGGTCGACCACTCTGGGAGGTCTGTCTGACTTTTGGATAACCCCTTTAACCATTAAATTGATTTTGTTGCATCATCAATGAATATTACATGGCATGAGAAGATACCGATATATAACTTTGTGTTTAAAGGTTTGTCTTCTACAGCCATTGTAGCAAGTCAGCAGGGCTCAGCTCCATCTCTTTACCCACCCCCACGAAGGTGAAACCGGTAAGTTTACAACCTACATTTTTATAATTGTCAAGCTTTTTTGCTCGTTAGGTTCACAATTATCTCTCGATCTCTTGCTTGCAGTGAAGGAATTGGGTATTGAACTTGTATCCATAGAATGTTGTACCTGTGGTGATTGCTCTTGTAGAGCATATTCGATTTTTGTTTTTCGCCATAATTTTTCTCAATTTTTCCTTTACAGGAAAATTCGGCAACCAAGGACCCTGTCTACTCAAAGTCATGTGACTGGATCACAGGACACATCTGGAATGAGTCAATGCATCAGTTGAATGGTGTTTCTACAGCCAGAGTTTTCCGTGAAGGGCTTCTGAAGTATCATTCTGATCCAGAAGACACAGGCCCAATCTTTGCCCATCCTCAAGCTTGGCGCTCTCTCCCTCCTGCCTTGGGGGGGGATATGTTTTTTTGTTTGTTTTTTCTTTTTCTTTTTTTTGTTTTTGCATAATTGGACTGTATTTATTCAGTGGACTGGGCCATGATAAGACATGGGATTTCTTTTCTCACAGGGCGTTTGGGGGGGAAATACAATTTTCAACATTGAACACCTCATTCATGTAATAAGACATTCTGGGTCTGGATTGTGCATCCCCCGCTTACAGACTTATGGTTAAATGTTATTTTGAAGTTAAAAGATGAGGAATTTGTTTTTGTCCTTTTCTTGAGACACTCCATCAGTCACGGCTGTTCGTTTTATGGATTTTATTGACCACACATGCTCAGGCGTCTGATTTGCAGGTGTTTCAGGAGCCAAGGGACGGGCAGCGTTGCTTCTCAAAGGTCCACAAAATATGCGTACAAGGAGTACAGTTTTGTGTTTTGTCACATTGCCTGGGAGTGACTGTCGGCATGTTGTGTTCAATCTTGAGATTTCCTGTCCCTCTTTTGATCTTTCTTCCCCCCATGGTGATTGCCAGACCAAGCTTTGTGTCTGAGCAGAACAGGTAGCAAAAAGAGTGTACATTGTATGGATCCTTATGGCATCCTGCAGTTGTTACGCTACCCTGCCTGATCTTCAGCACACAGTGCCACTTTGTCTTCATGTATGTCAAGCAATGCCTATTTTCCTCATACCACAGAGCTCATAACCTCTACTTTGATAATCCACTTTTAAAAAAATGTAAAAATATTGGTCTTGGTTTCTATGAGCTGTTTGGCTACAGTAATGCTGGACTCCCACGGACGCAACCTGGCTGTGTATAATGTATATAGACCTGGAAAAGGTTCTTTTTATAAGACACTAATCTTAAATTGTGGAGAAGTTTCACATGTGCATTTTAAATCTGTTTAACCACTAAATGTTTAGTGCCCTCGTGGCAAGGGGCCATGGGTTTAGCATTACAAGACCAACTCCATTGCTGTTTTTCTCTCTTCAGTACCCCAAATTATGATGTTAAAGCATGCAAAGTACATAATGGACACCTGTGACTGCAGGAATGTAGTGTTCTCGTATCCGAGAATGGTAAGGCCTGTAAGGGTTATGTCCCGCTTTACAAAGAGGCACTTTGTCTTATTGTGGATTTAGTAATACAGACACAAGATGTAGAGATGAAATATCGGATCTAACAAGCGTGCCACTATTCACTTCAAGAAACAATAGAACTGCCTCTGTACTTGCAGGAAATATTGGTGCTTCATTGCTGGGCACGCCACTCAATTCTACTACATTTGTAAAGTGTTTTATTGTATTTAATCCCCATCCACATTGTACATAGATGTAAGAAAGTAGATTTCCATTGGTTGGAAAATATCTATGGAGGAGAATGCAATTCTTGCAGTGTCAGATGTCACTTGCTCATTATGGAACCATTAAGACTGCTGCTATTTTCCAACAGGTTGCTGGTACTGTAACCTAGTACTTTATTTTTTGCCAACACGTGTCTCAAGGATGCTTGGGTCTTTGGTTTAGTTTTCTTTTCTTTTACTCAGATACTATACAATCTTTACACTTTCTGACCATTTATAATTATTTTTATTTTATTTTTTCTGGGGTTTTTGCCCAGAGTTTCAGTTCAGATTTACAATGCCCTATAAAGATGCACAATATATGATGATGCTGAAACATTTTTTTTTCCAGACATCCACTTTCTGCTAGTTGGACCTCTTCTACCCCAAGAGGTGACCTGAAGGAATTTCGTTAAAAATGATAAAAAAAATAAAAATATGTATTTAACCCCTTTCTGGAAATTTTCCAATAAAGTTCTTTTGTATTGCTTGGTTGTAAACAGACGTTATTGTATATGAAATAAACATTACCCCAGCTTCATTCATTTATACCGGGGTAAATGGAGAGCTAATGCTCCCCTTTTCAACTTTCACGTATCTGTATAAAGTTGTAAAATTATTTTTTCTGTTATGTAGCTTTTTTTTTATTTTTATCCGATTTAAAGTCTTTGTGGTAAAGTTGAATTTTCTTTCCTGCAGTTTAAAAAAAAATACACACGTTTTGTTTTATCAGATATGTGGTGGTTTTCTAAATGATTTGCTGCACATACCGTATGTCATTTTTTGTTTGTCACACATCGTTCATTTGTAATACTGAACAAGTATGTGAGTCTTAAACAGTGAAAAATACAGTATGTTATAAGCTTTACTTGCAATCTCGCGCAACGCTTATATGGAGCTTGGTGAAACACAGGTAATAAACCTAGCACAGGTAGTATGCATCAGGATTGGTCATTATTATTATTATGCTACTGCACTATTGTCAGATATGCTGCTGTTTATCAATATGGATTGGGGATGGAACTTCTGCAGGGTTACCAGCAAAGTGGATGAGATTTTTCAAAAACTTATCCATGCTGCAGGTTGGAGTTGACTCTTTGCAACAAATCCTGATGTTACAAGTGAATTTTGCAGATTAATCACAGATTATACAATGGAATTGTGCTAAAATCTGCAGTGGAAATGCTGTTGCGAAAAGTCTTCCGCATGTGGGGGTTTCCCTAACAGTTAAATGGGTTTTCTCATCATTAATGTAAAAAATGAAAATCATACATATTCTAGCACATGCCAGTCTCTTTCTAATAAAGCTAGAACCAGCCCTGTACCTCACATGGATCCAGAGATCTCCACATTCATTGCTCCAATTGTTCTGCTACATTTATTTCAAACTGTCCGCTGCAGCTTGTAGCAATTGAAGGATGGAACTGAGCATGTGCGTCCGTCTTAGTGAGCAGGACAGATAAATTCGAAAAAGCGCAAACAGCGGGTGGCCCTATACAGATTTTGCTGAATAAGGCCCATTTCACACGACCGAGTTTTCTGCGCGGGTGCAATATGTGACGTGAACGCATAGCACCCTCACTGAATCCCGATCCATTCATTTCAATGTATCTGTCTACATGAACGCTTTATTTTATTTTTTTCACACATCAGTTCTGCATTGTGTGAAAAAAAACGCAGCATTTTCTATATTCTATGTTTTTCACACAGCCCTGGCCCCATAGAAGTGAATGTGGCTTCAGTGAAAAACGCATTGCATCCGGAAGCAAGTGCGGATACAATGCGTTTTTCACTGATGGTTGCTAAGAGATGTTGTTTGTAAACCTTCAGTTTTTTTTATCACGTGCGTGAAAAAACACATTGCACCCATGAGGAAAAAAACAACGCAATCACAGACAAAACTGATTGAACGTGCTTGTAAAATGGTGCGAGTTTCCCTGAACATATCCTGAGCCAATCCGTCACACTTGTGGGAAAGAGGCCTAACTCAGTAGCTATAATAAATGTTTAAATAATTACATGCAGTTATAAAAGTATTTTAGATCCAGGTGCTGGTTTTAAAACTGTACAATATTATTTATTTTTCTTTTAAGCCCCAAATTTATCAGACTATAGCAGGAGAAGGTTCTGACTTCAAGACGGCATTATAAACATTATAGGTTTTATAAAAACTGGCTTTGTTGTCCACCTTATCCAGGCCCATGACTCTGAATGCTGTTTAGTTGATCTGTCATGTGCTTGAACAAAATGGCATGATGTATTAGTTGAAGTCACCATGCCATGTTCTTGTTTGAATTCTTTTAGTTTGATATCATTTAAATGTTCCAGAATGCTGGTTTTAAATTTTCTGGAGGTGGAACCTATGTAGCATTTCTGACAGTTTACACACACCTGATCATATATATATTGCATATTCTGAATTACAATTGATGTATGATTTTAAAGGGAAGGTAAATTTTCCTTCAGATTCATGAAAAAAGTAAACTACATAGATGAACCACACCTTCCTGCTTAAACCGTGACTTTTACTGGGAGGGAATAGGCTGGGTAATTACCACGAGATGGTGGGCGTCTGTAAACCACCCGACAGCCCTTTTTCAAAGTATGATACACAACATCCTCATCATCAATCAATTGGGGAAGGTATTTGTGTATGATGCTGTTTATTTGTGCAAATCAGTTACTATATTGTAAAACTAACGTGGACTTCACATCACTGATTTTTGTTTTTCTTGTAATAGTTCAGATTATAACCTGATTATTACGGTACATGATGTAAGTACAGAAACAGCCAATTCACAAGATTACGCAGGGAATTATACCTCCCACATTTCATTAACACAAACAACTACACATCAGAAAAGTATACCCCCCAAAAAAACGAGGGGAGACTAGCCCTTTAGAGTCGTCTAATAGATTCAGCCCATTGGAGAATTTGTTTGGGGAAAGTCAGGACAACCTGAACCCTAATTTACAGGAAAATTCAGGAGCAAAAGTAAAACAAAATATTAGTTATAGTGCTGTAGTAAAAAGAAAAACTAGAAACCTGAATTATACACCTGAGAGTCCAATAGAACACAGTGTAATCAATAATAAAACTAAGAAAAGTATAAAAAAAATATATATTTCAACCACGACTGTCCAGAAAACAACAACAAGAGGAAAAAGGGGAAAGAAAAGGTCCAAAAAATATATAATCTGAGCCAGTATAAACTAACTAATAATGATACAAAAATATTGCGAAAAGGCTTAAAATGTGCACCGTCGGCCCAGTTTGATCCATTTAATGCGTTTATTAGTATCAAGAAATTTATGAGGAATCTGGCTTTAAAAAAATACTTTAAGAGGAAGAAAATAGGACTATTGAATCCTGGAAATAAAAATTGTAAAAATAGTAAAATAGCTAAGGAAATGAGGATTAACAAAATTAACCACAAACGTATTACTAATAATAAAAACACATACAATATTGAGAATAATGGTGAAGGGAATACTACGAACAAAATTACTATCTTAAATACGAACTTGAGGATAAAATCTAACTTTAACCCTATCAATGAATACTCAGAGGCATTAAAAGCATTTGAAACCCTAAGGTCCTCATGCACACGGCCGTTATTTGGGTCCGCATCGGCGGCTCGGATGCGGACCCATTCACTTCAATGTGGCCGCAAAAGATGCGGACAGCATTCTGTGTCCTGTCCGCATCAGTTGCTCCGTTCTGCAGCCCCGCAAAAATAATATAACATGTCCTATTCTTGTCCGCAAAATTGACAAGAATAGGCAGTTATATCAATGGCCGCCTGTCCCTTTCCTCAAATTGCGGAAGGCAGACGGGCGGCTTCCGTTTTTTTGCGGACCGAAAAAAACTGCACGGTCGTGTGCATGTAGCCTAATACTAAGAGATCTGAGAAAAATAGAAAACAATAGGAAAAAGAAAAGATACCAGTACAATTTAAATAAGGGGAAACGAGAAAAAGCAATACAAAAGAATAATTACCTTGTCATCCACCCAGCAGATAAAGGCGGTGGCATTGTCATACTGGATTATGCACAATACTTAAGAGTCTATGAGAATCCTAGGCAACCAAAAAATGTCTAAAAAACTGAATTCTAATCCGATACAACAATATAAACAGTATTTGAATTGACTGGTCCAAAAGGGAAAAAAAGCAAGGCATTATCACCAAAGAAGAGGCCGAGTTTATAAATATACAGTCCCCTAGAATACCAGGGAGGCCTATAATATCTGGAATCTGTGGTTTTACGTCAAATTTGTCTAAATATGTTGATGTTATCCTGCAGAAATATGTACAAAGACTACCAGCCTATTTGAAGGACACTAAACATATCTTGCAAACATTAGAAATAATAGAATGGAAACCAGGTTATATTCTGGGGACCTTGGATGTGACGTCCCTGTATACGGTGATTGAAAATAACAAAGGTAAAGAAGCGGCCGAGTACTTCCTACAGAAAGGGGGGGAATTACCAATGAAACAAATTAATTTAATTGGTGAATGTATATTGTTTATTTTAAACCATAATTTTTTTTAATTTGAGGAGAGTTTTTTTTACCTACAGACGTAGGGTACCGCTATGGGGACCCGGTTCGCGCCGAGCTTTGCAAATCTATATATGGGAGGAGTTTACCATCTATCCCAGTGGCGAGCTACGTGCGGATCTGGTCCTCTTGCGTAGATTTATTGATGATATTGTTTTTATATGGAGGGGCGGTGAGGATACTCTTCATGAATTTTTAACTTCACCTAATTTCACTCCAACCTTTAGCACAGAAAAGGTAAATTTTTTAGATCTGACAATTAACATTGAAAATAACCAAATCCAGACTCGGACATACTCCAAACCAACTGATTGTAAAAGTTTTATATCACTAGACAGCTGCCATTTACCGGTATGGCTAACTAACATTCCTAGGAGTCAAATTATAAGATTAAGAAGAAACTACTGCAATAGAACAGTTTGGAAAAGAGGCAGGAAATTTTACAACACAAATTTGAGGAGAAAGGTTATAAAAAAGTAAAAATAGATAGGAAAACATTATTGAATAAATCCAATAAAAAACAGAACATAAAACAGAAGAGAGATGGAGTGGAGAGTCCCTATTATCACCCAATATAATCAGGGTGAATTTATTCTAAAAAAAAACAAAAAACGTGAAGCAACATTGGAAAAAATTATAGGGGAAAAATTGCCCCATTTTCCAACTTTTATATTCAAAAAGGTGCAAAATTTGGGCAATCTAATTGCTCCCTCTATCATCAAGAATAGAATTAGAGAACCAAAATCTCAAAAAGTCAGGCATGATGGACCCGGTTTCTTCCCCTGTAAAGTATGCAAAGCATGTCATCTTGCAAAACAGACTGAGCCATTAAAAACAAGAGACTGTATACAATACCTATAGAATAGAGCATCATCTTACATGTAATAGCAAGGACGTCATCTACTTCATAAAATGCCCTTGCACAAAACTATGTTGGAAGAACAAAAAGGACACTATTGATTAGAATAGGAGAACATATCAGAAATATAAATACAAAATGTGATCGCCATTCACTCTCACGTCACTATAAAGAGAAACACCGGGGGGGGGGGGGGATTTTGAAGGGTCAAAATTTGGGGCAGTGGAACAAATTATACCTGATTCTAGAGGAGGGAACTTTATAAAATTAATGTAAAAAAATTAAAAACAAAATGGATTTATAATTTAGGGCTCTTTCACACTCGCGTTGTCCGGATCCGGCGTGTACTCCATTTGCCGGAATTACACGCCGGATCCGGAAAAACGCAAGTGAACTGAAAGCATTTGAAGACTGATCCGTCTTCAAAATGCGTTCAGTGTTACTATGGCAGCCAGGACGCTATTAAAGTCCTGGTTGCCATAGTAGTAGTGGGGAGCAGTATACTTACAGTCCGTGCGGCTCCCGGGGCGCTCCAGAATGACGTCAGAGCGCCCCATGCGCATGGATGACGTGCCATGCGATCACGTCATCCATGCGCGTGGGGCGCCCTGACGTCACTCTGAAGCACCCCGGGAGCCGCACGGACGGTAAGTATACTGCTCCCCACTACACTTTACCATGGCTGCCAGGACTTTAGCGTCCGGCAGCCATGGTAACCAGTCAGAAAAAGCTAAACGTCGAATCCGGCAATGCGCCGAAACGACGTTTAGCTTAAGGCCGGATCCGGATTAATGCCTTTCAATGGGCATTAATTCCGGATCCGGCGTTGCGGCAGGTGTTCAGGATTTTTGGCCGGAGCGTAAAGCGCAGCATGCTGCGGTATTTTCTCTGGCCAAAAAACGTTCCGGTCCTGAACTGAAGACATCCTGATGCATCCTGAACAGATTTCTCTCCATTCAGAATGCATTAGGATAAAACTGATCAGAATTCTTCCGGCATAGAGCCCCGACGACGGAACTCTATGCCGGAAGAAAAGAACGCAAGTGTGAAAGAGCCCTTAAACACGCTGGCACCTGTGGGACTT
Organism: Bufo gargarizans; assembly: GCF_014858855.1. Lineage (NCBI taxonomy): Eukaryota > Metazoa > Chordata > Amphibia > Anura > Bufonidae > Bufo > Bufo gargarizans. The sequence continues at coordinate 141,934,187 of NC_058081.1, forward strand.
AATCATGAAATTGAATTATTTGCGTTTTCCTGAAGGCCATTTGGATAAATATACACTCATATACTGGACATAGAAAATGAGGCCCATCTTATTAAAATACATTGAGATGGGGCAATTAGAATGGTGGATATAGAGAAACTAAACAGACAGCTTTGCTATTGGGAGTAGTGGTGAGAATAGGATTAGTAACCATGGAAACTGACTTTTTTTTAATTCATCAGCAGGTGGGACCAAAAGCTATCCCTGAGGAAGGAACTCGATAGTTCCGAAACGCGTCGGTCTTTTGGTCCAAGCAGCGTTCCGTATCCAGTGTGACTTACTACCGCGGCTTCCCTCGCGTGCGAGAGTCACCGGCCGGGACCACGTGCGCTGGGAGTGGAAGCTGAAGACTCGTGTACTCCACAGCAAAACAGCGCCACCATTTTGCATATACTCCAGAATGTTATGAAGAGTGATCAGATGAATTGCATAGTCCTTCTTTGCCATGAAAATTAACTTAATCCCCCCAAAAACTTTCTACTGCATTTCATTGCTGTCATTAAAGGACCTGCTGAGATCATTTCAGTAATCGTCTTGTTAACACAGGTGAGAATGTTGACGAGCACAAGGCTGGAGATCATTATGTCAGGCTGATTGGGTTAAAATGGCAGACTTGACCTGTTAAAAGGAGGGTGATGCTTGAAATCATTGTTCTTCCATTGTTAACCATGGTGACCTGCAAAGAAAGGCGTGCAGCCATCATTGCGTTGCATAAAAATGGCTTCACAGGCAAGGATATTGTGGCTACTAAGATTGCACCTCAATCAACAATTTATAGGATCATCAAGAACTTCAAGGAAAGAGGTTCAATTCTTGGTAAGAAGGCTTCAGGGCGTCCAAGAAAGTCCAGCAAGCGCCAGGATCGTCTCCTAAAGAGGATTCAGCTGCGGGATCAGAGTGCCACCAGTGCAGAGCTTGCTCAGGAATGGCAGCAGGCAGGTGTGAGCGCATATGCACGCACAGTGAGGCGAAGACTTTTGGAAGATGGCCTGGTGTCAAGAAGGGCAGCAAAGAAGCCACTTCTTTCCAAAAAAAACATCAGGGACAGATTGATCTTCTGCAGAAAATATGGTGAATGGACTGCTGAGGACTGGGGCAAAGTCATATTCTCCAATGAAGCCTCTTTCCGATTGTTTGGGGCATCAGGAAAAAGGCTTGTCCGGAGAAGAAAAGGTGAGCGCTACCATCAGTCCTGTGCCATGCCAACAGTAAAGCTTTCTGAGACCATTCATGTGTGAGGTTGTTTCTCATCCAAGGGAGTGGGCTCACTCACAATTTTGCCCCAAAACACAGCCATGAATAAAGAATGGTACCAAAACACCCTCCAACAGCAACTTCTTCCAACAATCCAACAACAGTTTGGTGAAGAACAATGCATTTTCCAGCACGATGGAGCACCGTGCCATAAGGCAAAAGTGATAACTAAGTGGCTCGGGGACCAAAATGTTGACATTTTGGGTCCATGGCCTGGAAACTCCCTAGATCTTAATCCCATTGAGAACTTGTGGTCAATCCTCAAGAGGCGGGTGGAAAAACAAAAACCCACTAATTCTGACAAACTCCAAGAAGTGATTATGAAAGAATGGGTTGCTATCAGTCAGGAATTGTCCCAGAAGTTGATTGACAGCATGCCCAGTCGAATTGCAGAGGTCCTGAAAAAGAAGGGCCAACACTGCAAATACTGACTCTTTGCATAAATGTCATGTAATTGTCGCTAAAAGCCTTTGAAACGTATGAAGATCGTGTAATTATATTTCACTACATCACAGAAACAACTGAAACAAAGATCTAAAAGCAGTTTAGCAGCAAACTTTGTGAAAACTAATATTTGTGTCATTCTCAAAACGTTTGGCCACGACTGTACATCAGGTCTAGGGTTTTGGACATGGTTGGTGTAAAGCTACCATATTTTTCATCCTATAAAACACACTTTTTTCCCCACCCAAAGTGGGAGGAAAATATCTGTGCTTTTTGTGGGGCGAACACTAATGAGCGCTTCCATTATGGAAGCACTCATAAGTACAGGAGGATCGGGAAGTGGTGAATGCAGCATTCCCTCGGTTCTGTACTCAGTTTCCTGGTCTTCCTCATCCGCTCGCTGTGCTGCAGCTGCGCACAGCATGAGGACGTTGGCGCTCTGTGACCTCACCATGTGCATGTCGGGAAGACCGAGAAGAATGTGTATGTCAGGAGCAGGGTCCGGAGCAGAAAAGGTAAGTTAACTTTTTTTTTTTTTTTTTATGTATGTCTGCTCTGCGCCTGGGGGTCTGATCTGAGGTCTGCTTGGGGATTCAGTCACATTCAGGGTCTGATCTGAAGTCTGCTTGGGGAGTCATTCACTTTGGGGTTCTAATCTGAGGTCTGCTTGGGGGTCATGTTCACATCGGGGGTCTGAATGGGGGGGGTTCTTACTCACATTGTGGCTGAGATCTGATTGGGAGACTTATAAACATTGTGAGTTTGAGCTGAGGTCTGATTAAGGGTTTTATTAACATTGGGGGTCTGATTGGAGCTCTAAACTGAGGTCTGATGAAAAATATTTTTTTCTTATTTTCCTCTAAAACTCGGTGCATCTTATAGGGCAAAAAATATTGGCACTTTTTTTTTTCTTAGCTTACTATGTTTTTATTTTATTTTTTAATTTTTCACAACCACCACCCCGCTGACCGAGAAATTACCTCTTTGGGGCATTAATATGTATTAGTTTACACTTCGTGTTCCCCTATAACTGGGGCTGCCATATCAGGCCCAGTTGCAATGGAAAACATTCATAATCTGGGAGTTCATTCACAACTGTTGTATACTTAAAGGGGTTGTCTCACTTCAGCAAGTTTCATTTATTATGTAGAGAAAGGTAATACAAGGCATTTACTAATATATTATTATTATCCATAATGTTTCCTTTGCTGGCTCGACAAATTTTTTCATCACATTATACACTTTATATTTCCATGGTTACCACCACCAATCCAACATGGGTAGCTGTGCTTGCACACTATGGAAAAAAGCCCTGGCCTCTCTAGGGGCTAGGACCATAGGAGCGCACACAAGCCATTGCTTTTTCCTATAGTGTGCAAGCCTGACCACTGATGGTGGGTTGAAGGGTGGTTGTAGCCATGGTAGTTTTGTCTCCTATTTTTAATGTGATGGAAAAATGAGTCTAGCCAGAAAAAGAAGTAATATGGATAATAACAATACTTTAGTAAGTGCCTTATATTAAATTTCTTTACATGATAAATGCCATTTACTGAAGTGACACAACCCCTTTAACCATGTTTTTGCAGCACTGTAGATAGAAGCACACATTAAAATGTACCTGTCATTTCAGATGACTTCAGAATAACTAGTTGTGTGTTTATTAGGAATAACACTATGTTTGGCCAGTAAATGACATATTTATCACCAGTTTCCCTTCTGCGCACTCCATCTACGTCAGTTTCCCTGAGCTAGTGGGCAAGAGAGTAGCTGCTATGATGTTTGCCATACACAGCACACACTGAGGATATCCTGAACCCCTATTTCTCTGTAGCAAACCCCAGAAGCCATAGGAGCATGGCTTATACAGTGACTTAGGTTGTGAGCTCCATTGGGGACAGCATGATGATAATGTCTGTACAGCGCTATGAAATTTATCAGTGCTATAAAAGTGAGTAAAATAAATAATAAACAGCAGTAATTAATAGTGAAGCTGTGAATCCAGCATTGAGGTTAGACAGTAAAACATTTATTGGAAGTAGCAGCACAAGAGTTTGTCTCTCCCAAACTAGTAAGACAGATTCTAGCAGTGAATAGAGAATGAAACTAATATAATAATCTGGTAGATAGTTGTTGACGTCCCTTGTCCACGAAACTAAATATCTTGCCTGAATGGAACGTTTAAGATAAAATAATAACTCTGTATTGGTGTTATTTTATTAAAAAATTGGAGTCAAAACTCTCACTCGTGTCCCAGATTAATCAGGCTAGGGTGTATACCCGTGGAGAGGGGGAGAGATACTTTAGATGTCTATTTACACTTTCTATCTCGAAAATGATTAATCGAGCATAGAATAACTGCCTCTCTCCATAAAGCCCTTTAAACTTTGTGACACTGTGTCACTTTAAACCACAAACCTCAATTCCTGCTAATATATAAAGCAGGCAGGTTTTTATGCTTGAATCACTCCCTTAGGGAGCCTTCTCCAAAGACTAATGGGCTTTGTATCTCCACTGTCGTAGTGCCGATATGCTGCTGCACTGCACGCCACTAAGTGTGGAGATTTAATGCCACATGCTCTCTTTACTTACCTGCTAACTTTGTGAATTTACGTCTTACTACCGCATGGAAACACATTGAGCGGAAAAATGATGAGCGAGGCTAGCTTCAAGGATTTGGGCAATAAGGACAGGCGTTGAGACAATAGCACTGTGTATCTAGGTATCTAAGCGACCATATTAAATGAGGTCAAGATACAAAGCCCATTAGTCCTTGGAGAAGGCTCCCTAAGGTAGTGATTCAAGCATAATAACCTGCCTGCTTTATATATTAGCAGGCATTGAGGTTTGTGGTTTAAAGTGACACTGTTGCCAGTACGCCTTCATACAGTGTCACAAAGTTTTAGAGGGCTTTATGGAAAGAGGGAGTTATTCTATACTCGATTAATCAATTTCGAGATAGAAAGTGTAAATAGACATCTAAAGTATCTCTCCCCCTCTCCACGGGGATACACCCTAGCCTGATTAATCTGAGACACGAGTGAGAGTTTGGTCTCCTATTTGTAAATAAAATAACGCAAAGATTTATTATTTTATCTTAAACGTTCCATTCAGGCAAGATATTTCGTGAATATAGAATGATCAGTGGAGAAGTGACTGATAATTAGATAAAGAGACCTTTTTTTTGGTAATAAGATACTGTATATTATAAAGTTGTCTTCACTTATATTATAGACTAGCAGAAGGACCCAGCTTCGTACAGGTATATTTCATCTATTTCATTTAATCTTTGTGTGTGTCATTAAAAGATAAACAGTATCCACTATGACAGTGACATCTACAGTACCCCTCCCTTTTAACAGTGACTTCCACAGCGGCCGCCCCTTTATTAGTGACCTCCACAGTACCCGTCTTGTTAACAGTGATTTCTACAATAACCTACCCCCTTAACAGTGACCTCCACAGAGCTCCTTTCCCTTAAAATGTGACCTCCACAACACCCCGACCCTTAACTCTGACCAACATAGCGGGCCGTCCCCTTAACTGTGACCTCCACCGTTCCCTGCCCCCTTAACAGAGACCTCCACAGCGTCTGCCCCTTTATTAGTGACCTCCACAGTACCCCATCTCCGTAAGGCCTCATGCACACGACCGTTGTGTGCATCCGTGGCCGTTGTGCCGTTTTCCGTTTTTTTTCACGGACCCATTGACTTTCAATGGGTCCGTGGAAAAATCGGAAAATGCACCGTTTTGCAGCCGAGGCCGTGATCCGTGTATCCTGTCCGTCAAAAAAATAGGACCTGTCCTATTTTTTTGACGGACAACGGTTCACGGACCCATTCAAGTCAATGGGTCCGTGAAAGAACATGGATGCACACAAGATTGGCATCCGTGTCCGTGATCCGTGGCCGTAGGTTGCTTTCATACAGACGGATCCGAAGATCCGTCTGCATAAAAGCTTTTTCTGATCTAAGTTTTCACTTCGTGAAAACTCATATCCGACAGTATATTCTAACACAGAAGCGTTCCCATGGTGATGGGGACGCTTCTAGTTAGAATACACTGCAAACTTTGTACAAGACTGCCCCCTGCTGCCTGGCAGCACCCGATCTCTTACAGGGGGATATGATAGCACAATTAACACCTTCAGGTGCGGCACCTAAAGGGGTTAATTGTACTATCATATTCCCCTGTAAGAGATCAGGGCTGCCAGGCAGCAGGGGGCAGACCCCCCCCCCCCTCCCCAGTTTGAATATCGTTGGTGGCACAGTGTGCGCCCCCCATCGGGACCCCCTTCCTCCCTCTAATGTTAGAAATCGTTGGTGGCACAGTGTGTGCCCACCATCGCCCCCCCTCCCTCCCTCTATTGTAATAAATCGTTGGTGGCACAGTGTGCCAACCACCATCGGCCCCCCTCCCTCTATAGCAGTAACAACATTGGTGGCAGTGTGCGGCCTCCCATTCCCCCCCCCCCCATCATTGGTGGCAGCGGAGTTCCGATCGGAGTCCCAGTTTAATCGCTGGGGCTCCGATCGGTAACCATGGCAACCAGGAAGCTACTGCAGCCCTGGTTGCCATGGTTACTTAGCAATAGTACAACAGTAGAAGATTCATACTTACCTGCTTGCTGCTGCGATGTCTGTGAACGGCCGGGAGCTCCTCCTACTGGTAAGTGACAGTTCTTTAGCAATGCGCCGCACAGACCTTTCACTTACCAGTAGGTGGAGCTCCTGGCCGTTCACAGACATCGCAGCAGCAAGCAGGTAAGTATGAATCTTCTACTGTTGTACTATTGCTAAGTAACCATGGCAACCAGGACTGCAGTAGCGTCCTGGTTGCCATGGTTACCGATCGGAGCCCCAGCGATTAAACTGGGACTCCGATCGGAACTCCGCTGCCACCAATGATGGGGGGGGGCAGGGCGCACACTGCCACCAATGTTGTTACTGCTATAGAGGGAGGGGGGGCCGATGGTGGTTGGCACACTGTGCCACCAACGATTTAATACAATAGAGGGAGGGAGGGGGGGGGGGCGATGGTGGGCGCACACTGTGCCACCAACGATTTATTACAATAGAGGGAGGGAGGGGGGGGGGCGATGGTGGGCGCACACTGTGCCACCAACGATTTCTAACATTAGAGGGAGGAAGGGGGGGCCCGATGGGGGGTGCACACTGTGCCACCAACGATATTCAAACTGGGGAGGGGGGGGGGTCTGCCCCCTGCTGCCTGGCAGCCCTGATCTCTTACAGGGGAATATGATAGTACAATTAACCCCTTTAGGTGCCGCACCTGAAGGGGTTAATTGTGCTATCATATCCCCCTGTAAGAGATCGGGTGCTGCCAGGCAGCAGGGGGCAGTCTTGTACAAAGTTTGTAGTGTATTCTAACCTGAAGCGTCCCCATCACCATGGGAACGCCTCTGTGTTAGAATATACTGTCGGATCTGAGGTTCACGAAGTAGCTCATATCCGACAGTATATTCTAACATAGAGGCGTTCCCATGGTGATGGGGACGCTTCAAGTTAAAATATACCATCGTATTGGAGAAAACTCCAATCCGATGGTATAAAAGAACTCCAGACTTTACATTGAAAGTCAATGGGGACGGATCCGTTTGAAATTGCACCATATTGTGTCAACATCAAACGGATCCGTCCCCATTGACTTGCATTGTAATTCAGGACGGATCCGTTTGGCTCCGCACGGCCAGGCGGACACCAAAACGACTTTTTTTTCATGTCTGTGGATCCTCCAAAAATCAAGGAAGACCCACGGACGAAAAAACGGTCACGGATCACGGACCCACGGACCCCGTTTTTGCGGACCGTGAAAAAAAACTGTCGTGTGCAGGAGGCCTAACAGTGATTTTCACAACACCCCGTCCCCTTAAAGGGGTTGTCCAGGTTCAGAGCTGAACCTGGACATCCCTCCATTTTCACCCCGGCAGCCCCCCTGACATGAGCATCGGAGCAGTTCATGCTCCGATGCTCTCCTTTGCCCTGCGCTAAATCGCGCAGGGCAAAGGCATTTTTCAGAGTTCCGGTGACATACCGGGCTCTCTATGGGGCTGACAGGCAGCCCGGTGACGTCACCGGCACTGATGGGCGGGATTTGGCTCTGCCCTAGCCAGTAAAACGGCTAGGGCAGAGCTAAAGCCCGCCCCTCAGAGCCGGTGACGTCACCGAACACACTGCTGGGCGGAAGTTACCGCCCGGCAGTGTGTTATTGTAAACACAAGAGCCTGTGCCCTGCGCGATCTAGCGCAGGGCACAGGAGCGCATCGGAGCATGAGATGCTCCGATGCCAGGCTCAGGAGGGCTGCCGGGGTGAAAATAAGGGTATGTCCGGGTTCAGCTCTGAACCCGGACAACCCCTTTAAGAGTCAGATTGCTGTACAGGCCACTATTAACACTGACCTCCATAGCGGACCATCCCCTTAACTGTGACCTCCACAGCAGCCTGCCTCTAGGGTGGCCAGATGTCCGGTTTTAGGCTGAACAGACACATTGATGTCCTTTTGAACAGCTCTTTATCAGAGAGCAGAACTGTGCTGTCTGAGCGTGAGCTGCAGGGAGAAAGTCGCCCTCCTTCCCATCCCTGCAGCTGACAGAAGTTGATTTTTACCTTCATTTTTGAATCCCTGTCGTCAGTGGAGTGGGAGGGGGCGTGGCTTAGTGGGGCCTGGGGGCAGGGTTTAAAGTCTGTCTTTTGAGGGTGGCCTAAATGGCTACCCAACCTGCCCCCTGAACTGTGACCTCCACAGCACTCCCTTAATGGTGTCATCCACAGCACCCTGCCACTTTAAAGCTCACCTACAGCAGTGAAGAAAAATGGCTGGGTTGTTATGGAAACTTGGTGTAAAACTGTGTATGTGGAGACTAAGGGCCTGCAAGCTTCTAGTGGCTGATAAGGGTCATGTGACCATGCTGCTATTGGCTAATGCATTTTTTGGGGAATATCTCAGGAACGGTACGTCCTAGAGAGCTGAGACCTTCCCGGACACCTGATGTACCTGTGTGCCACATTTCGTGATTGTAAATGCGACAGTGTGGATTCCTTTAGCGGACACACATACATACATACATACACTCAGCTTTATATATTAGATTTAGACATTTTATTCAAGCAACAGTGTCCATTTAATGTGTTAAAATGAGTGTTTTTAATTTTTTTATTACTGGGTTTACAGTCTTGTTCTGCCATTGGAGCAGAAAACGAAAGTGATGGAGAACCTGATATGTCACTTGATGGACACCAACAGTGCCCAACTGACCCCAATTCATTTTACTGGTAAAGAATAGGACTCCATAATGTGCCTTCTAGTAAATATTTCAGAACCTGTAGGCTGTTACAGAAGCACCAACGTTTATGTGAATTGGGCAACAGTTTAAATTCAAACTTGAAATGTAAATTGAGTCAAAATGGTCAAGCTTGGAAGCATGTCCTATTTTTTGTCCATCCTGCCCATTATAGTCTATGGCCCCGTGAATAACCAGGACACCATCTGTTCACGGACCATTTTTAGGAAATGTTCTGAAAATTATCTGCAGTGTCCTTGGAACACAGATGACATATGGAGAGTAAAAAACGGAAACACAGACCAAACATGGATTCTTCAAGGAAATCTTCACTGATGAATCGCTGACCCTCTTATCATGGATTTCATCCTGGACACAGGCATGGGAATAGTGTGCAATTTTTTTTATTATGTTTTAACTAATTGATTAACCACAGCAAACAGGTGGGGGGACGGGGAGAGTGAAGGGGAAGTATTAGTGGCCATGATGTGGATTACAAGGGTGAAGATTATGAAGGGGTTGTGTCCGTAAATCAATGTTCCCCAACTCCCCTCCTCAGGACCCACCTACCGGTCATGATTTGAGAATATCCCACAGACTGAATCTGTGGTAAGTCGTGATGCACTGGCTATAACTATATCGCCTCTTCAATACTAAGGAAATCCTAAAAATATGACTGATTAGTGGGCCCTGAGGACTGGGGTTAATAAAAACAGCGTAGAGGATGTAGTCATTTCAGTTGTATGCTGTAGGGAGATCCTGATGTAAGTTTCATTGCACTGTAGAAGTTTCTGATGGAGATATGCGCCTTAAAAAGTATACAGAAAAAATACATAACCATCAACTGTATAGTAATGCAAAAGTTTGCGATGTGCTAAGAATAAAAGAAGAGAAAAAAGGGGGAGAATGGTGGGTACGGACGGGAAAACAGAGGTGGAGTGTAATTCCTGAGTCCTGTATAAGGTCTCTACCTGCTATCGTCTACTCAAGATGTGGAGCTGAAACAGTCACTTATTTTAAATTGGTGGGTAAAAGTTGATAGGCTGTTATGTTTCAAAAAGTGCCTGAATTAGGATTCTTTTTGTAAGGAGTTTAGTCTTAGGTCCTATACACACAAATGTATTTTTGTCCGCATCTGATCCGCATTTTTCGTGGATTGGAAGTGGATCCAATTATTTAAATGGGCCGAAAAAAAATGCAGACTGCACACCATGTGCTGTCTGCATGTGTATGTCTGTTCCGCCATCCCACAAAAAAAATAGAACATGTCCTAATCTCTTTTTTTTTTTTTTTTTTTTAAGGAACATACAGCACATAAACTATGCATATATCACAACCAAAAAGAGGAAATAATCTCATACATATTGTCAGTACATCGTCAAGAAATTGTAATGTCATCTCCTTAGTTGTTTTCTCTTCTCCAACTCAAACATAACTAAGCAATGCTTAGATGTGTGACGTCTAGAAAAAGGAAGTTTATGGAATATGAGGGACCTAGGCCAGTGGCAGAGATACTTAACCAATGACCCCAAATCTTATCAAACTTATAAGGACAGCCTTGAGATAGAAAGTACATTGTTAACCCTTCTAATCCAAGCAGACTAGTAGGTTTCCAGTTATAAGGGATACTTTTTAGCATAATAATTTAAGTAAAGTATGCAGAGCCACAGAGAGAGAGGTTGGGGTGGGTCAACAATCAATCCAAAAAAGCACACTTTAGTGTTTTGGATATTTGGCATATTCAGATAAGTCGCCATGAATTCTAATATTTCCCGCCAATAATTCTGTAGCCCCCTACACTCCCGGAACATGTGCAGCATCATACCATCTGCCAGTCGGCATCTGGGGCATTCAGCTGATGGTAGAGCACCCATGGCACAGAGTCTGTGTGGAGTAGAATTTATTCTATGGGTAAATTTAACTTGTACTCATTTGTCCCTTGCCCTGATCAGAGCGGGACCTGAAGCACCCAGAAGACTCTTACATTCATCCTCATCTAGGAAATGTCAGGAATGGCCATCTGCAATTTGGTAAGTTTTTTCTTTTGCACTGGTGAAAAACTCTGGGTCAAATACCTATAAAGTCAGATACTGGTCCCCCTAGGCTCTTATTTTGCATTATGCCCTTCATAAGGGGAGGGGGGGGGGGACTAAACCTCCAAATTGTGCTCTGAAGTGTTCATAAAGCCGATATCCATCATCAATTGCAGATTCACAATTTGCGGACCGCAAAACAGATACGTCGGTCGTGTGCATGAGCCCTTTAGTGCAAATTTTTCTAACATCACTCACTGATTAATAAAAATGGGGTTTAACTACAAAGTGACATTCCCCTAATTACACCAAAAAATTGTGAACAGATTGCATTTAGTTCTATGTGCAATTAATGCATCAAATAGCACAGATTCAACGTACTATGCACCATTTAGTTTTGCTGCATATAATATATTGTCCACTAGGAGGCAGTAGTGTTGCACAGTTGCTTAGAACTTGAGACATTATTCAATCAGTCTATGGCATATTGTACTACTTCCTTTTACATATAGACAATGCAGGGAACTAATCACTTCCTGTGCTTCTACTAGTTATCTGCTGCTGAAAATGTGTGAGGTTGTGGAGTGGAGCAGCATTTCTGGGGTATAGTCCAGATAAGTGTCAGAGTTGGTAACTATGCATTATCTTGCCATGATTGCATCTAATGCAGACTAATCAGTGTGCACACTATGGCCCAGATTTATAAATCCTATAGCTGGTATGAGCTTAGACAGGTTATCTACACCTGCGCCAGGTTTATCACAGGGGATCAGCAGGCTGGATGATAAATATAGTGCAGGGATGGACACTTTTCTCTGACTCTGTACCGACTACTATATTTCCTTAAAAGTGTAGTCCTATTACAACAATTTATCCACAGGAACCACAGCTCTGTGCATTGTGCCGATCCCACTGAAGAGCTACTGCAGAACAGCTGATTGTGGAAGTGCGGGGTCCACACTGACCAAATATTGACGGACAATCCTGAGGATAAGCCCTTTAGTGCACCAAGGGGTGGGCCCCTTGTTCCTCTTGCTTTGCCACCCCCCCCCCTCTCCTTTTTGATTGACATGACGTCTGTTTTAGCAAATTTTTGTATTCCTCATGAAATCACAATTCTGGTCAGCGTTGTGCCATCCATTGTGTATTCCTGCTGGAAAGATATGATGAAATTGATAAATGGGCGTTACTATTTCCTCATTAGTGTGTGGTCTGTGTAAAGGGGTTCTGTAAATCCCCAAATCGGTGTCATGTAGGGTAGGTGCCCCAAAGCATAACCTTATTTTTCTTGTGAAAACCTGGTCCTCTGATCCTGAGAAATGCAAATAAGGTTCCTGGTGGACTGTAAGCAGGGCGCTCCATTTGGTTCAGCGTTGCTTCACCAGTAATGCTGCCCAGGCCTCCCTCTTTTTTGACTGACAGTCAATGCCAGTAGCAATGACGCAGGGGAAGCCAGGTGCACCAAACAGAGCAGCCCCACCTATGATGCACCAAAATCAGAGGGAAAGGGGAAATTTAAATATATATGTATATATGTCTCCATTACAATTTACATATATACTGTGGGGTTTCGCTCTGGTAGACAGGATTAACAGACGCAGTATAGAGGCAACAACAAGTTCCTTGGATCAAACAGTTCTGTGTTTCATTCACACTTTAGGCAAGTGACAAAACAAGCAGTCATATTCAAACAAAAAGTCACCTTGCGGTGTTGGTGGTAATTCACACCATGCAGCAATTCTGCCTCAAAGAGTCCTTGAGCATAGCAGCGCCAACCTATTTTCATGCCAAACAGGTACAAGCCTTCATCAGACACAAGGCTCCCAGATCCCAACACAGAGACATGGCTTCTGTGACCAGCTGCCTATTTAAGGACAGCCAGGTGCTGCCAAAACCCGGACCGGCACTTAAAATCCGGTATTTGGTCTGGTATTTGACCTCACCTGGCACATGCTGGGAGGAAAATACCTGTTTTCCCAGACCAAACCTTTCACTGTGTCACAATACTTATATATTGGCCCTGAATGGCCTGTAGGGGTATAGGTTTAAATGTATATGTATATATAGAAAAATAAAGGAAAAAAGCAGCACACATTGAACGCAGGTGCAATTCCTCTTGAGGGCCTGAGACCAAGGTCCCAAGTGTATAGAGAAGAGAAAAAAGGCAGCACTCCAAATTGTGATGAAGAAAAAGTGGACGGTTTATTCACCCATCAGAGAGCAACGTTTCGGCTCTCATTGGAGCCTTTGTCCAGCTGAATAACATGTGCAAATTGGCATATATATAGAGTGCAAACAATTACATAATTGCAAATTGATAATAAACATTAAAGTGGTGGCGGTACATCGACAACATTTTCCTTATTTGGGGGAGGACCTCATGGCTTTCCACCTCTTTCTAAACACGATTGACCCCAGTGTCAAATTTACGTTGACGCACTCTGAGGAAACTATACAGTTTTTGGACACTCAGGTCAGCATCTGTAATGACAGGCTAGTTACTGACCTATATGTGAAGCCCACAGACAAAAACACTTTGTTACGTTTTGAGAGCCACCATCCAAAACCCATGATTAGGTCACTCCCTTTTAGCCAACTCCTTAGAGTGAAGAAAATTGTGTAAGATCCTACTTTAGTAGAGAACAGGTTACAAGAAATGGGGTCCAAATTCCGGATTCGTGGATATCCCCAAAAACGTATCCAGGAACATTTAGGTAGAATTAAGCCCCTTACTAAAGAGGCCATTAGGGAGGGATTGGGTGACACTAAACGTTCCAAAGCCCGTATCCCCTTTGTGTCTGAGTTCAGTACCAATAGTGACAACATTGCAGCTATTTTTAAAAAGCATTGGAGAATATTAACTAGTAACTTTGAGAAGGTGGAGGAATTCAAATCTTTACCCTTATGCTCATATCGGAGAAGTCGCAATCTGGGTGACAGATTGGTCAAGTCCGATATTGGCTCTTCTAGGGAAGCCTGTGAGACATATTTTGGATCCACCCGCAAGGGGTGTTTTCCATGTTTTAACTGTGTAAATTGCAACTTGATGTTACGAGGTGACTCTTTTGTTCACCCGGTCTCTGGTCAACAATATCTAACATGTGACTCGTCCCATGTTATCTATTTGTTGATGTGTCCCTGCCACCTTCTATACATAGGTGAGACCACCTGGGATGTCAAAACCCGACTCAATCAACATCGATATTCGATCAGAAAACAAAAAATGGACCTTCTCGTATAAAAACATTTTGCTGAGGCAAAACATTCAGAAAGGGATTTAAGATTTAGAATTCTGGAACAAATACCCCTTTTGAGACGAGGAGGTGATAGAACTAAATTATTGAAAAGAAGAGAGCTCTACTGGATATATACACTAGGTACTTTGAAGCCACAGGGTTTAAATGTAGAGTTTAGGGTTGTTTAGTCACCAGTTCTGTATGTGTCCTCTGCTTTTATTCTATGTATGGAAAACAACATGTGCTATATGTTAAACTGTGTTCTCTTCTTTCTGTAGGACAACCTACTTGACTGTATGTCATGAATGGTCACGTTTGGTGAAGACTGGAGAAACTATCCAGGCGATCCACTTATATGCTATTAAACAGTTTATTATACTGGGATACCGCTTGAATCATCCAGCGACAGCCCTGATCCGTGCTTTGGTGCCACTCCAGCCCCCTTTTAGACTCGAGTGACACCGACCTCAGACGGGCTATCGCGTTCATTTGCTATATTTGCTACATTTAAATATATAATACACTCTGTAATGCTCCGCTGCAGTTCATCTGTGACTCCCCCCGCCGACTGGGAGTAGCGGGTTCACAACAGTGGACCCCTATTCCCACTTTGGTGGGTTTTGTCACGGAGCGGATGTGCTGTCATTTCTGGACAGAGGGGTGTATGCAGTTGGAATGGCCGTGCCGCCCCCCTGTGACGGACATCACATTTGGAGACCGGCGCTCACCCGTAGGTTCTCCGTCTGTTGGCTAGCCTTATCTGCTTTATACTGCGGGGCTTTGGACACTGTACATGTGTCTGGCAAAACTGTACAGGGCATCGGCCGGCCTGTATGGGCATGAGCATGCGCCCTGATGTAAAGTCCGACAGTGGCCATTTCTTATGTGGTTCCCCTACTCTTGGCAACTAGTATGTGCCTCGTGACAGCGCATAGGAGCGGCGCACGCGCCGTTTGTTCTTTCGGGCGCCAGCAGATTCCACCAGGTCTCCATGGTTCAACGTGATCCATTCAAAGGTTTTTAATGTTTTAATTGATTCGTGATTGTTACACACTGTGCACACTCTACCATATTTGATTGTCAATCATGTATGTTTATGGATTCTCCACTGTATAATGACGATATATATTACACATGATCATGTTCACAATCACATGGGATTCAACTATGGCGATAGATGAATTGTATTTTTCACCACTGTCATATTCCTGATGCACTTGCACTTTAATGTTTATTATCAATTTGCAATTATGTCATTGTTTGCACTCTATATGTATGCCAATTTGCACATGTTATTCCGCTGGACAAAGGCCCCAATGAGAGAGCTGAAACGTTGCTGTCTGATGGGTGAATAAACCGTCCACTTTTTCTTCATCACAATTTGGAGTGCTGCCTTTTTTCTCTTCTCTATATGTTCTCTATTATGTATAGATATACTATATGCAGGAACAGGGCGTAGCGATGGGGTCCAATGTGGCCCCAACCTACGCCACTATATTCATGCGTCGATTTGAGGAGGATGTCGTCTATGGAAGCCACCACTTCCAACATGTCAGGGTGTGGTGGCTGTACATAGACGACATCTTCCTCATCTGGACTGGTAGTGTGGAGCAGCTTTTCGATTTCCATATGTTTCTCAATGGGATCGATAGTGCTCTCCAATTTGCATTGGTGCATTCCCACACTGAAATGCAATTTTTGGACACTCGTGTTATCCTGAGAGAGGGCAGGTTGCAAACAGAACTATTTACCAAACCCACCGACAGGAACACGTTATTGACATATAGTAGTAATCACCCCAGACCGATGGTTAGATCTTTACCGTATTCTCAGTTTTTAAGGGCCAGACGCATAGTCTCAGACCCCGAGATATTTGATAGAACCTTAGACATCTTGGTGAATAAATTCCAGAGGCGGGGTTATCCAACAAAACTACTACACGAGAAAAAGGAATTAGCCAGGAGTCTGAATAGGGACGATACCCTCAAAAGGAAAAAAGAATATTCTAAAGTGGTGAGGATTCCCTTTATCTCAACACACTCTGAACAGAGCGTAGATATAGGGAACATCATCCGACGTCATTGGAATATACTGGGAGGTTGCCATAATACAATTGAGGAATTCCATTCTCCGCCATTAATGTCCTACAGGAGGTCCAAGAGCATAAAAGATCAACTGGTTAAGGCCGATGTAGGCACTATGAAAACGGGTAGGCAGACAACACTGACTACGACCAGTGTTGATGCTTTCCTTGTTTGTCATGTGTTAATTGTAGGTACATCCTTAAGGGCAAAACTTTTGTGCATCCTCAAACTGGTGTCACGCATCGGATAGGACATTATCTGACGTGCGATTCCAGTTTCATTATTTATGTGCTTATCTGTCCGTGCAACTTGTTGTACGTTGGTGAGATGACTACTGATTTTAAGTCACGTCTCAACAACCACAGATATAGCATAAGGAAAAAAAGACTTGACCTACCAGTGTCTAAGCATTTTGCTGAACTCAAACATACAGAGAGAGACATGAAATGTTATATTATCGATTTTGTACCAATGTTCAGGAGAGGCGGCAATAGAGCCAGTTTGTTAAAAAAAAGGGAACTAAAGCGGATCTACACACTTAACTCCCTTAAACCGCATGGTCTAAATGTAGACTATAAAATTGGGGGGATATAGGTTTGTGGCATGCCTTTATCCATCATATGGAAGTGTTGTACTGTATCTGTGTATGTTTTGTGATTATTTGTATTGGACCAAGTATATGTTCTTTATGAAATCCTATGTTTTTAATCTATTTTATTTCTTTATCACAGATGGTATGCCACGGAGTATGGAGAGAGGAAGTCCGAGGTGATAGTGTTGAATGGTGTGCAGTCAAGAACCTTAATGTACAAAGGATGTTTGCTTGCTGATTGTTTATTATTTTTTTGGTCATAGTCTGATATTCACATGGCAGGTGGTTTTGAGTGGAACCCTCTTAAATGGTGGTGATAAACGGGTTAGGATCATGGGTGCTATGCGACCCCACACTAACGGGTGGGTGCGCAACTGACTGATGGTCCCGGATGGAGGCTCCACTTCTATCATGTTGAGGTAGCCTTCACCCGATCCCGTATAGCCATCTTGTGTTGATAATTGGCACGAATATGTGCAAACACTACCTTGATGCTGTGCGTATCAGATGCGACTGACATTAATGCGCATGCGCCTGTTAGGTAATGTGCGATTCCCGCACTCAACATGGTTGACTAATCAGAGCCGTAGTGCGCAGCTGCGCGGTGACGAATGCGGCTGAAGCCGGAAGCATGAAATATACGTCATCTGAACATGCGCAGATCTGCCTTGGGCACGCCGCGACATCATGGATGGCAGCCATTCGTCCCCTTACTCCTCCTTCACCCTCAGTGTGCAATACCCTTCAGTAAGCACTTGATATTTTAGATCATTAATCACACATGGCACTGATGAGGATAACAATTTCAATTATGTATGTATGTAAGGTTTTTTCATACATGTTGTGATTGGGATTACACTTTTTGGTTGTGATATACAGAATCGGACTATGAGATGTCAGTATTTTTAATCACTGTTTATTATTATGTAATTGCACCATATTTTTTGTGTTTTTTGTGTGATTTCTTATTAATTGTCATGAATTAAGCACACATGTTTTGTCAATCACCATGATTTTTTGTCTTTTATATATGTATAGATATATTAATATGCCCCCAGGTTGTGTTTGTGTGTATATATATATATATATATATATATTCATATATACACACTAGCTGAAGGACTTCGCTCGGGTATATTGATTCTATTTCATTTAATGTTTGTGTGTGTCGTTAAAAGATATCAACACTATCCACTATAACAGTGATATCTACAGCACCCCGCTGCCTTAACAGTGACTTCCACAGCCCTGCATCCCTTAACACTGCCCCCCTCACTGTGCCCAGTCACTTAAAATTGGACCTCCACAGCAGCCCATCCCCCTAACTTTGACCTTTACAGCAGCCTTCCCCTTTAACAGTGAGTTTCACAGCACACCACCTCCTTGACAATGACCTCCACAGGGGCCCGCCCCTTAACAGTGGCCTTTACAGCAATCTGCCCCATAACACTGACCTCCATAGCGAACCATCCCCTTAACTGTGACCTCCACAGCAGCCTGCCCCTAGGGTGGCCAGAGGTTTGGTTTTAGGCCGGACAGTCTGGCTTTCAGACTCCTTGTCCTCCGTCTGGCGCAGGGCCTGGATGGACACAGGGATGTCCTTTTGAACAGCTCACTTTCAGACAGCAGCACTGTGCTGAGTGTGAGCTGCAGGAAGAAAGTCACCCTCCCACCCCTGCAGCTGACAAAAGTTGATTGTGGTCTAGCCGGATTATGGGCGTGGCTTAGCGGGACCCAGGGGCAGGGTTTTAAAGGGAACCTGTCATGTGGATATTTGATTATAATCTAACTAATTATATACAATCATTTATGACTAAAAAGTGCCTTAGATGTATTCACTTACTGGTGTGAGAGATGGATACCTCATAATATACACACAAAGATGCCTCATGCTAATGAGCTGATTTTAGTCCAGCATTTATTTAACAGCTATAGCCACTTCCCTGCCCACCTGCTGCTGATTCATATGGAAAAAAACTGTCAATCAGCAGCAGATAGGTGGGGATAGTCAGGAGCTCATGAATATTCAGGACTCATCATTATGAGCTGGAGCTTTTCAATACAAGATGTTGGCAAATTGACTGGGTCAATTAAAGAAAGTGACCCAGCAATTTGGTAAGAGAATCAGTCACTCATTTACTCATTTATGTTGCCCTTAGTTAGAACACCAAAAAACTGGTGACAAGTTCCCTTTAAGTTCATCTTTTGATGGTGGACACATTGTGGCAGGGGGCGTGTTTGGGCTCCTCTCTGCAAGAGTAACACCCCTCTGGGCACCTTATTGGCTAATTTGCATACCAAATAAACTGGATTTTCAGAGGATAGCATCTATTGCTGGAACAAAGGCACATCTTGAAATAAGGTACTAAGTGCTATTAGGCCATGGCTTTACTTCAATAGTGATTATCCTCGTGATAGCTTTCCTTTAAAGCTCACCTACAGCAGTGAAGAAAAATGGCTGGGTTGATATGGAAACCTGGAGTAAAACTGTGTAGGTGGAGGCTAACGGCCTGCGAGCTTCTATTAGCTGATAAGGGTCTTGTGACCAAGCTTCTATTGGCTAATGCATTTTTTGGGAATCTTTCAGGAATGGTACGTCCTAGAGAGCTGAGATCTGGTCTAAAACCTTCCCGGACACCTGATGTACCCATGTCAAATTTCGTGATTGTACATACCACAGTGCGGATTCCTTTAGCGGATATACATACACACACACATATACACTCAGCTTTATATTTTAGATGTATATAGATATGTCCCCAATATTGCGTACTTCTATATACATAGATATATACAGTTGCAATAAAAAGTATGTGAACCCTTTGGAATTATATGAATTTCTGCACAAATTGGTCATAAAATGTGATCTGATCTTCATCTAAGTCACAACAATAGACAATCACAGTCTGCTTAAACTAATAACACACAAATAATTAAATGTTACCATGTTTTTATTGAACACCCCATGTAAACATTCACAGTGCAGGTGGCAAAAGTATGTAAACCCTTGGATTTAATAACTGGTTGAACCTCCTTTGGCAGCAATAATTTCAACCAAACGTTTCCTGTAGTTGCAGATCAGACATGCACAACGGTCAGGAGTAATTCTTGACCATTCCTCTTTACAAAACTGTTTCAGTTCAGCAATATTCTTGAGATGTCTGGTGTGAGTCGCTTTCTTGAGGTCATGCCACAGTATCTCAATCGGGTTGAGGTCAGGACTCTGACTGGGCCACTCCAGAAGGCGTATTTTCTTCTGTTTAAGCCATTCTGTTGTTGATTTACTTCTATGCTTTGGGTCATTTTCCTGTTGCAACACCCATCTTCTGTTGAGCTTCAGCTGGTGGACAGATGGCCTTAAGTTCTCCTGCAAAATGTCTTCATAAACTTGGGAATTAATTTTTCCTTCGATTATAGCAATCCGTCCAGGCCCTGATGCAGCAAAGCAGCCCCAACCATGATGCCCCCACCACCATACTTCACAGTTGGGATGAGGTTTTGATGTTGGTGTGCTGTGCCTCTTTTTCTCCACACATAGTGTTGTGTGTTTCTTCCAAACAACTCAACTTCAGTTTCATCTGTCCACAGAATATTTTGCCAGTACTGCTATGGAACATCCAGTTGCTCTTGTGCAAACTGTAAACGTACAGCAATGTTTTTTTTTTTTTGGACAGCAGTGGCTTCCTCTGTGGTATCCTCCCATGAAATCCATTCTTGTTTAGTGTTTTATGTATCGTAGATTCACTAACAGGGATGTTAGCATATGCCAGAGACTTTTCTAAGTCTTTAGCTGACACTCTAGGATTCTTCTTCACCTCATGGAGCAGTCTGCGCTGTGCTCTTGCAGTCATTCTATACAGGACGGCCACTCCTAGGAATAGTAGCAGCAGTGCTGAATTTTCTCAATTTATAGACAATTTGTCTTACCGTGGACTGATGAACAGCAAGGCTTTTGGAGATACTTTTATAACCATTTCCAGCTTTATGCAAGTCAACAATTCTTAATCGTAGGTCTTCTGAGAGCTCTTTTGTGCAAGGCATCATTCACATCAGGCAATGCTTCTTGTGAAAAGCAAACCCAGAACTGGTGTGTGGTTTTTATAGGGCAGGGCAGCTGTAACCAACACCTCCAATCTCATCTCATTGACTGGACTCCAGTTGGCTGACACCTCACTCCATTTAGCTCTTGGAGATGTCATTAGTCTAGGGGTTCACATACTTTTTCCTCCTACACTGTGAAAAATGGCAGCATTCGCCCCATAAGACACACTTTTGGGGGGGAAAAGTGCACCTTATGGGGCAAAAAGTACAGTATATAAAAATGTCTGTCTGTTCTTTATGCGTGACCAAATGACTGACCCGATCTTCACCAAATTTGGCACACAGGTACATCAGGTGTCCGGGAAGGTTTTAGATCGGGTCTTATCTCTCTAGGACATACCGTTTCTGAGATATTCCCAAAAAACTACCTGCATTAGCCAATATAAAATGGAAGCAGATAGGCACTCTAACACCTGGAATCGCTGTAAAGAGAACTCAAGTTTGTTAAAGGACAACTATAAAAACCATGTGAAAAAAACATTTAATAAACTAGAGTTCTTTTCACAGTGATTCCAGATGTTAGAGTGCCTATCTACTTCTATTTTATTTATATGTGTTGATTAGGGTGTATCAAGAGATTAGAGCACCTTACCATAGCGACAAAAGGGTGAGCCGTCCTCGTTTCTTTGATTATATCTCCTTTTTTCACCAAATTGGAGGACTGAGCTCCCCTTTTTGTCAGTTATAGACATTTGGAACCATGTGGAAAATAAGAGATTAAAGGTAGAAATGTATGTATTAAATGAACTTGATGCCGATGGAGCTATGCCAACGACGGGGGGAAAGTCAATGTAAGAGATATTTAGGGAACTAGAAACATTATTGCAAAAACAATTGAGACAACGCTGGGAGATAAGATCATTAAAACAATATATTGAATGTGGCAAAATCACAAAAGGTCTACAATTGTCTAAAACCCCTGCACAGGATCTTTGCAGCATTGAATTTAACACAGAATGGGACTCTTTATTGTTTTCACAATCAGCTGCTTTAATACAGCTGATCATAAAGAGGAGATCTCAAATGTTGGAAGAAATTACCAACAAAATTAAATCAAATGAAGGATTCAATTGATAAATTGCCAAATAATGAATTTAATATGTGGCAGGAATGCCTTTACAGGAGTTTAGACAAAATACAGGGTGGGACATTTATATGGATACACCTTAATAAAATGGGAATGGTTGGTGATATTAACTTCCTGTTTGTGGTACATTAGTATATGTGAGGGGGGAAACTTTTCAAGATGGGTGGTGACCATGGTGGCCATTTTGAATTCTGACATTTTTAATCCAACTTTAGTTTTTTCAATAGGAAGAGGGTCATGTGACACATCAAACTTATTGGGAATTTCACAAGAAAAACAATGGTGTGCTTGGTTTTAACGTAACTTTATTCTTTCATGAGTCATTTACAAGTTTCTGACCACTTATAAAATGTGTTCAATGTGCTGCCCATTGTGTTCGATGCAACCCTCTTCTCCCACTCTTCACACACTGATAGCAACACCACAGGAGAAATGCTAGCACAGGCTTCCAGTATCCGTAGTTTCAGGTGCTGCACATCTCGTATCTTCACAGCATATGCACAAACTAAATTACTCAATAAAGGATTAGAAATTCACACATACCACAAAATTAAACAAATTTGACACATATATAGGGATCAAGAAGTTTATTAGAAACCTATGTTAAAAAAAAATACTTTTAAAAAAATCCTGTGACAAGTGAAGGCATAATAGACACAAGTGAACCGATTAAACATACAGAGCTTAGACAAAAGTAAAAAAATTCCAGAGACAAGAGATCAGTCCCGAGATAGCAACATTCCAAAAAAAACTTAGAGACTGACTTACAAAAAATATCAGACAGACCAACCAAAAGAAACAATCTGACATCACAGGAGATATGTGTGATTAAACAATTACAAACACAAAATAACTTAACAATACGCCCAGCTGATAAAGGTGGGGCTATTGTTTTGTTAGACACAGATAAATATAATAGAGTGTGTCAGACAATTGTCAGATGACACTACATATGTTAAACTAACAGAAGACCCTATGTAATGAGCCTCTTGTTCGCTATTGCAATAAGGGATCAGAACAGGAACATCATTTCATTTTGGGCACTCAGCGTAGATTACCTGTCTCCTACTGCTTGCCCAAAATACACAAAAACCAAACTGACCCACCTGGACATCCAATTATCTCGGGAATTGGCTCATTAACATCAAATCTGTCCCAATATATTGATAAACTGATTCCACCAATAGTAAAGAAAACACAATCGTACATGAAAGATATAGCACAAAGCATTTAATTTTTGGAAAACCTAAAAGTCCAGCCTCATTGGATTATTGGGACATTAGATGTCCAATCACTTTACACAGTGATTGACCATAGTCACGGAATGACAGCTATGAAATCCCAATTACAAGCAAGTGGTGATCTCTGTATGAAACAAATAGATTTTCTAATAGAGGGGGTTAACTATATTTTAACCCATAATTACTTTTATTTTGAGGGCAACTATTATCTTCAGACCCGCGGAACAGCCATGGGTACCAGATTTTCCCCCATCTACGCCAATCTATTCATGGCCCACTGGGAACATCACCACATTATGCCAAGGTTGGGGAGAGATCTGGTACTCTGGCATAGATATATAAATGACATCATTTTTATTTGGCAAAAAGGACAACACAACAAGAATTACGCATCTTTCTTGACGAGATTAATAATAACCAGTACAACCTGTCCTTTTCATCTAATATCAACAATATACAAATTGAATTTCTAGATCTGCAAATTACCACCAATGGAAATAAGTATATATGTAATACATATCAAAAGCCTGTCGCGAAAAACAGCTTCATCCTGTTTTCCAGCTGCCATCTACCAAGATGGCTGCTCAACATTCCTATTGGGCAGTTTAGCCAAATTAAAAGAAATTGTACTAATAATGAAAAATTTGAGGAAGAAGCCATCCAAATGATGGACCAAGGGTGAATGATTTGTGTACACTGCTTGTTACCTTATCCATCTTGTGAGTATAATAAAAACCTTGCAGTTGGAACCTCTTGTGATTGTACTTCACTATTGGCAGCACCTTGATTTCTCATAAGGTTCCCTGGAGGAAAGGTGAATTCGAGTGAACTGACTGCTTACCCATGTCCAGGAATTTCCTGTGAAATCTGGAAGGGAGGATTTTTTCAGCTTTGTCCTGGTGCAGCGCGGTCCACTTAAAGAAAACAAATGATGGACCAATTTGGAAGGAAAGATTACCCAGATAAAATACTAGATAATGCCCTACAAAAAGTGAAAGATATGGACAGAGGCCTTTTTTTCGTGACAGACATAGAGAAAACTAAGAAAAAACATGAACAACCATTACGTATAATTCTACCTTACAGTATGCAATCTAGAAAAATTGAACATATTATAAATAAATAATGGCACCATATTCAACCAATAACCAATCTATCCACAAGTGGTTACACATGAGCGGTTTCCACAGAAAACAACTAGAATCAATTCTACACTAAACTCATTTAGTTTTGAACAAATTTGTTTTTTAACAACTCTTCTAACGTGATTTATATCATTCAATGTCCCTGTTCAAAACAGTACATTGGGGTGGGCGGAGCCTGACCTCGCTTCATGGCGGTTGCTTCTGTATAGAGCTCCCGTCACCAAGCTCTCCATAAGCCTACATATTGCACGTTTTGCCTACCATGGTGAAGATCCAACCTAAGGATTTTGCGGAGAAGATGTCTAGCGTGAGTAAAGTCGCCAAACAAGACAAATCTATGGAGAAATACCTGAGCAAACCGAGACCTCGCTCGGATGCCGTGCAGCCCAAGATGGCGCAGGCTGGCGCGAAGCGGAGAGACGGAGGGGCCGGTGGCCTGGTGGATAGCTCGGATGCAGATGAGGATTACATCTCGCCCTCTGCAGGAGCAGTGGCTGATCCTCCGCTGACTGCTGCTTATCTGGACATAGCCTTGAGCAAGGCATTAGCCCCGTTAGCTGAAGACCTCTCCCTCATTAGAGCTGACATTCGCCATATTGGGGACAGGGTTGTAACCCTGGAGCAGCAATGCGAGGACCAGCAAGTTCTTAACACTGCGGTCAGACAATCATTATCATTATGTCAAACGGCTCTTAACGACTCTATTGCGATGATAGAAGATCAAGAAAATAGGAGCCGGAGGAAGAACTTGCGGATAAGAGGCTTTCCAGAAGCTTCCGATAAGGAAAATCTGTTCAGCATTATGAGGGAACTATTCTCCTTCTTGGTGGGCGCTGACCGGGCCACATCCATAACGGTGGAACGTGTGCATCGCTCCCTCCGACCCAAGCCCCTACCCTCGGAGAACCCGAGGGATATCATCTGTGGGCTGCTCAGCTTTAGGGACACGGAGGCTTTGCTGAAGAAAGCGCGAGACCTGCCTGATGTTTTTATAGGCAGCACAGAAGTCCAAGTGTTTCAGGACATCTCGCCCACCACGCTGCAGAAGAGAAGGGTGCTGAAGCCCCTAACAGTGGCGTTGAGGGAGGCCGGGATCAACTACCGCTGGTTGTTCCCTTTCGGGCTCCTGGTCTCTGCTAGGAACAAGAGATTCACCATACGCACCCCGAGCGATCTGGAGCAGATTTGGGAGCCCCTGGGGATCGCCCCGATTAAAATTCCGACATGGCTTCCTGTATCCATACTACCCGAATCACCTGCTGTCAAGGTTCCATCTAGCTGGTCCACCGTCAGAAGACAGAAGATCCATAAACAGCAACGATCTCTCCAGCCTGACCCTAACGGCTGATATGGACTTTGAGCCGTCATTCGGATACCTTCCCGCCGGTTCCAGGAGTTCCTGGGGATTTCTTTACCTCACCTGGTTAGACTCAAATTCCTTTGCTTTTATGTTTTGACCACTATTGGCCTCGGTGACTCTTCCTGCTCTGCGGGTCTCTTCTTGTAGGGAGGCATTTGTCATCGTGCCTCCCTGCAGCAACTGGCTATGAGGCTATAATCTTGGCCCGCAATGTTAGCATTCAGGTTAGATATGCCTGTATTTCGCAGTATTACCCATGATGTTACTTGGTCATTTCTGTTCTTTATTAGGTTGTTCTGTGCTAACACTTTTGATGTTTCTATATGCGCCATGGAGGCGAACGCTCCTTAAGCCTCGTGTGGAGAGTTTGGGCGGATCAGGTTTCATTGTACCTCTATACTGTATTTCTGCCCCTGCTCCAATTCCATTGGAGCCATGTATTCATATCATTTGTTCTTTTTATTGTTCTTTCTGTTCATCACTATGTTGTCACAGGTCTGGATCACTTTTGGGGTGAGTGGGTGGCTGTTAAGCGGACTTCCTCCTGATAGATTGTTATGGCCCCATTGTGCTTAACTATAACCTCCCTAAATGTAAAGGGTTGTAATCATCCTGTTAAAATAAGCCGTATTATGCAGTTGCTCAGGAGGGAGTCAGCGGACATCCTGCTATTGCAGGAGACCCACTTTAAGAAAGGGCGCATCCCTAACATGAATAAGTCAGGTTATTCCACATGGCACCACGCCTGTTTTGATAAAGCTTCTAGAGGGGTCAGTATAGGCATACACAAAAACCTTCTATTTGTGATGACCTCCATATTATTGGATCCCGAAGAGAGGTATATCCTTCTGAGAGGTAGGCTGGGCTCAAAAGAGATTACAGTTTGCAATCTTTACGCTCCTAACTCAGGCACGGCTAGGTGGTTGTGTAAAATGCTCACCACTATCTCACAGTTTACTGCCGGCCTTCTACTAATAGGAGGGGATTTCAACCTCACCTTGTACCCTGCACTCGACTCCTCGACGGGTAGGTCAGTGGTTCCAGCCTCACTACTGAGGAAGTTGAACGAGCAATTGCACGATATGGGTGTATGTGATGTGTGGAGGTCCTCACATGGTGACACTAAAAACTACACTTTTTATTCTGTCCCTCATAAGTCCTATCATAGATTAGACTATATTTTTATTCCTGATAGGTCGCTTATTAATGTTCGTAGGTCCGACATACTGGGGATTACGGTCTCTGACCACGCTCCGGTAGTGTGTGAGGTTACCCTTCCGGATTTGGAGGGGTTTGAATGGTCTTGGCGGATGAATCCCACTATTTTGGAGACTGCCACACAGGTTACAACCTTAAACGACAAATTGTCTGACTATTTTAGGTTTAATGATACCCCCGAGGTCTCTCCCGCTTTGGTTTGGGAGGCTCATAAGTCAGTCATTAGGGGGGAAATGATTTCTCTTAGCTCACATCTTAAAAAGAAGAGGCAGGAACAGGTCACGTCACTGCTTGCCAAAATAGCGGAATTAGAAGCCACTCGCAAAAAGACATTGACCCCTGACACTCTTAATACCTTGTCTGCGTTAAGAAATGAACTAAAATCAGTCCTGAACATAAAGGCTGCTCAAGCTTACCTGAGACTTAGGCACAGACAATACGCCCACGGCGACAAAGGCAATAAACTCATGTCTATCCTAGTGAAAAAACAGATTCAACGCTCCTATATTTGTCATATGGTTGATGGGGACGGCAATAAGCATACCACCTCCTCAGACATAGCGGGAATCTTTGCCAGATACTACCATTCCCTTTACAACATTAGGTCAGAGGAGCTAGGGGTGGAGTCTGCCCATAGATCCCAAAAAATTAAAACCTTTCTAGACGCCCTCAAGCTACCAATTATCCAGAAGAAGCCAGGTCCTCTCTTGTGGCTCCTGTCACTCTGGAGGAAGTGAGCAAATTACTATCCTCCGTTCCCAAAGGCAAGAGCCCAGGCCCTGATGGGTTGCCTATTAATTATTACAAGAAATTCTTTCCCACCATCGGTCCCTATCTAGTTAAGTACTTTAACTCTTTGCTCTCTGGAGCTCTACCAGCTAAACAAAACTTGGAAGCTTTTATAGTGGTCATACCGAAGCCTGATAAGAACCCTGAGTCCCCTGCAAGCTATAGGCCAATTTCCCTGCTGAATGCAGATTTGAAGCTATGGGCAAAGTTACTGGCCCACAGGGTGGCTCCGCTGTTGCCTGGATTGGTGTCTCCTGAGCAGACAGGCTTTGTGGGGGGTAGAGAGTGCAGAGACAGTACATTTAGAGTCCTACAGGCCATTGATTATGCTAGGAAGCACGGGTCCCCTCTTGCTTTGCTCAGTACGGATGCTGAGAAAGCATTTGACAGAGTGGATTGGGGCTTTATGCAAGCTACCCTTGCAAGGTTTGGCTTTCCCCAGATCTTCATCTCTGCCGTGCTCTCTCTGTACTCCTCCCCCCATGCCAGAGTGCGTGTAAATGGGATACTCTCCCCCTCATTCCCAATAACTAATGGGACGCGGCAAGGCTGCCCGCTATTCCCCCTCTCTTTTCATCCTATGCCTGGAGACACTGATCCAGGCAATACGTCAGGAGGAGGCAGTTGAGGGGCTGCGGGTAGGCCAGGTGACACATAAAGTAGCAGCGTTCGCTGACGACATGCTCCTCCTGTTGTCCAAGCCTGCGGCAGCTTTCCCTGTGTTACTTAATTTACTGGAGACTTATGGGGCCATATCCAATTTTAAAATAAATCTTGCCAAATGTAACGCGCTCTCCATTAATCTCCCTCAGAAAACTGTCTCAAACCTAGCCGCTAATTTCCCCTTTGTGTGGGCTCCCTTACATATTACTTATTTGGGGATTAAGATCTCCTCTCAGCCTTCGCAGTTATGCGACCTTAATTATAATCCGATACTGATAGAGGTTAAAAAACAATTAGACGACCTGCGTATCCCATTCATGTCCTGGTTAGGAAGGGTACACATGATAAAGACCTATGTGCTTCCTAAAATTCTATATACTATTCAGACACTCCCGGTTTATGTCCCCGAACACTTTTTCTCATCTCTGCGAAAAATTATTTCCACCTTCGTCTGGAAGCAAGCTAAACCTCGTTTAGCGCATGACACGTTGATACGCCAGAAACACAAAGGTGGAATAGGATTGCCAGACTTTAGATACTATTATTTATCCTCCTTTCTTCGGTTACATTCAGAAATATTAAATCCTAATAATCACAAGTTGGGCTGCCAAATTGCGAGACTAGTCCTTACTTCATCGGAAATTGCTAGGCTTTGGACGGTCAAGAAGGCTTCTAGTTCACCCACACTACGACACCGCTGGGTCCTGGCTGACTCCTCACCCTTCTACCAAGGTGTCTTATCAGCATGGCAGAAGATGTCGCATCTTCTAGGTCTCCAGACTCGCCCTTCGCCCCACATGCCGATTAAATTTCTCCCATATTTCCTGCTTAACGGATACTCCGATACACTTGGCATGTGGTCAAGGATGGAGAATCACACTGTTGGGGATGTACTGACTAACGACTGTGTACCATGTGAAAAAGATCTCCTGGAGTCTCTCAGGTTGGTTGGTTGGTCCACATTACACTACGCACACTTCAGTTTTTTCTGTAGGCAATTTCTGAGCATGATCCACACGGCATATATCCCCTCCTGGTATGATGTCCTTCTGACATCAAAAGTGCCATTGAAGAAGGTTCTTTCATGTATATATATTAAAGCTCTGGAGGCCAGCTCAGAATTCACCCCCTCGTTTATCACTCAATGGGAAAAAGATTTGGGAGATCCTCTTGAAGATGAGGACAGAGGGGTCATTCTTAGCCATTCCCTTGGCTTCTCTAGGAGCGTCCGCTTCCAGGAGAACTCTTATAAACTTGTAGCCCACTGGTATCGTACTCCTGCTATTTTGCATAAAATGGACCCCACATATTCCCCATATTGCTGGAGATGCGGTGGGGAGCTAGGCACGGCTTACCACTTGTGGTGGACATGCCCGGAGATTGCAGCGTTTTGGGAAGTAGTGTCGGAAGACATCCAAGCTGTTTGCTCCATAGGTACACCTTTAACTCCCAGGATTGTACTACTGAATCTGCCAACTAAAGACTACCCTCTTTCCAAAATTTCATTAGTCTCTCACCTAATAGCCGCAGCAAAGATCCTTGTTCCACGACATTGGCTTTCGACGGTTCCTCCGTCTAGAGGGGAGTGGATAGATGAAGTAAGGGGGGTCTGTAGATTTGAAGAGTTATCCAGTTGGGAATCCTTTACCCACGATAAATACCTTGAAATATGGGCTCCTTGGTTTGACTGGTGCAACTCCAGTGGGTAGTTCACCTGCATGATGCCCCTCCACGCATGGTAAAGCCCTCTCTGATTGCCACGACCCTCAGTCCAGCTACATTTATTTAGCTCCTTAACATAATAATCTCATTTTATGGTTACCCAACTGCATGTCTTGGGGAGCTCGCTCATCTGAATCCAACTCGCCATACCAGTTGTAGCGATTCTGTCTTGCCCTTCATATGTGTTCCACGACTTGGACCTAGTTTACTGTTTATTTTTATTTTATTGGTGTATGTTTAAATGGTGTGCTTATTGCCTGCACGATGGAATCAGGCTTTGTCAAACAGGGATGTAATTCTGTTTATAAGATCTTCTATTACTGTGCTATGTATGTACAAACTGAATGCATACCTTGTACTTTTGCCATGCACCAATAAACAAAGATTTGAAAGAAAGAAAACAGTACATTGGGAGGACCAAAAGATCCCTCAAAGTCAGGATAGCGGAACATTTGACCAATATTAAAAATGGGTATGAGAAACACTCCCTGTCCAGACACTTTAAATTAGTGCACAACAAAGATCTAAAGGGACTTACCTTTACCGCATTTGAACAAGTAGAACGCCATTGGAGAGGTGGCAACCATATAGAAAGGATGTCAAGAGTGGAATCTAGACAAATTTTGCATTTGGTAGTCTTCTACCAGATGGATTGAATGCTGAACTTGAGATTTTCGGCTTTCTATAGTTCTTGGATGGTTGCCTTCTGCTGACGGAGGATCGCAGTCTGGCTGTCTATCAGTATTGCAATCCCCCCTTGGTGGTGAGCCCCCATCCCACATACATCTTACACTAAACAGTACCAATAAAGAAACCACAAAGAGAGAAGATATAACTTAATAATATAGATAATTTAAAAATATACAGTCAGGTCCATAAATATTGGGACATCTATACAATTCTAAGATTTTTGGCTCTTTACACCACCACAATGGATATGAAACGAAACAAACAAGATGTGCTTTAACTGCAGACTGTCAGCTTTAATTTGAGGGTATTTATATCCAAATCAGGTGAACGGTGTAGGAATTACAACAGTTTGCATATGTGCCTCCCACTTGTTAAGGGACGAAAAGTAATGGGACAGAATAATAATCATAAATCAAACTTTCACTTTTTAATACTTGGTTGCAAATCCTTTGCAGTCAACTACAGCCTGAAGTCTGTAACGCATAGACATCACCAGACTCTGGGTTTCAGCCATGGTGATGCTCTGCCAGGCCTCTACTGCAACTGTCTTCAGTTCCTGCTTGTTCTTGGGGCATTTTCCCTTCAGTTTTGTCTTCAGCAAGTAAAATGCATGCTCAATCGGATTCAGGTCAGGTGATTGACTTGGCCATTGCATAACATTCCACATTTTTCCCTTAAAAAACTCTTTGGTTGCTTTTGCAGTATGCTTTGGGTCATTGTCCATCTGCACTGTGAAGCGCCGTCCAATGAGATCTGAAGCATTTGGCTGAATATGAGCAGATAATATTGCCTGAAACACTTCAGAATTCATCCTGCTGCTTTTGTCAGCAGTCACATCATCAATAAATACAAGAGAACCAGTTCCATTGGCAGCCATACATGCCCACGTCATAACACTACCACCACCAGCTTCACTGATGAGGTGGTATGCTTAGGATCATGAGCAGTTCCTTTCCTTCTCCATACTTTTCTCATCACTCTGGTACAAGTTGATCTTGGTCTCATCTGTCCATTAGGATGTTGTTCCAGAACTGTGAAGACTTTTTTAGATGTCGTTTGGCAAACTCTAATCTGGCCTTCCTGATTTTGAGGCTCACTGATGGTTTACATCTTGTGGTGAACCCTCTGTATTCACTCTGGTGAGGTCTCTTGATTGTTGACTTTGACACACATACACCTACCTCCTGGAGTTGAACTGGCCAACTGTTGTGAAGGGTGTTTTCTTCAACAGGGAAATAATTATTTGATCATCCACTACAGTTGTTTTCCGTGGTCTTCCAGGTCTTTTGGTGTTGCTGAGCTCACCGATGCATTCCTTCTTTTTAAGAATGTTCCAAACAGTTGTTTTGGCCACGCCTAATGTTTTTGCTATCTCTCTGATTAATTTTTTCAGCCTAATGATGGCTTGCTTCACTGATAGTGACAGCTCTTTGGATCTCATCTTGAGAGTTGACAGCAACAGATTCCAAATGCAAATAGCACACTTGAAATGAACTCTGGACCTTTTATCTGCTCATTGTAATTGGGATAATGAGGGAATAACACACACCTGGCCATGGAACAGCTGAGAAGCCAATTGTCCCATTACTTTTGGTCCCTTAAAGGGAGTCTGTCACCACATTTGAGCATATTAGACAGATCCAATAGCGTTATATGTGCCACCCAGAAGTTAAAAACGGTACCTTTGTTGCATATACCGGAGTCTTCTTTCAGCCAAAAATGAACTTTGAAGATTCTGTAAATGCGCCCTCTCAAGTGCCCAGGGCGGCGTCTCAATCTTCCGAGCCCAAGACCGGACCTCCCCAACGGCTCATAACCCCGCCCTCCATGTGCCTCTGCCCACCCACTCTCCTCCTCTCTCCTTTTCCAC
Source organism: Bufo gargarizans (assembly GCF_014858855.1). Lineage (NCBI taxonomy): Eukaryota > Metazoa > Chordata > Amphibia > Anura > Bufonidae > Bufo > Bufo gargarizans. The sequence continues at coordinate 141,967,053 of NC_058081.1, forward strand.
TGCGGCGGTGCAGTCAAATTCGTAGCAGGCGCAGTGGAAAAGGAGAGAGGAGGAGAGTAAACGGGCGGGCAGAGGCACACGGAGGGCGGGGTTATGAGCCGTTGGGGAGGTCCGGTCTTGGGCTCGGAAGATTGAGACGCCGCCCTGGGCACTTGAGAGGGACGCATTAACAGAATCTTCAAAGTTCATTTTTGGCTGAAAGAAGACTCCGGTATATGCAACAAAGGTACCGTTTTTTGCTTCTGGGTGGCACATATAACGCTATTGGATCTGTCTAATATGCTCAAATGTGGTGACAGACTCCCTTTAACAAGTGGGAGGCACATATGCAAACTGTTGTAATTCCTACACCGTTCACCTGCTCTGGATGTAAATACCCTCAAATTAAAGCTGACAGTCTGCAGTTAAAGCACATCTTGTTCGTTTCATTTCAAATCCATTGTGGTGGTGTATAGAGCCAAAATTGTTAGAATTGTGTAGATGATCAAACAATGGTCCGTGTCTAGTCTTATCCAATATATAGTGCCCCAGTTTAGGAAGGAGCAATGAAGTAATTATCGAGAGATATTTTTTAATCCAAAGAAGCCAATATCATCTTACCCATATTCCACTAAATATATCTGACATTTACTATTCACTATTGTACCCATATATTTCTGAATATATATTTTTATTCTCTTTATGTATATTTTTACAGATGTTTATGCATTTTTATGTAATTTTTATTTTCATTCTTGAGATGTGTTATTATAATACAAAAAATATTATAATAGACACTCAGATAAGATTAAATCAGCAGCAACTGAAGAAAAAACGCATCAAAACAAAAATAAACCGCAACCCAACCGCAAAAGAATCCCAAATGAACTGCAATATATGATTACGCACGCCCACATCCAGTTCAGCTTTTCCAATTTAGAACCCAGTATAATTGCCTACTCCATGTGTCTCCAATCAAAATGGAGAACTAAGGATATAAATTCGGGAGATATTTCAATTGAGTGCAACCACTGATGAAGGACTAAAGCCATACTCCGAAACGCGCCTGGTGATTCAAACACTTGTATAGCTTATGCCGTTGTTGAAAATGCCTATGAAGCTATGAGGAAGCGCCTCCATTATCTATAACTCCAAACCCTGCCCTGCACAGATCTATACGCCTACCAAATAGACTGATACAGAGCACGTTGGACGCCGAGATTTCTTAACCGCGAGAGATGCTGAAGGATAGCTAGACCTGCACAGGCGGGATTAGACCACGAAAACACCGGGACAGGTAACGGCAATCAGTACATATGTGCCACTTGGGACGCCACTCTAGATTTGCATAAATACCTAATCGCAACTATCAGACAATAAATTAAAGACTTTTCCCTATATGTAATATCACTGTGGGCCTCTATATAAGGGCAGCGGCTATACTGGACATAAAGTAACCACTCCATAATGGCTTACTTTATTATAAGAAAGTTACTGCATAATAATATATTAGGACAAACCTATCATTATCTGCAGTGTTAAATATATCCGCAACAGGAGATATACGAAACCAAGTACCGTACTTGTGTTACTTAAAGGAAACATAAATATTATCATCTTCTCCAGGAATTGGACTGTGGGATCAGTGTTTTTATTCATTTTTATTTTTTATATGTTATCTTGCACAAGGATTATATACACATAGATTGCCTCCATCTACTGACATCTTAACAATAATATTGATGCTATAAAATCACTATACATATTCTTAGGAGTTATAACATTGGCTTTCAGTTATTGGCTTAACTATTGATGTGTGTAGTTATGTATCCAATGCTATGAAATTCCATTTGCTATACAGATTGCCATGTACTACTGAGTACAACGCTAAATAGCATTGAATGCATCCATTATATGTCGACCTACATGTTTTTTATAGTTGTTTTTTATAGCTGTCCTTTAATAAATTTGAGTTCTTTTTCACAGCGATTCCAGGTGTTAGAGTGCCTATCTACTTCTATTTTATTTCTATGTGTTAATTAGGGTGTATCAAGAGATTAGAGCACCTTACCATAGCGACAAGAGGGTGAGCCGTCCTCCATTTCTTTGATTATATTAGCGAATATAAGTCTGCAAGTCTTTCTCTTCACATCCCAACTGCCATACGCACATTTTTACGCCAGGTCAGCTTTAGGCTAGAGCTACAGGATGACATAAAGTCGCACGACACATAGGGCTCAACTACTCTGCTACATGCATCCATCTTGGATGGATTTTTTCTTTCAAATGTATTTTTTATTAAGCAAGAATAAGGATAGAACATGAGCATCCTGCAATGACATTGTGTAATTACATAAAGATTACAGACAAAATATCTGTACAGCACCAAGATCTTGCCATTGATATATCAGTTGTGCATAAGAAATGTCATTGTGTCACATAAATACACTAACAAATTGAAACACTAAAGGAAAGTGGGGGAGGATGGAAGGAGGGGAAGGAGCCAAGAGGGCCTAAAAAAGGCGGCCTCCTCCACTCCTATCCCCCTCTGGCATACACATTTACTAGTCAAGCATTTGTTTATTCTTTTTAAAGTCTATGCTGGTCCCAAGGATGGAGATATAGTTTACCCGAGATTTGTTCATGGTCGGACATATAACCCATGCTTACCACCTACTAGGGTATAACCCTGCCCGGATATTGCGTCTCTGTATGTGCTGTGTTGCTACAATTTGTCCAGGGGCCCCATTGTTTCAAATATATAAACCGTATTTAGTAGAGGTCTAATGTAAATTGACTTACTAATGAATGAACTCAGTGGTCTCTCAACTGTATATTAATAAACTGAGTGTGCCTTTTTATTGGAAGTTAAAATGTAACTTTTATTTCTGATAAAATACATGAGACACTAAATGAAGTATGTGACTTCACTATTTAGAGTGTGAGCAAAGGGATATGGTCACATACGGCCTGATTCAGTTCTTTGTATCGAGGGGGAATGGCCTAGTAATAAATAATGAGGCGGGTAACTCTCAACCTATGCACTTTCCCTGTATCAACTAGTCTGTGGACAGGAAATCCCTCAATTTGGTTCAAGGGCCTGCTGATCTGACCATCTAAAACATTATGGGTGAGGGCCGGCTGCCGGTTTGGTGACTCTAGTTCACCTGGGGCCGATCGCACATCCCCGTGACGGCGACAATCCATTCGGCTGTCTGGCCTATCAACTTTCGATGTTATTGTCAGCACAAACAATTGTAACTACGGGTAATGGCGAATCAGTGAGAAACGGCTAAGGCTACCACATTCAAGCAAGGCATGCGTGCAAATTACCTATTAGGTATAATTAGGTGAGGCCCTGCAGGTGAGCTGACCCAGTAAAAGATTTTAGGTGCGGGCCTGCAGGTGAGCTGACCCTGTAAAAGATTTTAGGTGCGGGCCTGCTGGTGAGCTGACCCTATAAAAAATTATCTGCAAGTGCCTGCTGGTGAGCTGACCCTGAAAAACATTATATGCAAGGGCCTGCAGGTCAGCTGACCCTGAAAAACATTATATGCAAGGGCCTGCAGGTGAGCTGACCCTGTAAAAGATTAGAGTTTTGGGCCTGCTGGTGAGATGACCCTGTAAAAATTTGTGGTGCGGGCCTGCTGGTGAGCTGACCCAGTAAAAGATTGTAGGTGAAGGCCTGCTGGTGAGCTGACCCTGTAAAAGATTTGAGGAGCGGGCCTGCGGGTGAGCTGACCCTCTAAAAAATGATATGCAAGAGCCTGCAGCTGAGCTGACCCTGTAAAAAATTATATGCGAGGGCCTGCAGCTGAGCTGACCCTCTAAAAAATTATATGCGAGGGTGATCGGAGCACCCGCCCTGAGAAGGGCGACCCCCAGCCTCTGGAACCTCAGACCTGTGCTAAAGTTCCCTAGACGCTTACCTCCCTAGTAGATCTGTTCCAAAACTGACGCGTTTCGCCAAGTGAAGATTGGCTCTTCAGGGACATGGATATGTTGGTATCGTAGAGCACTATAAGCAGTGGCAATGCTTTTACTTGCATACACGGCAGTGGCCGTTAAGGGGATGGGCTGCTGTGGAGGTCCTATTTTAAAGTGGCGGGGCACTGTGGGGAGGTCAGGGTTAAGGGGTGGGGAACTGTGGAGTTCACTGTTATAGGGGTGGAGTGCTGTAGAGGTTACTGTTATGTAGGATGCTGTCGATATATTTAAACGACACACAGAAACATTAAATGAAATAGATGAAATATACCCGTGCAAAGCCGAGTCCTTCTGCTAGTATATATATATTTATATAACCTTTGATATAAATATATATATATAGATATAGTAGAATTGATAGACTGTAGACTTGTATTTGTTCAATAAATTCCTTTATTGTTCCAAACACAGTTTATAGTCCTTTTGGTCACCGCCGCAATAATCCACCTCACGTAGTTCAGGAAAAGGTATAGCAACAGGTAGTTGTATTTATAGTACAAATATGCGGAGTCCTCAATAGACTACTCACGCCTATTTATGAATATTAATAATTGATATTAACCCAAAATATTTATAATTAATATTCCCTTTAACATTGGCGAGCCAGGACCACTGCTAGGAATTTGTTTCTGTGAGAGATGCGGACAGTGGATTCTGAACGTCCAGGGCCTGATAGTTTGGAAAGGTAATGCATTTTTTTTTTCAATCAGAGCTAAACACAAGGCAATACCTACAGCAGAGAACCTAAATCTTTAGATTTTTGTATTTTTTTTAAAGATTTTCCTGTTTTCTTTTACAAACCTTTAACACGTGAGAGCGTCCACAGAAGAAGTCTCATACAGTCCCCTGGAGAGAACCATCACTGTTGGAGCTGATCAGAAGAAGTCTGGCTGGACGGGAGAAGGCGTTCCGGGTACTAGAGGACCTCCTCCAAGCAGAGAACCAAGGACAAGGAATGGGCAGTCATAAATTTATGGAAACACCACCGAAATGGTTCTGTAACAGCATGGGGAGGATGTCTAGATGCATCTTGGACTCGCAGGTCACTGCTGGGAAAAATATTGTCCGAATAGTACGCCACTTTTACAGACTGACAATAATACGCACAAAACTGAATATAAATTTTAGAGGAAAAATTTATAAGAAACATTCTTCCCTGTATATTTACTTGTATATAAAGTGCAAGTGCTGGCGAAGGAAGAGTCACTCCGATACAACCTGTATATCACATGAAGGAGGGCCTCTTTCACATTGTGGTGCAATTGTTTATCTAGTGGGACTCCTACACTCATTAAGCCTATGCACTAAGTAAAAGGGCTGCCAAAAATTACAAGGAACTGGCACTCCAATACACCCTTTATTACACATAAAGGATGGCATCATACACACCCTCGAAAAATTATGATTGATGGCCTGCTAGTGACCCTCAAAGACATTTGGTTCAAGGGCCTGCTGATCTGACCATCTAAAACATTATGGGTGAGGGCCAGCTGCCGCTTTGGTGACTCTAGTTCACCTGGGGCCGATCGCACATCCTCGTGACGGCAAAAATCCATTCGGATGTCTGGCCTATCAACTTTCGATGTTATTGTCAGCACAAACAATTGTAACTACGGGTAATGGCGAATCAGTGAGAAACGGCTAAGGCTACCACATTCAAGCAAGGCATGCGCGCAAATTACCTATTAGGTATAATTAGGTGAGGCCCTGCAGGTGAGCTGACCCAGTAAAAGATTTTAGGTGCGGGCCTGCAGGTGAGCTGACCCTGTAAAAGATTTTAGGTGCGGGCCTGCAGGTGAGCTGACCCTGTAAAAGATTTTAGGTGCGGGCCTGCTGGTGAGCTGACCCTGTAAAAAATTATCTGCAAGTGCCTGCTGGTGAGCTGACCCTGAAAAACATTATATGCAAGGGCCTGCAGGTGAGCTGACCCTGAAAAACATTATATGCAAGGGCCTGCAGGTGAGCTGACCCTGTAAAAGATTTGAGGAGCGGGCCTGCTGGTGACCTGACCCAGTAAAAGATTGCAGGTGAAGGCCTGCTGGTGAGCTGACCCTGTAAAAGATTTGAGGAGTGGGCCTGCTGGTGACCTGACCCAGTAAAAGATTGTAGGTGAAGACCTGCTGGTGAGCTGACCCTGTAAAAGATTTGAGGAGCGGGCCTGCGGGTGAGCTGACCCTCTAAAAAATGATATGCAAGAGCCTGCAGCTGAGCTGACCCTGTAAAAAATTATATGCGAGGGCCTGCAGCTGAGCTGACCCTCTAAAAAGTTATATGCGAGGGTCTGCAGCTGAACTGACAGTCTAAAAAATTATATGCGAGGGCCTGCAGGTGAGCTGACCCTGTAAAATATTATATTTGAAGGGAATATATGCGAGGCCATTATATGTGATGAATAACATAGAAACATAGAATGTGTCGGCAGATAAGAACCATTTGGCCCATCTAGTCTGCCCAATATATCTGAATCCTATGAATAGTCCCTGGCCCTATCTTATATGAAGGATAGCCTTATGCCTATCCCATGCATGCTTAAACTCCTTCACTGTATTTGCAGCTACCACTTCTGCAGGAAGGCTATTCCATGCATCCACTACTCTCTCAGTAAAGTAATACTTCCTTATATTACTTTTAAACCTTTGCCCCTCTAATTTAAAACTGTGTCCTCTTGTGGTAGTTTTTCTTCTTTTAAATATGCTCTCCTCCTTTACCGAGTTGATTCCCTTTATGTATTTAAAAGTTTCTATCATATCCCCTCTGTCTCTTCTTTCTTCCAAGCTATACATATTAAGGTCCTTTAACCTTTCCTGGTAAGTTTTATCCTGCAATCCATGTACTAGTTTAGTAGCTCTTCTCTGAACTCTCTCTAGAGTATCTATATCCTTTTGGAGATATGGCCTCCAGTACTGCGCACAATACTCCAAGTGAGGTCTCACCAGTGTTCTGTACAGCGGCATAAGCACTTCACTCTTTCTACTGCTTATACCTTTCCCTATACATCCAAGCATTCGGCTGGCATTTCGTGCTGCTCTATTACATTGTCTTCCCACCTTTAAGTCTTCTGAAATAATTACTCCTAAATCCCTTTCCTCAGATACTGAGGTCAGGACTGTGTCAAATATTCTATATTCTGCCCTTGGGTTTTTACGCCCCAGGTGCATTATCCACATTAAATTTCAGTTGCCAGAGTTCTGACCATTCTTCTAGTTTTCCTAAATCCTTTTCCATTTGGCGTTTCCCTCCAGGAACATCAACCCTGTTACATATCTTTGTGTCATCAGCAAAAAGACAAACCTTACCATCGAGGCCTTTTGCAATATCACTTATGAGGATATTAAACAAAATTGGTCCCAGTACAGATCCCTGTGGAACCCCACTGGTAACATGACCTTGTTTTGAATGTTCTCCATTGACTACAACCCTCTGTTGTCTGTCACTCAGCCACTGCCTAATCCACTCAACAATATGGAAGTCCATGCTCAATGACTGCAGTTTATTGATAAGTCTTCTGTGTGGGACAGTGTCAAAAGCCTTACTAAAATCTAGATATGCAATGTCTACTGCACCTCCACCGTCTATTATTTTAGTCACCCAGTCAAAAAAATCGATAAGATTTGTTTGACATGATCTCCCTGAAGTAAACCCATGTTGTTTTTCATCTTGCAATCCATGGGATTTTAGATGTTCCACAATCCTATCCTTTAATAGGATTTCCATTAATTTGCCTACTATTGATGTCAGACTCACTGGTCTATAGTTGCTCGATTCCTCCCTACTACCTTTCTTGTGAATGGGCACGACATTTGCCAATCTTCCGGGACGACTCCTGTTACTAATGATTGGTTAAATAAATCTGTTAACGGTTTTGCCAGCTCACCACTAAGCTCTTTTAATAATTTTGGGTGTATCTCATCAGGCCCCTGTGACTTATTTGTCTTCACTTTAGACAGCAAACTTAGAACATCTTCCTCTGTAAAGACACATGCATTTTAATTTAGTTATTCCTTGTTTTAATTTCCTTTTTTCATTTATATATCTGAAGAATGTCTTATCCCCTTTTTTTCATAGACTGAGCTAGTTTTTCTTTTGCCTGCGCTTTAGAAGTTCTTATAACTTGCTTGGCCTCTTTCTGCCTAATCTTGTAGATTTCCTTATCTTCATTGCTCTGGTTTTTTTTTATAATTACAAAATGCTAGCTTTTTATTTTTAATGATTTGGGCCACTTCTGCTGAGTACCACAGTGGTCTCTTCCTTTTTTTGCTTTTATTGACAAGTCTAATGCAATGAAATAAGCATGTTGATATGATGGAAGAGTAGGAGGAGGATTAGAAAAGGAAGATTCAATCATATACCCTTGTTTGTGGTGGAAGGGGTGCATGGGAATACAGTGTATTCAGTACATTATAAACAGCACATTTAAAGTGCCTTTATGTTCAACCGCTTTCCTCTGGTGGAGTCGAAAAGTCATGGTCAATCCAGGCCTTGTTCATTTTTATAGGAGTCAACCTGTCAGCATTTTCAGTTGACAGGCGGATGCGCCTATATGTTATAATGCCACCAGCAGCACTGAATACCCGCTGAGACAAAATGCTGGGAGCAGGGCAGGCGAGCACCTCCAAAGCGTAGAGTGCCAGTTTGTGTCATGTTTCCAGCTTTCGACACCCAGTAGTTGTAAGGCACTGAGGGATCATTCAGGGCGCTGACACGGTTTGCCATGTACTCCACCATCTTCCAAAAATGTTCTCCTTGTGACAATAGGCCGTGCATCAGGGTGAGGGTGCTGGCGGGGTGTCATGAAACTGTCCCAGGCTTTGGAGAGTGCTGCCCCTCCTCTGTTGGAACTGCTGTGTGTTCCCCTTGTCTCCCCTCCTCGGTTGGACAAGGAACTACGGACTCTGCCGCCAGCGTTGTCAGATGGAAATTTTTGGAGCAATTGTTCATCAAGGATCTTCTGGTATTGCACCGTTTTGCTCGTCCTCTCCACTAGAGGAATGAGAGATGAGACGTTCTCTTTTTAGCGGGGGTCTTATAACGGGCGGGTCTCGGGAAAGGCAGCCTAACATGAAGTCAGCCATGTGTGCCAGAGTACCAACAGGCAAGACTTCGCTGTCGTCATCAGGAGGATCACTATCAATCTCCTCATCCTCTTCCTCCTCTTCTGCCCACCCACGCTGAACAGATGGGTACTACCCGCTATAGCGGAGGCAACCGTCTCCTGCTCCTCCTCTTCATCGTCCAATTCGCGCTGAGAAGACGAACTGAGGGTGGCCTGGCTATTACCCAGTGTAATGTCTTCCCCAATTTCCACCTCTTCCACATGCAAAACGTCGTCCTTAATTGTGAGCAGCGAGTGTTTCAGTTGACACAGAAGTGTGATGGTTATGCTGATAATAAAATGAGAATAGCGTGTTCATTCCTCAAAGTTTCTTAAAATCTCACAGAGGTCAGACATCGATGCCCACTCCTTGCTTGTGAATAGCGGAAGCTGACTGGAAAGGCGACGACCATGTTGCAGCTGGTATTCCACTACTGCCCTCTGCTGCTCACAAAGCCTGGCCAACATGTGGAACGTGGAGTTCCAGCGCGTGCTTACGCCGCACAACAGCGGGTGAGCTGGCAATTTCAAGCGCTGCTGCAATGTTGACAGACCAGCTGAAGCTGTTGGTGACTTGCAGAAATGTGCACACACGCGGCGCACCTTCACCAGTAGCTCAGGCAAATTGGGGTAGGTTTTGAGAAACTGCTGAACCAATCAGTTTAGGGTGTGGGCTAGGCATGGGATCTGTGTGAGCTTGCCGAGCTCCAAAGTCGCCACCAAGCTACGGCCATTATCAGACACAACTATGCCTGGTTCTAGGTTGTGTGTCGAGAGCCACAGCTCAGTCTGGTCTCTTATCCCCTACCAAAGCTCTGCGATGGTGTGCTGTTTTTCCCCTAAGCATATCAGCTTCAGCACGGCCTGTTGCCTCTTCCTCACTGCAGTGCTACACTGCTTCCAGCTTCCAACTGATGACTGACTGGTGCTGCACATGGATAATACGGAGGTGGAAGTGGAGGCGGAGGAGGAGAAGTGGGGGTTGAGCCACTAACGTAGGTGTTGGCGGAAATCCTAATCGACGTAGGACCCGCAATCCTTGGCGTCGGTAGCACCTGTGCCATCCCAGGTTACAACTCGCTCCCAGCCTCCACAACATTCACCCAGTGTGCCATCAGGGAAATGTAGCGTCCCTGGCCGAATGCACTTGTCCATGTGTCCGTGGTTAAGTGGACCTTCCCAGTAACTGTGTTGGTCAGGGCACGTGTGATGTTACGGGACAAATGTTTGTGTAAGGTGGGCATGACACACCTTGAAAAATAGTGGCAGCTAATGACTGCGCAACACGGTACGGCTGCCGACATCAGGCTACGGAAGGCCTCAGTGTCCACTAGCCTAAATGGCAACATTTCCAGGGCTAGTAATTTGGAAAGCTGCACATTTAGTGCTAGGTATGGCTGGGTATTTTCGCTTGCGTTCAAAGGCCTGGGGTAAGGACATTTGGATGCTGCGCTGGTACATGGAAGTGGATGTGGTCACTAATAGTGTTTGCGAAGGTCCAGGTGCAGGGTGGAAGGCATCCGTACTTGACAGGGTCTGCGGGTTCTGTCCAGACATACATCCCCCACGATGACCCAACCCACTGTAAGTTTCTGGGCATATAGAGCGTTGAAAGGGCCATTGCGAAGTTCAAGGACCTTATGAGCCTCGAGAATGTCTCTACCTAGCAGGAGTAAGATCTCAGCATGGTTATCAAGGGGAGGAATCTCTCTGGCTATGTTCCTGAGATGAGGGTGATAATGTGCGGCTTCACATGACCTCCTACTGCAGGTGGTGTTTTGAGTTAAGCCTTGTAATGTATCAATATGATGGGCTCTGCCCAGTAACTTAATAGCAGGCAGATGATATTTGCCCTCAGAAAAACAGGGTTGAATGCAGTTCCTTGCCTGTATGAAAACTGCAATTGCTAGAAGCTTCTGCGATCCTCAGTGAATGCAGTGCAGAGCAGGATATGATGAAAAAGTCTTACACAAGCGGTGCAATTACCCTTCACTGCAGCAAGCAGGAGACTAATGATGTCTTATTATTTGGAGGAGGGGAATATTCTATCCTTAGAAAGAGAAGGAGAGTACTAAGGCAATTCTTTTACTGTGGCGTTTCGAAAGTCAGCTATATACAATCACGCACCTGTGTAGACCAACCTCAATGCGCACGGAAGTGACTTGTTGAATTTGACTTTCTCCACTTACAGCTTACGCATCAGACACTCAGGCGTTAATCAAGTAGCCTTTTAATCCGGAGATTGTATTACAAGATGTTGCAGGTAATCCAGATGGTAAAAGAATTATGCCAACATTAAACTCAGCTCAGAAAATGGATGCTGCTACTCAGAAGCTGAGCGACTATGAGCAAGGCATCACTCGGAAAACAGGGAGTGGCTAGGCTAAACTAACTAGAAATCTGAAAACAGGGGGGGGGGGAGAGGAGCATACCACTACACAATACAAAATATTGGAACAGAACACCCCCCCTCCTCCTTTCTTGAAGACGTGGGAAAAAGAATTAGACATAGTGCTATCTGAAAAGGACACAAAGTTTATTCTATTGCATTCTCATGGCTCTCGACATGTGGTAAAATACAAGAAAACCATTATAAGCTCTTATCCATATGGTACAAAAACCCTGACTTGCTGTATAAAATGGGATTACCAGTATCAAACACATGTTGGAGATGTCAACTGCAGGTTGGGACCTTGGGTCACATCTGGTGGTCGTGCCAGGTGGTTAGCTCCTTCTGGACAGTAATCCAAACGCATATGCGTGCACTCGGCCCATTGAATTTAACTCTCACAGCAGGCCTAGTGCTAATGGCCCAACCCTCACAACATTATCGACCATCCAAACACTCCTTGACAACATATTTACTAGCAGCGGCTAAATGCTTAATTCCACTGCTATAGCTACAACCTCACCCACCTTCAGAGCAACAATGGTTCCAAAAAGTGCACCAAATTTGTCGTATGGAGGAGTTGACCAGTTGGCGGACCAATAGACATGATTTCTTCCTAAAAATGTGGGGCCCCTGGTTGCAATATACCAAAATATCTAAATAAACTCGGCCCTTCTTGCATCATTGTCACACACAGATGTAGTTGCACATTGAGTCATTAAATTTAGCAGCTTAAAATAGTGTGAGAGGATGTATTCAAGTTTTCTCGCACTCTGGTTTGTAACAACATGTAGCAGACAACCCATGGGTGTGACGTGTGAATTAGGAAGGGGATACTATCACACTGTCATACCTCACATTCGCTGCTGTGGAATCTTTTCTCCCCCTGCATCGTGAAGGAGCTAAGAGAGTAGCGATATAAGATTAGGCTCATCTTGTGTTCTGACATCTAGAGAGCACAGCATAGTTATCTTATGAGGTACATCTTCCAGAGCTTGAACTTCACAAAAATGAGGCGCAAAGTCATCATACCAGGAGGACACTGACTAGGCAATGTTTGGTTAATACTTTTTATGTATAATGTACTGTTATCACATTTGTACAATCAACCCTTTTTCAGCTCTTGTGTAAAATACAAATGTTTATTGTAATTAATAAAAACTGATTTGACAAAAATAAAAAAAATAAAAAGACGACAGTAGGAGCGGCTGATACCTGAAGATCGACACTGACAGCAGAAATTAAAAGAGGCCAGTCCACGGTTGCTATGTGGATCGACCTAGAGACTGTGAGGGTGAAGCCATTCCAGAGTCTGAAAAAGACTACATTGGGAGTGGCTGATACCTGAAGATCAACACTGACAGACAGAAAAGAGCCAAGGAAGTTCCAGAGAGAGGACGATGTATTCTGTGGATGGAGACGTTTGGTTAGATTGAAGGGCAGGTCGGAGATGTCGGTCGCAATGGGCGATGTCTAAGTGACCCAGTCAGAGTCCTGACCACAACCCGATTGAGATGCTGTGGCATGACCTCAAGAAAGCGATTCACACCAGACATCCCAAGAATATTGCTGAACTGAAACAGTTCTGTAAAGAGGAATTATTCCTGACCGTTGTGCACGTCTGATCTGCAACTACAGGAAACGTTTGGTTCAAGTTATTGCTTTTAAAGGAGGTTCAACCAGTTATTAAATCCAAGGGTTCACATACTTTTTCCACCTGCACTGTGAATGTTTACATGGTGTGTTCAATAAAAGCATGGTAACATTTAATTCTTTGTGTGTTATTCGTTTAATTCACACTTATGACAGATAAATGGGTAGACGTTCCTAAATATTAATGAATTCACAGCCTGATGAATGTTTAAAAATAAGAAACAAAACCTTTATTTAAAGTCCGTTTTAAAAGGGGGCAAAAAGCCTATATGTCACAGTCTGTGACCTGACTTGCTAGCTAGTAATTGCTAATTGGTTGCAAATCAGAGATGAGGACACGGTAACCAGTGTGACACATACACTTTATATGCTTAGCTGCGACCGGCAGTGGCACTATAAGAGTCTGCATCGAATTAGGTTGCCCCTCCCCGCTGGTGATACATGATTCAGATGGGGATCGGTACCTACTCCTTCGGTTAATTAATATTCTGGTGGGTCCTGACCAGGGGATACGCTTTGTATCAAACAATAATAATATATGGGCCGCGATTTACATTCCCCCACGAATCGCGCTATGCGCTTGACTCGCCGGGAAGGGTAAGAATCATTACGGCATTGGCTGGTCAGAGGGTGGAACCATTGAGCACGCCCCTATTTCTGATTGGAGATGTTACCGGCACACCCCTCCTGATAGGCGGGGCTTTGGCCATATGAACTCGGCGTTCTATCGGCCGCACGCACCCGTTACAGTGCCGGAGCCATAGCACGCTACAGTGCGGCATGTTGTCTTGCCATAGGCATAGATTAAGCTCCTGAAGATACGTGACAACCACAAGTCACGTGGAAACGCGTAGAGCTGTTGTTATTCACTAGGACACGGCTCTTTAGGCAGGGTTGCACCAGATGCGATATTCTACCCAATAGCCTTAGAGTGTGTATGTGATGAATGGATGGAGCCAAAATATACTGGCTATAGCTGTGTCATTGGAGCCAAAATATACTGGCTATGAGTGACTGTATATAGCCAAAATATACTGGCTGCAGGTGTATGGTTGTGACCTATATACTGGCCGCAGGCTATACAAATAGGCTGGTCTGAACACTGCATTATATTAGAGTGTACTTAAGTCCACAGAGACTCCACTCTGGTAGCAGCAGTGTGATCAACTGTACTTGGCATTATACGACCCATGTACTAGGAGATACAACCACATCTGCATATATACCTAACAGGATCACTTATATAAAGCACACTAGTGTCCATTCACACTGGTTACCGTGTCCTCGTCTCTGATTTGCAACCAATTAGCGATTACTAGCAAGTCAGGTTTTTTAGCGGGGTCCCTCAACTGCACAGAGGAGTTATTTGCTACCCTTCTCTGTATAGTTTGGAGACTGGTTGCCTGATGGTCACAGACTGTGACATATAGGCTTTTTGCCCCCTTTTAAAACGGACTTTAAATAAAGGTTTTGCTTCTTATTTTTAAACGTTCATCAGGCTGTGAATTTATTGTGTTATTAGTTTAAGCAGACTGTGATTATTGTTGTCTATTGTAAAATGTGATCTGATGAAGATCAGATCACATGTTATGACCAATTTGTGCAGAAATCCATATCATTCCTAAGGGTTCACATACTTTTTCTTGCAACTATATGTATATATATATATATATATATATATATATATAGATATGCATGTATTGCATGCATGTCTATAGATACATTAATGCCACCAGGTTGTGCATATATATAAAGAAAAAGGGGTTAGTCAGCACATCCCAATGTAGGCTGCCATGGCGGAAAACACAGAGAAAAAAGACAATGCAACAGCACTCTGCAAACCAGATAAAGTACAATAATGCCATAGTCACAAAAAACATTATAGTGCTAATACTACGCTTATTTATAAAGTGAGATGCTTGACAAACGCGTTTTGTACAAAGCCATCTGAGCTCGTCTGCCGAACGTCAAGGCGATCTCTGTAAGACGGGAACCTAACACTAAATACTACCTGTTATGCGCCATAATAGCCGCCATAAAGTTCAGGAAGTGTTGGTTCCACATGCATGCTGGGTCCACGCTGCCTTTTACCATTTTTGGTGCCATAATGGCCTCCATTACTTCCAAGGGATGCAGGTACCAACATGCATGCCGAGCCCACTCCATAGCTTTCCTTGTGCCAGACGGCTTCCAATGAATGTAGTGAGAGCAGGCCACAGCTTTATACTAAAACTAATTAAAATCGGCCTATGGGGCAGACAGGCTAATCGGGAGTGCACGACTCGCCGAAGTGCCACACCTCCAGCTCTGTAAATCTGCAAAGAAAAGGGGGTTAGTCCGCACATCCCAATGCGCAGGTGCACACTGCCATGGCTGAAAACATAGGGAAAAAATGAGACATTGCAGTGTGCACCTTCATAACAGCGCGCCTGCCGGAGGGATATGCCGTTAACTGGACAATTATGTCCAGTTTCGGCCACTTCAAAGGACAGAGGATCAATAGATCCTCTGCCTTTTGATAAAACATCTCCGGCTGTGGTCTCTTCCTTTTTTTGCTTTTACTGACCAGCCTAATGCAATTATCTGTTGCCTTCAATAGTGCCACTTTTAAGTAGTCCCATTTCTCCTGGACTCCATTGAAACTGTTCCAATCTGATAGCGACTCGTATACCACTAATCTAATTTTAGAAAAGTCAGTTTTTCTAAAATCTAAAACTTTTGTTTTTGTGTGGTTGTACTACTGGCAGAACTAGCTATTTTGGTTTTCCAGTTTACATCAGGAAGATTAAAATCTCCCATAATGATAACTTCCCCTTTCAATGTAATTTTAGCTATTCCCTCAACTAGTAGATCATCTAATTCTTTGACTTGGCTAGGTGGTCTATATATCACACCTACACGAGTTATCTTATGATTATTAAGCTGCAACATAACCCAAACTGACTCTAAATTGGTCTGGCTAACTTGTATTAAATTAGATTTTATGCTATCTTTCACATACAGGGCCACCCCTCCCCCTTTCTTGCCTTCTCTGTCTTTCCTATATGGAGAGAACCCTGGTATTGTTATATCCCAGTCATTACTCCCATTGTACCATGTCTCACATAAATATGTGGAAAATAAATAGTCCATATGACAAACAGAGAGACGGATCCGTTCTTGCAATGCATTTGTGAGACGGATCGGCATCCGGCTCCATCTACAAATGCTGTCCGTTTGCATGCAGATTGCCATATCAGGCAGGCAGTTCCGGCGACGGAACTGGTTGCTGGATCACTCTGCCACAAGTGTGAAAGTAGCCTTAGAAGACACTGTTCCAGTATGGATATTACTTTTTTAATTAAATTTATAACTACAGGAAAACACAGTACAGGAGACTGCAGCACTGATTAAACACAGTCACAGGCAAAACACACAACTCACAGGTGATATCTTCTCTGATTGTTCATGTGCTCATCCATGTCTTCCCCACTCAGGCCAGACTGCCACTAATGCTTCTTACAGCCACCACACGTCATAGATATTGCACTCGGTCAGTAATGATGCCCACATGATGCCTACACAATTATTGTATCCGAAAGCCAGATGGCTTCCAAGGTCTGCTGCATCATCTATCTGCTGTTTTCTGTATATAGGCAGCACAGGTCATATAAGTGACTGGAAATATCACACAATAGCATCAAGAGACACTAAAGCCAACTGTGTGACACAGTGCAGTTCTACGACAGAGCTCATGTATTATAGATGAAACGCTGGCCATTAACATCCTCAAGACAACAGGAACTGTCAGGGCTTACATGAAGCCGTGGAGAGTGACCTGCACTCACCCACTTCCTCCTGCCCTGCCATACACATTAGATAGCTGTCGGCCACCAACAGCGTTCTCTCGCGTCCTGTTCATACACATGCACACTCAGACGATATTTTTTCAATTTTAGTCCTCAGGATGCTCTTGATCAATTTGGGATGCATTGGAGATTGACAAGTTCATAGGTTGCTGACCCCTAATTTGCCACTATATGCTTAAGGGTATGACTACTGTGAAAACCAGCCCATTTCAGGCTTTCTTTTATGATGCTGGATTATGGCCTGTGGAAAATCTGCATTGGGCTCGCTACGTGTGGCTATAGCCTAATGGTGTTTTTTATTTTATTTAATTTTTTATGCATTTGTTTTCTCTAACATTTACACCCACAAAATGGGTTTTCTAAGTTTATGTGAGTAAAGCTTAAAGAAAAGGAATTCAAATGTACATTTTGTTTTCATTTCTCTATTCATTACCATTTTAACATATCTGAAGTTATTGAATGCATGCCTCTTAATAATTGTGGTGCAGCTTTTAGGTATACTCCATGGCAGTTAAAAAGCATAGATTATAATAAGTGCCGGGCTGGCTATGCCCACTTTTTGCAAACATGACGAGCAGGGCTGAACCTCCCAAAAAGTCCCAACATTTTGTACAACTGAGGTGTGTGACTTTTTTACACTAGTTTTCTACTGTAAAAGGGAAAAATAAATGTCCCATTGGGGCTGTTACCTGTGCAATAACCATTGCATAAAAATGAAAAAAGCATACCACCAAGACTAAGCCATATCTCTATAAACATCCAATCCCTCCGAGTCCACTTTGTGCCCCCTTCACATTAGTTATGGCTTTCAGTGTCCCCGCACAGCAGTTTTGCCCCCTTAGTGGCCAAACCAAGTAGTTATTCTCCTTAGTGTCCCTTAACAGTAAAATGTCCTGTTAGTGCCCCCTCACAGTAAGAATGACCCCTAGTGCTGCCCCTTAGTGCCCTCCCCCATACAGTAGTACTTTCCCTTAACCCACCTCTTACAATAGTTATGCCCCTGTAGTGTAAATAAAATAATACCTAGCGCCATTCCCCCAATGAATGGAGCGCATCATCCCCTGGTCTGTTCTCCTGTTCAGCACAGCAGGCGAGATGATGTAACTGCATTGTGCCTGCCTGCTGGGGAGGGCACAAGCCGGCTCTTTTTTTTCACCACTGTATTCAATTGTATCAACGTTCTCAGGGCACAGATACAGTCAAAACTGGGACATGGCACAGCCCTACTGGGACCTCTGCTAAAATCCGGGACTGTCCACTGGACCCGGGATGGTTGGGAGGTATGGAAAAACTAATTTGATTTTCATAAACCCTCCCCCCCCCCCCCCTTCAATCCCTTCTTTTTGTAGGTATTAATATGGTAAAGGGAGTCCACTACCTCCATAATCAGTTTCATAGTAAGCATGGTCTTGTTACCAGTGGGATATATCAGGGATCTGTTCTGGGACCCATATTGTTGAATGGATCAGGCAGTGGCTGAGGGACAGACAACAGAGGGTTGTAGTCAATGGAGTATATTCAGACCATGGTCTTGTTACCAGTGGGGTACCTCAGGGATCTGTTCTGGGACCCATATAGTTTAATATCTTTATCAGCAAAATTGCAGAAGGCCTCGGTGGTAAGGTGTGTCTTTTTGCTGATGACACAAAGATTTGTAACAGGGTTGATGTTTCTGGAGGGATACACCAAATGGAAAAGGATTTAGGAAAACTAGAGGAATTGTCAAAAATCTGGCAACTAAAATGTAATGTTCATAAGTGCAAGATATAAAATCAGTGATACAGTTCTAACCTCAGTATCTGAGGAAGGGGATTTAGGGGTCATTATTTCAGAAGACTTAAAGGTAGGCAGACAATGTCACAGAGCAGCAGGAAATGCTAGCAGAATGCTTGGGTGTATAGGGAGAGGCATTACCAGTAGAAAGACGGAGGTGCTCATGCCGCTGTACAGAGCACTAGTGAGACCTCATTTGGAGTATTGTGCTCAGTACTGGAGACCATATCTCCAGAAGGATATTGATACTTTGGAGAGAGTTCAGAGAAGAGCTACTAAACTAGTACATGGATTGCGGGATAAAACTTACCAGGAAAGATTAAAGGACCTTAACATGTATAGCTTGGAAGAAAGACGAGACAGAGGGGATATGATAGAAACTTTTAAATACATAAAGGGAATCAACAAGGTAAAAGAGGAGAGAATATTTAAAAGAAGAAAAACTGCTACAAGAGGTCATAGTTTGAAACAAACGAGTAGTGTCGCCAAAAAATTGAACCATAATCTTCACGAAGTGAAAATCGATAAGCTTTATTGATAACACATAACAATTACACACATGATGGTAACAGGCAGCACAAAGGTGGAACACAAAGATGAGGAACAGGACCCAAGGGGGGGCCGAGAGGTCAGCACACCAATAAGCAGGGAAAAGAATACAAGATGGTAAACGCCAAGACACCTCAGAATAATAAGCCCCAAACAATGCTACAATGGAGGCAAATATGAGACTAAAAAGACTTGGTGATTAAAAAAGATAATGAGCATACCCTGAATGGTGTGTCGATCTCTCAGCCACCTCCTGACCCAACGCAGTTTCGCCAGTAAACTGGCTTCTTCCGGGGATCCCCGGTTTAGCATTCTACATGCTGCAGACCCACCCACGGATTTAGCCCCATGCAATGGGACTAATACACGTGTGGACACCAGCTGCTTTTTCCATGCGGATACAACACCAAGTAGCAACATGTCCCTTCCTTAAGATATTTGGAGAGCTGTGTGAAAATAATCCATGGCTGTAGGAATAGCAGCATTGAAAACAATGGGAAGCAGATTCCAGGATCATTTTGCATGGATTTTGGTGCGGAATCTGCACATAAATAAACTGTGTGAACATATGCTAACCAATCCGTCAGCAGCATAGTGACTGCTTAAATTAAACCAAGAGGATGTTTTTCCTGGGGGGAGGCTTTAAAATAACAGAAATAATCTGAAACCTGCATTTAACACATATAGAACAATAATAATCTTTATTTATATAGCGCCAACATGTTCCGCAGCGCTTTACACTAAGAGGGCTCTTGTACAAACAAAACCATGCATTACATTGTAACAAACAAATTAACAAAAAACAGGGGAGCCCTGTGCGCAAGAGCTTACAATCTAAAGAACAACATGTAAGTGGATTAGGTTCTGTTCACATAATGTACGAACCTTCATTTGAGGGCATATTTGGGGAGGATTTACAAAAGTATTCCTCCAGTGGAAGGTTGAACCTAATATCAGCGCATGGTATACATTTAAGGGATGCCTCTGAATAGAAAGCGTAGTTGCACATGTGCTCTAAGGCAATGAGAACAAACTCAATAATTTGAGTCCATTCTATTACTCTCATGCAGAAATGGACAAGCAGCATGGATGGAAATGATTTCCAACTGTCAACTCTCCAGAAATGTCTGTTTTAGTAAATAATTGTATTCCCCCAAATCTGCAGAATCCATTCTAAGAACTGTGTGTTGTTCCAGTCTCCTGTTAGGGTGCACTTTTCTGCAACAAAATCTGCAACATAAAGACATCCCCTACGTTAGCCTAATGGGATAAAAAGTATCTACCTGTGTTCTGTTCCACTGCGGAATATTAATTCCACAGCAGAACAGAATGCAAAACAAGATTTTTGTGAACTCACCTGTAAAATCTCTTTCTCACTTAGTTCATTGGGGGACACAGGACCGTGGGTATAGCTGCTGCTGCCACTAGGAGGCGACACTAGGCTAAAAAGTGTTAGCTGCTGGCTATACCCCCTCCAGCCTAGAGAGAGCATATCAGTTTGTGCCCAAGCAGTAGGAGTAGGAGAAAACCAGTAATGCCGAAAGGGCCGAACTGAACTGAGGACCCACTGGCCAACAAACTGCCAACACCTGCGGCCATAATGGAAAAAATTGGGTGGGTGCTGTGTCCCCTAATGAACTAAGCGAGAAAGTGATTTTACAGGCGAGTTCACAAAAATCTTGTTTTCTCACTTGTATCATTCGGGGACACAGGACCGTGGGACGTTCCAAAGCAGTCCACGGGGCAGGAAAAAAAAAAACACACACCCTTGGAACTGCCTCACGGAAGTTCAAGACACTGCTGTCTGCAATACTTTGCGACCCAGCGCAGCGCCTGCCGATGCAAAAGTATGCACCCGGTAGAACTTGGTACACGTTTGAAAGGATAACGTCACTGCCTTGCACAACTGAGAAGCTGAAGCTTGGTGGAAGCGAGCCTAAGACTCGCCCACCGCTCTGGTTGAGTGGGCCATGATACCGAGGGGTGGTGCCTTGCCCCGGGAGTGGTATGCCTCGGCAATTGCCAAACGGATCCACCTGGCAATCGTCACCTTGGAGGCCGGCAAACCTTAGCGAGGACCTTCCAGAATGACAAACAGAGAGTCCGTACAGCAGAATGTTCTTGAGACAGATAAGTATATCCTTAAAGCTCTAACCACGTCTAGCTGGTGGAGAGCCCGCTCCCTAGCATGCGGAGAGGGGCAGAACGACAGAAGAATGATGTCTTCGTTGACATGGAAAGCCGAAACTACCTTCGGCTCAAAAGAAGGTATGGGACGGAGTACTGCCTTGTCTTGATGCAGAATAAGGAAGGGCTCCTTACAGGACAGCGCTGCCAACTCTGAGATGCGCCTGATGGAAGTAATGGCTACCAGGAAGGCCACCTTCCAGGAGAGAATACAGAGGGGAACTGTGTCTAAAGGCTCAAATGGAGCCAACTGGAGTGAACCCAGCACCAGGTTCAAGTCCCAAGAAGGCAAGGGGGAACGATAAGGAGGGACGGTGTGGGCCACCCCTTGCAGGAAGGTCTTAACTGGAGCCTGTAAAGCCAGAGGGCGTGGATTTTTTTTTAAAGTGCTGATACCTGCCCCTGGAACTCAAGGCAAGGCCCAAATCCATTCCCGATTGCAGAAAGGAAGACGGGGAGAGAGAAGAGTAGCGGAGGGAGGCTACGTTCCTCACAGAAACGCAAAAAAGACTTCCAGGTCCTTTAATAAATCCTGGACGACACTGGCTTCCTGGCCTTAATCATGGTCAGAGAAACCTTGTTGCTTCAGAATGGAGGTTTTAACAGCCACAGCATCAAATGTAGCGACTCTAAATGCTGGTGGAAGACAGGAACCTGAGAGAGGAGAACTGGCCTGAGCGGAAGACGCCACGGAGATATCTGTGTACCACGTGCGACGAGGCCAATCCGGAGCCACGAGGATCTAAGATACGGGGCAGGAGAGAGAGAGGCAGAAACACATACACTAGTGAGAACCCGTCCCATGGCGCTACCAGTGCGTCTACCGAATGTGCCTTTGGATCTCTTGTTCGAGAGAAGACGGAGAGCTTGTGATTGAGTCTGGAAGCCATCAGGTCCACCTCTGGTTGACTCCACCAGAGACAGATCACTTGAAACACCTACGGGTGTAGAGACCATTCCCTAGGGTCCACTGTCGTCCGACTGATATGCTGTCTCCAGGCTGGAGAGGGTATAGCCAGCAGAGGAGGAGCTAAAACTTTTTAGCCTAGTGTCAGCAGCAGCTATACCCACGGTCCTGTGTCCCCCAATGATACGAGAGAGAAATATTGTTTTGTTGAGGATTTCTTATAGCTGAATGTCTCCATTTTTTTCAGTGGAGATGTAATCTGCACAAAAATCTGCAACATAATTCACAAACAAACACCCATCCTATTCTGTTGTGGAAAATCTGCGCCAAAATCCGCCACATATTCCGCAATCTTCAGATTTTGTTATGGAAAATTACACACGCTTATTGCTCCAAGAAATGTATAAATAAATTGCTGACTAGGTGTTACCACTGTCCAATCAGTGCTGTTAGAGTCTGTGTAGGGCAGGCTTGGCCAACCTGCAGCTCTCCAGCTGCTGTAAAACTACAACTCCCACCATGCCCTGCTGTAGGCTGATAGCTGTAGGAAGTCTGGGCATGCTGGGAGTTGTAGTTTTGCAACAGCTGGAGAGCCTCAGGTTGGCCATCCCTGGTGTAGGGATACAGTCCTTTAGCAAGGGAAATTGTAACACCCAAAAGGCAATTTATACAGAGGTTTCTAGGAGGATTAACAGAAGAATGAAACATCCAGAATTGTTATTTTATGGTATTTACTTAAAAGAGACATGTCAGGAGTGGTGACAGATCCTCTGTAGCATATAAAATTGACCCATTTCTCTTAAACATCTTTAAAGGGATTGTGTCTTATCGCTAGGATATGCCACCCATGTCTGATTACTGTGGATCCCAACTCTCGGACCCACACCTATCTCTAGGACGGAGCTGCAAGGTAATGAAGAGCGACCACGCAGTCGCTGCTGCCCTCCATTAATTTCTATGGGAGAGCCGAAAATAGTGCTGGCTTGGCTATTTCCGTCAGCCACATAGAAGTGAATAGACCGGTGGACTTGTTTGCGTGGCACACTTCCCATTCATTTCTGTGAGACCTCCGAAAATAACCAAGCACGCCGCTAGGCTATTTTTGGCACTCCCATATGAATGAATGGAGGACGGCCTCTCATGCGTGGTCCATACTCCTTCACTTTGCAGGCTACAGTGGGATGCGAAAGTTTGGGCAACCTTGTTAATCGTCATGATTTTCCTGTATAAATCGTTGGTTGTTACGATAAAAAATGTCAGTTAAATATATCATATAGGAGACACACACAGTGATTTTTGAGAAGTGAAATTAAGTTTATTGGATTTACAGAAAGTGTGCTATAATTGTTTAAACAAAATTAGGCAGGTGCATAAATTTGGGCTCCACAAAAAAGAAATGAACTCAATATTTAGTAGATCCTCCTTTTGCAGAAATTACAGCCTCTAAACACTTCCTGGAGGTTCCAATGAGAGTCTGGATTCTGGTTGAAGGTATTTTGGACCATTCCTCTATACAAAACATCTTTAGTTCATTCAGGTTTGATGGCTTCCAAGCATGGACAGTTCTCTTTAAGTCACACCACAGATTTTCAATTAAATTCAGGTCTGGGGACTGAGATGGCCATTCCAGAACGTTGTACTTGTTCCTCTGCATAAATGCCTTAGTGGATTTTGAGCAGTGTTTAGGGTTGTTGTCTTGTTGAAAGATCCAGCCCTGGCGCAGCTTCAGCTTTGTCACTGATTCCTGGACATTGGTCTCCAGAATCTGCTGATACTGAGTGGAATCCATGCGTCCCTCAACTTTGACAAGATTCCCAGTCCCTGCACTGGCCACACAGCCCCACAGCATGATGGAACCACCACCATATTTTACTGTAGGTAGCAGGTGTTTTTCTTGGAATGCTGTGTTATTTTTCCTCCATGCATAACGCCCCTTGTTATGGCCAAATAACTCAATTTTAGTTTCATCAGCCCACAGCACCTTATTCCAAAATGTAGCTGGCTTGTCCAAATGTGCTTTAGCCCACCTCAAGTGGCACTTTTTGTGCTGTCGGAGGAGAAAAGGCTTCCTCTGCATCACTCTCGCATACAGCATCTCCTTGTGTAAAGTGCGCCGAATGGTTGAACTATGCACAGTGACTCCATCTTCAGCAAGATGATGTTGTAGGTCTTTGGTGCTGGTCTGTGGGTTGACTCTGACTGTTCTCACCACTCGTCGCTTCTGTCTATCCGAGATTTTTCTTGGTCTGCCACTTCGAGCCTTAACTTGAACTGAGCCTGTGGTCTTCCATTTCCTCAATATGTTCCTAACTGTGGAAACAGACAGCTGAACTCTCTGAGACAGCTTTCTGTATCCTTCCCCTAAACCATGATGGTGAACAATCTTTGTCTTCAGGTCATTTGAGAGTTGTTTTGAGACCCCAATGTTGCTACTCTTCAGAGAAAAGTAAAAGAGGAGGGAAACTTACAATTGACCCCCTTAAATACTCTTTCTCATAATTGGATTCACCTGTGTATGTAGGTCAGGGGTCACTGAGCTTACCAAGCCAATGTGAGTTCCAATAATTAGTTCTAAAGGTTTTGGAATCAATAAAATGACGACAGTGCCTAAATTTATGCACCTGCCTAATTTTGTTTAAACAATTATAGCACACTTTCTGTAAATCCAATAAACTTCATTTCACTTCTCAAATATCACTGTGTGTGTCTCCTATATGATATATTTAACTGACATTTTTTATTGTAACAACCAACGATTTATACAGGAAAATCATGACGATTAACAAGGTTGCCCAAACTTTCGCATCCCACTGTATGTTCTAGCGATATGCCACCAATGTTTGAGATGACACAATCCCTTTAAGGCTTAGAACTTTGAGTGAACACATATCTGGCAAATTCACCTAAGCTGGCCACAAAGTTGTCGTAACCTGGATATTTTGGTGGGATTGGCCAACGATTTTATGTGTATGAGGCCTCCTGATTCTCCTTGGATGGCAGGGGAGAGAAGGATTAAAGCATACCTGAGTTATCAAAAATAAAGTTTGCATAATGGCAGTGGTTCCTTGTAGATTCATAACTGTGAAGGTACAGGTGTTTTTGGGGCTTCCCTAAAGGCTTCCTCAGCCATATTATTCCCTGTTTCAGTTGCACAGCTAAATGCATTTCACTCAGAATCAGGGGGGTGTATCCCTTCTGTGGCAGCACTGTACTGCTGTGACATTCTTTCCCTTACTTCCCACTATGTTTGTTTTCAGCTCCGGATCTCACAGAACAGATAAGGAGGGGGGAAATCACATCTACAGATACACAGGAGGCTCCTATAATCTTCAAAGGTAGTGCAGAAGCAGTTGTTTTATCAGGCTCAGGCTCTCAGATAGCTCTGACACCCCCCATTTTCTGTATGCCGTGCAAATTAGGTGAGACCTCTAGTGACTTTACAGCTTTTTTTTTTTCAGGTGGATGCAGGCATATTTTTTTTTTAAAGAAGTGATTTAGAAATTTGCTAGTTACACCATTCTCTATTAAATTGTGTGAAAGTACAGTGACTCTAAGTATATGGAAATACCTAATGAAGAAAAGTTGTTGCCAGACCCCTCTTACTTATTCCCCTATCCCCGTTGAAATAAACATGGCCAAACTGTATTAATTTAGTGTTTCATAAGGAAACTGCCCAATGTATTGTTAATTCCTGTGTTCTTGCTGTTGGAAGTAAATTTCTAACATTAGCAAGGACCCTAGTAAAGAATTTATTCCAAGGCCAAATAGTGACTCATCTCTATATCCCTGTAGAACGGAAGTATTTAACCAAAGAGGAAATTGCTCCACTACCTTACATAAAAAATGCTGGGAAGTCTATCATACAGGAAATGTTCTAATTCAGAAACACTAAAGAACTTCATTTTTTTCACAATTTCATGCATTGTTTCTTCAGACTATATAGCTCTAAAAAGTAGACAATCCTTTCTATTGAGTGGGTTTGGTCATGTCAATCCCATGGGAAATCTCATTCCTGCTTCTCCGCAAAATGCCCATGTCGACAAGCAAGGGTCATACAAAAATAAATGTTTGGGAGGTGCAATTATACCTCCTATAAATTCTGTAAAGCCATATGTTTAGAGAGAAATGGAGCAGCATAACATCACGCGTCATGTAAAAAAGCTCTAACAGCATCGGATAGAAAATGTACTGCCGTATAAGGCTACTTTCACACTAGCGTTCATAGGTCCGTTCGTGAGCTCCGTTTGAAGGAGCTCACGAGCGGACCCAAACGCCTCTGTCCAGCCCTGATGCAGTCAGGTCTGGCGGCGTTCAGCCTCCGCTCCGCTCGCCTCCGCACGGACAGGCGGACAGCTGAACGCTGCTTGCAGCGTTCAGCTGTCCGCCTGGCCGTGCGGAGGCGAGCGGATCCGTTCAGACTTACAATGTAAGTCAATGGGAACTGATCCGCTTGAAGATGACACCATATGGCTCAATCTTCAAGCGGATCCGTCCCCCATTGACTTTACATTGAAAGTCTGAACGGATCCGCTCAGGCATCTTGCGCACTTAGAAATTTTTCTAAGTTATTAATGCAGACGGATCCGTACTGAACGGAGCCTCCGTCTGCATTAATATGATCGGATCCGTTCAGAACGGATCCGATCAAGCGCTAGTGTGAAAGTAGCCTAAAGCTGACGTTCTGTCTAGCACTGTGGAACAATGTTGGGTTCCCTGCTGGCCTGCAGTGCCTGTAACGGCTTAATTGATGAAGAACGCATTGGCACATTAAATCCCCCAGGAACTTAAGCACTTAAATGCATTTAATGCACATACAAAGCACATGTCCAGCTGTTCAAGACCTAATGACTTAAAAAGATCTAATGTCTCAGTAACTAAACGGTTAACGTGTGTCACGTCATATGTCAACAAATCAAATTTCACCAATGTGTGCATAACAGTGTAATGGAGATCTCCGAGCACTGATAAAATATTAACAAGGAAGCCGCCCCCCAAAAAAAAAAAAAAAAACTCGGAAGGTCCCTGAGTTTATGTGCTTCACTATTCTGCCAGCTCTACTGACGTGTCTGTTTAGTAAATATTCTGTAACAATACTGGAGCATCTTTACTTTAAGGCCTCTTTTACACGGGCGTCGCGTCTGAGGGCCGGACACGATGTGGGTGCGTTGTGGGAAAATGCACAATTTTTCTGCGCAAGTTCAAATCGTTTTAATGCGTTTTGCGCGCGCATGAGAAAAATTGACATGTTTGGTACCCGAACCCGGACTTCCTCACAGAAGTTCAGGTTTGGGTTAGGTGTTGTGTAGATTTTATTATTTTCCCTTATAACATGGTTATAAGGGAAAATAATAGCATTCTTAATACAGAATGCTTAGTAAAATAGGGATGGAGGGGTTAAAAAAAAATATATATTAAACTCACCTCATCCACTTGTTCACGCAGCTCGGCTTGTCTTTTTTCTTCTTCTTTGAGGACCTGGGAGGAAAAGGACCTTTGGTGACGTCACTGTGCTCATCACATGGTCCGTCACACGGTCCATCACCATGGTGATGGACCATGTGATGAGCGCAGTGACGTCACTGAAGGTCCTTTTCCTCCCAGGTCCTCAAAGAAGAAGAAGAAAGAAGACAAGCCGGGCTGAACAAGTGGATGAGGTGAGTTTAATTTTTTTTAACCCCTTCATCCTAATTTACTTAGCATTCTGTATTAAGAATGCTATTATTTTCCCTTATAACCATGTTATAAGGGAAAATAATAAAGATCAAGTCCCGATCGTCTCCTAGCAACCATGCGTGAAAATCGCACCGTATCTGTACTTGCTTGCGGATGCTTGCGATTTTCACGCAGCCCCATTCACTTCTATGGGGCCTGCGTTGCATTAAAAACGCACAATATAGAGCTTGCTGTGATTTTCACGCAACGCACAAGTGATGAGTGAAAATCACCACTCATCTGAACAGCCTCATTGGAGTGAATGGGTCCGGATTCAGTGCAGGTGCAATGCGTTCACCTCACGCATTGCACCCGCGCAGAATTCCGTGCCGTGTGAAAGGTACCTAAGGCTACTTTCACACTCGCGTTTTGGCTTTCCGTTTCTGAGATCCGTTCAGGGCTCTCACAAGCGGTCCAAAATGGATCAGTTTTGCCCTAATGCATTCTGAATAGAAAAGGATCCACTCAGAATGCATCAGTTTGCCTCTAATCAGTCTCCATTCCGCTCTGGAAGCGGACACCAAAACACTGCCTGCGGCATTTTGCTGTCCGCTTGACGAAACTTAGCACACAATGTAAGTCAATGGGGACGGATCCGTTTTCTCTGACACAATCTGGCACAATAGAAAACGGATCCGTCTCCCATTGACTTTCAATAGAGTTCATGACGGATCCGTCTTGGCTATGTTACAGATAATACAAATGGATCCGTTCATGACGGATGCATGCGGTTTTATTATTGTAACGGATCCTTTTTTGCAGATCCATGACGGATCCGCCCAAAATGCGAGTGTGAAAGTAGCCTTAAAGGGACACTGTCACCTGGATTTCACTTACTGAGCTATTAACATCACCACATCAGTCTCCACGATTTACCGTACATTAAACTATACTAGTATTACAGTCCTTTGTCTTTTCATTTGTCTAGAAAATAGCTTTTAATCATATGTTATTTACCTCAATAAGGAGCCCAAGCGCTGTCCCTCCGGCCATTGGAGCCCAGCTGCGCCCATTATTTTGGAGCCCAGCACTGCTCCACTGCTAATTTATTTACTGCTCATCGCCGGCGTAATGTGTTTGTTCTGCCCAAAATCTCGCGCATGCGCCATGGATACACATGTCAGAGCTCGCGAGGTGTCCTGGCATCGGTCTCACAGAACAAAGTACGCAAGCGCCAGTTTCTTTCGACCCGGAAATGCGCAAGATTTCAGGCGCAACAAACACATTACGTCGGAGATAAGCAGTGAATAAATTAGCAGTGGGGCAGTGCTGGGCTCAAGGATAATGGGCGCGGCTGGGCTCCAACTGCCGGAGGGACAGCCCCTTGGGCTCCTTATCGAGGTAATTAACATATGATTAAAAGCTATTTTCTGACAAAGGACTGTAATACTAGTATATTTTAATATAAATAGTCTGTGTTTTGGTGTTCATTGTTAATGACCATGCGTTTTTGTGGGTTACCAGTGAACACTGAATAGACAATTACTCTCAGTCATTGTACATTTTTTTTTATTGCAGCCACCATTTGTAAACTACACTAAAAAGAGGGTACTACAGTGAAATCGACGCTTTATTGCAGTATAAAAAAAACTCCATTCCAAGCACTGCTGCATGATGTGACCTGCAGGCAGGTCCAAACTGACAGAAGACGGGGCAACAGAAGTAGGCAATGCTTGCAATACCTTAGTGCAGCACAAAATACCACCCAATCAAAGCTAAATACCACAGTGCAGCATAAGATACTGCCGCCCTCTCCACAAGACGATGATACAGTTGAGTTTAGGAGGGCACTGCAGCCGTTGGCCAGGTGCATAAGTACCTGATGCTCCTACATGAATTAAAAGGGTTTTCCAGAATTTTAACCTTGATGACCTATACTCTGGACATTGTGCTCATGGCACAATAATTAGCTTGTGTAATTGTGCCACCATCAGCTGATAAATGATAAAAACACTATGATGAGCTGTCGTTTAATTCAGCACATCACACTGTGTAAACAGGGATGTGCTGCTGACAAAGAATCCAGTATAGGGATGAACGAGGGAAGGATTACTGCACGTACAGTGCCTTGAAAAATTATTTAAACCCCTTAATCTTTTGCACATTTTTTTACGTTACACCCACAAACTTAAATATATTTTATTGGGATTTTATGTAATAGACTAACACAAAGTAGCAAGCATGTGTGAACTAAAAAGAAAATGATATATGGTTTTCAAATTTTTGAATAAAAAGAAATCTGAAAAGTGTGTCCGGCATTTGAATTCAGCCCCCTGTACTCTGATACCCCTAAATAAAATCCAGTGGGACCAATTGCCTTCAGAAGTCATCTAAATTAGTAAATAGAGTCTACTCGGTAACCTACAGCCGTTCTGTGAAGGCCTCAGAGGTTTGTTAGTGAACACTAGTGATCAAACAGCATCATGAAAGCCAAGGAACACACCAGATAGGTCAGTGATACAGTTATGGAGAAGTGTAAAGAATGGTAAGGTTATACAGACAAAATATCCCAAACTCTGAACATCTCACGGAGAACTGTTCAATTGACCATCATCCGCAAATGGAAGGAGTAACTGCAAATCTACAAAGACATGGCTGTCCACCTAAACTGTCAGCCCAGGCAAGGAAAGTACTAATTAGAGTAGCAGCCAAGAGCCCTTTGGTCACTCTGAAGGAGCTGCAGAGATCCACAGCTCAGGTGGGAGAATCTGTTCACAGGACAACTATTAGTCATGTACTTCACAAATATGGACTTTGTGGAAGAGTGGCAAGAAGAAAGCCATTTTTGAATGCAAGTCAAAAGAAGTCCTGTTTGCATTTTGCCACAAGCTATGTAGGAGACACAGCAAACATGTGGAAGAAGGTGCTCTGGTCAGATAACACCAAAGTTGAACTTTTTGGCCTAAATGAAAAACTCTATGTGTGGCAGAAAACTAACACTGCAGATAAACCTGAATACACTGTCCCTACCGTGAAACATAGTGGTGGCAGCATCATGCTGTGGGGATGCTTTTCTTCAGCTGGGACAGGGAAGCTGGTCAGAATTGATGGGAACATGGATGGATTTAAATTCAGGGCAATCCTGGAGGAAAAAACTTCTTAGAGGCTGCAGAAGACTTGAGAATGGGGAGGAGGAGGTTCACCTTCCAGTAGGACAACGACCCTAAGCATACAGCCAAAGCTAGAATGGAATGGTTTAGATCAGTGTTTCCCAACCAGTGTGCCTCCAGCTGTTGCAAAACTACAACTCCCAGCATGCCCGCACAGCCAAAGGCTGTGCGGGCATGCTGGGAGTTGTTTTTCAACAGCTGGAGGCACACTGGTTGGGAAACACTGGTTTAGATCAAAGCATATTAATGTGTTAGAATGGCCCAGTCAAAATCCAGACCTGAATCCTATTGAGCATCTATGGCAAGACTTGAAAATTACTGTTCAAAGACGCTCTCCATCCAATCTGGGCTCTAAAGGTCCCTATACACATTAGTGTATTGTGAACTCATTGACAACGGCAACAGTCTAATGTGGGTGGGGAGCTCCCAACTCTTTTTCGATATATCATGTCGAGTGAGAGAAAAATTGGGGAAAATCAATAGTTCTGCTTGATCCTATGGGGCTGTCGGGGAAGATGGATGTTCTCAGAACAATTGAGCTACTAAATGTGTATGGCCACATTTAGACTGAGCCTTTTTGTAGTACATAATCTCTCAGTTTAAACTTCTCCACAAGGTTCTCCACAGGGCCACACCATCCTATATTTCCTCCCTCATTTATGTCTACCATCCCAGTGAGGCTCTACTTTCTGCTAACAATCTAACACTAACATCTTCTATAATCTGAAGCTCCCACTCCCCTCTCCAAGACTTCTCCTGAGCTGTGCCTATTCTATTGAATGTGCTACCCTAGACAATCAGGTTATTTAGCAATTTCCACAGCTTTAAGGAGGTCCTAATAACATGTATATTTAAGGTAGACTATCACATCCCCTAGTCCAACTCTTCATGGTTCATCACCTTTTACACTATTCCTCAGAACCTGATCACTCATCCGTGTATAGACATATGCTAGCTGTGGGACTGGTTCATACAGCTTTATCTATATTACCTTGTGTTTTTTCCCTTAAAAGATGGCTGCACTACTGTACAAAACTAGGACTTTTACTTTTTGTGCCTTCCCTACTTCCTCACAGATTGTAAGCTCTTGTAAGCATGCATGGCTTCCTTCATTTACTCCTTTTGATTAATTGTTGCTTAGTTTGTTACATCTACCCTCTAAAAAGTGAAGTGTTGAAGAATATGTTGGTGCTATATGATTACATCATGGAGCTACTCTGTGCCTGCCTCCAACCCGCTACTCGGGACAGGCACAAGTGCCACATCACTCACCTAGCTTCTGCCCACCTAGTCTACCAGACTTTTGTGTCCCATGCTGCAGGCTGGCTGCTATGTCTTTTTCTGTGTATTAGAGTCTATTCATTGATCTTCTCCCTACAGCACTGCAAGGGGTAATTTAACTTTTTTCTGTTTATCGACTTCTGCCTGTTTCCTGGATTCTAACACTGAACTGCCTGTCACGTGCCGGGGGTCCCATGGGGGACCTTCGGGACGTCATACAAGCTGGACAAGGCAAAACAGGCCAAGGACCATGGAAAACATAACCAAACAAAGGAACCAAGACACGTGACAATGACAATAATAGAAGACATCAATGTACTGAACCAGATCAGTGGGTGAGAACCCACTGCGCCACTGACTAGCAATACTCTGGAGGGGCTTAACTAAGCAACACCAGGTCTTCACTAGCGCCTCTGGTGGTGAGGATAGACTTGCCAGGGGCTACTCTAGAGCGTAAACCAAGTCAGTGGCAGCAGAAGCCGGCGGCAAGGAGATATCAGACAAGGTACCGACAGTACATGAGCAAGGCATGGCATATAACAAGGACAAGACATAGCAAGGCAGAGAATGGGCATTCCCCCTCTGGGGAACACAGGAACCCTCTTCTGAAGGTGGACATGGATTGACAAGAACAGAAGCAGACATGAACTGAATACCAGAAGCAGTAAGGATTGCCAGACAGACAATAACAGGAACATGGAACAGACATGAACAGGACCAGACGCAGATCAGCTCTGCTAGGCTATCCAGACGCAGATAAGCTCTGCTACACTATCATGGACAAGACGCAGTTACGCACTGCTAGGCGAACAAATACAGGACAGAAACAAGGCATGGGACAAAGCATAGACAAGGCATAGCAAGGTACAGGACAGAAAACAACAATGCAGAACCAGGCGGCACATACAGAGACGTAGATGGCCAAACCCCTTGGGTCAGCAGCAAAGAGCAAAACCTGGCAAGGCAAACAGACAGACCTGAGAGAGCATAAGGGTGAAACACCCACCAGACATGACAAAGACAGACTGACTAAGGCCTCTTGCACAAGACCGTATGGGCTTTTAAAGTATTTCGCAATCCGCAGAAAAATACAGACGACGTCCGTGTGCATTTCGTGTTTTTTTGCAGAACGGAATAGCTGGCCCCTGATAGAACAGTACTATCCTTGTCCATTATGCAGACAATAATAGGACATGTTCTATCTTTGAACGGAACAGAAAACGGAAGGCATACGGAGTACCTTCCATTTTTTTGTGTGGGTCCAATGAAATGAATGGTTCCGTATATGGAACAGAAAAAAACAGAACAGAAAGAAAAAAAAAAAACACGTTTGTGTGCAAGAGGCCTAAGACTGACCTCAACACTCCACGCTTAAAGGCAGAAATAGCAGCCTAACATGCGCACCTGAAAGGACACACCCACAGACTGAACAGGGGAGGTTAACCCCAGCAGAACCAAAATGGGTAGGTACCAAATCAGGTCAGGGATAATCAGAAACCACAGCCTACTTAGCAGTGATACAGGACGTTGCCCCTAGCAACCAGCATGCACGGAACACCACAGCCAGTACGCAAGAGCGCAACAGACCTGAATCCCCACAGGGAGACAATACAGCCAAAGGGGGGGTACACGTACACACACAGACAGGAACACACAAGATACTGCAGCCAGCACGCAGCCACAAGCAACCAGACAGCACAGAATCACCCGCAGCCAGTACGCAAAAGGCATGCAGCCAGCCTGCATGGCAAACCACGTCACGGTGAACCGAACAGTGACTCTGACTCGTGTCTCTTCACCCTACTGACCCTGAGCTGCTTGCCCTAACCACTGGATTGCTAAATGGATTCAAACATACTCTGTCTGCTGTGGGGATTCACTCTGGTAGTTAGGACTAGCAGATGCAGCATAGAGGCAAAGTAAGCAGTTCTTGAATCAAACAGCGGTGTTTATTCACACATGGATGTATCACAAAATGCAGATAAGCTGTATCACAAAATGCAGGTGGCTTGGTGTTTGTTCACAAGGAAAGTCCATAAAGAATAAAAGTCACCTTTTCTCCTGGGTGTCAATTCACACCCTGTTAGCAGTTCAGCCTCATCAAGTCCATAGGCGGCCTGAGTCCTCCAGCCCGGCTCAAACCTCAAATGCCAGCACAGCCCTCAGTTCACAGCACACAAACTCCTGAGCTCCACTGTCAGAGGGAGGTAAATCCACACACCTGGCAGTGCTGGCTGGTTTTTATGCCTGGCAAAACCCGGCCTGGAAGACTTTGACTACTCCCAGTAAGAGCGATCCCGGATCAGCTATGACAGCCATGCTAACGCTCAAGGTGTCAATTAGCAATAGTTGCTGCTGACACATAAAATACCGGCTCTTACTTCACTGAGGCCAGGAACCTTGGTGACACATAACTTCCATCCACGACGGTCCCTTGCGCCTTCCTACATACCTCCCCCCTTTGTTCAACCCTGAAGGGGTGACCATTTGCCAGTGTACCTGGGACAGGGCATCCACGTTTCCCTGCAAATGGCCTGCCCTGTGTTCCACTAAGAACTTGAAGTTCTGTAATGACAAGAACAATCTGGTGACCCGAGCAAACCTCTCTTTAGCCTGGCTCATCTTGAGAGGGGAGTGGTCGGTCACCAGACGGAACTTTCTCCGCAACAGATAATAGCGGAGAGACTCGAGTGCCCACTTGATGGCCAGGCACTCTCTCTCCACTATACTGTACCTGGTCTCGGGTGGGGTGAGTTTGCGGCTCAGTAAAGCAACAGGATGCTCCTCCCCATTGATTTCCTGAGAGAGTACAGCTCCAAGGCCTACTTCAGAGGCATCGGTCTGTACCCCAAACTCCCTCTTGAAGTCGGGCATAACCAACAGCGGTCACCAACTTCAACGCGGAAAAAGCCTCTTCTGCCTGGTTATTCCAGCGAATCATCACAGACTTCCGTCCCTTCAAAAGCCCTTTCAACTGAGCCGCTAAAGTGGCAAAATGGGGAACGAACCTTATATAATAGCCCACCATTCCCAGGAACGACTTTACTTGCCTAGTGGTTACACTTCGGGCCAATTCCGAATTGCCTCCATTTTATTTACTTGGGGTTTAATAACTCCACAGGTACTTAGTCTCCTCTAACCCTATAGCACATTTCTTTGGGTTAGCTATCAGTCCAGCCTTCCTAAGGGAGTCCACTACAGCCTGCACTTTGGGTAGATGACTTTCCCAGTCGGTACTGTGGATGACAATATTGTCCAAGTAAGTCGAAGTGTACTGACGATGTGGACGCAGCACAATGTCCATGAGCTGTTTAAAAGTGGCGGGGGCACCATGCAGACCAAAGGGTAACACCTTATATTGTACAGCCCCTCTGGTGTGATGAAGGCAGTTTTCTCTTTGGCAGCCTCCGGCAAGGGTACCTGCCAGTACCCTTTGGTGAGGTCCAAAACAGAAAAATACCAGGCTTGGCCTAACCTTTCAATAAGCTCATCCACCCAAGGCATAGGATATACATAAAACTTAGAGATTTTGTTTAGTTTTCAGAAATTGTTACAAAACTGGAGTGCCCCGTCCGGCTCGGGTATCGGCACTATAGGACTAGCCCACTCACTTTTAGACTCCTCAATGACGTCTAGCCTCAGCATCATCTGCACTTCCTCTGAGATGGCTTGTTGCCGAGCCTCGGGTACCCGGAATGGTTTTAGCCAGACTTTTGTCTGAGGCTCAGTAACAATGTCATGCTAAATTGTGGAAGTGCATCCAGGGAGATCCAAAAACACATCCGTGTTCCGGCTAATAAACTCCCTGGCCTCCTTAGCCTGTTTAAAAGAGAGGCTGTCAGCAATTCTTACTGTGGCAGCCACTTCCCTTGCTTCTGACAGAGGGGCCGAAACCGCTTCCCCTAGAAAACCTGGCCGCGGGCTGCCTTCAGTACAGGTTTCCCTATCTTTCCACGGTTTGAGTAGATTCACGTGGTACACCTGCTCCGGCTTTCGCCTCCCTGGCTGGTGTACCTTGTAATTTACCTCTCCAATTTTTTCAAGTACCTCGTAGGGCCCCTGCCACCTGGCCAGGAACTTACTGTTCACGGTCGGCACCATAACCAAAACCTGATCACCCGGGTTAAAGATTCGGACCCTAGCCTGACGATTATAGATCCAACTCTGGGCCTCTATATGCTCCTTGACAAGAGGCAAAATGGTCTCTATCCGCTGTTGCATCTTAGTAACATACTCAGGGACACTTTTATGCAGAGTGGGTTGCTGTTTCCACGTCTCTTTGGCTACGTCCAACAAACCACAAGGATGTCTGCCATATAGCAATTCGAAGGATGAGAACCCAGTAGAGGCCTGGGGTACCTCTCGCACAGCGAACATGACATAGGGCAGAAGAAGGTCTCAGTCCTTCTTCCCATCTTTAGACACCACCCTTTTTAACATGGTTTTTTATATTTTGTTAAACCTTTCAATCAGGCCGTCCGTTTGCGGATGGTACACGGATGTCCGTAACTGTTTGATATCCAGCAACTTACAGAGTTCCCTCATGACCTTAGACATAAAAGGGGTCCCCTGGTCAGTCAAAACCTCTTTAAGTAGCCCCACTCAGGAGAACTTCTCCATTAGCTCCTTAGCTATAAGTTTAGCCGATGTATGTCGCAGTGGCACCGCCTCTGGGTACCGAGTGGCATAGTCAAGGACGACCAAGATGTGTTGGTGTCCTCTAGTGGACTTCGGTACTGGGCCTACGAGGTCCATAGCGATTCGCTCAGACGGTACCTCGCTGATTGGGAGATGTACCAAGGGACTACAGAAAAGGTGCTGGGGGCTAGTTCTCTGGCAGGTCGGGCAACACTTACAGAATTCATCCACCTCCCTAAACAATTGGGCCAGTAAAACCGTTCTAGTATCCGGTCCTGTGTTTTCTGCATTCCCAGATGACCCCCGAGAATATGTTGGTGGGCTAACTCTAACAAAAGTTTGCGATAAGTCTGGGGTACAACTAACTGTTCAATGGGTTTACCCCGCAGCCGGTTTACCCGATATAACATATCTTGATGAGCCACAAAGCGGGAAAACACCAATTCTGCCCCAGCTTGTTGTGGTTCACCATCTACTATTAATACATTTTCCCAAGTTCGGGATAGGGTTGGGTCCCAGTGTTGTGCAGTACCAAAATTATCCCCGGAGACATTGAGGTCTGCCAGCTCAGGCCCCAGCGGCAAGTCCTCCACATTTCCCATCATTACACTCAGTGGGGTTGTCTCCCCCTCTTCCACCAAAATGGCGGTCACCCCCTACCCCTGGCCCTTCGGCTTTGGGTTCCCAGGGTTATAGCCTCCCCCTGGAGCAAGGCCACTCTGCTGGGGTTTCCCGTGTCTCATGGGTATCAGTCACTTTTGTAGCAGGCCGGGAAACCCGGAAAGTCTCTCCCGGTTATAAGTTCGTAGTGTAAGTTTGTGGCAACTGCCACTTCGTGAGTCCACCTGCCGGCCTCTGTGGTTAGAGACACCAGGGCGGTGGGATAGTCTTTAAAGTCCACATGAATGCACATGACTCCGACTTTCCGGCCAGTATACTGAGCGGACCGTACCAGGGGTGCCCTTACTAGGGACACCAGACTCCCTGAGTCCAGCAGGGCCTCCGATGGAGTGTCTCATACCTCCATCTGGCACAAGTGATTCAGAGTTTCTTGGGTACCCACTGCACACAGCTTCCTGGCAATTAACAACTGATGGAAGCCATAGTTCGTGTCCATGGGTTCCACTTGATGTGGACAGTCAGCTCGTACATGGCCAGGCTCCCGACACCACCAGCAGACTATCAGAGACGGGTCCACAGGGGGTACATCTCGGGTGGGTTTGGTTGGCACAAGTCGCCGTGTCTGGGGTGGAGATTTATGGGATTTGACTGCCCCCTCCCAAAATACCCCCCTGTAGATTCCGGGTAGCCTCATAGCTTTTCACTAGGTCCACCATCTCAAGGGACTTACCTGGTGAGACCTGGCCGATCCATTGCTGGAGAGGGGATGGCAAAGCCCTCCAGAACATATCAGCCAATATTCTGTCCAGCATAGCCATGGGACTCAGAATATCAGGCTGTAGACACTTTTGCAAAAGGTGGAGTAAGTCATAATACTGGGGTCTCGCGGGCTCAGCCGGCTTAAGCCCCCACTGATGTACCCGCTGGGCCCGGACCAACACATTCACCCCCAGTCTTGCCAAAATCTCACCCTTTACTTTGTGGTAGTTGGCCGCTTATTCGTCCGGCAAGTCGAAATACACCCACTGGGAATCAGATGCCAGAAACGGAGCGACGACCTCAGCCCACTGGTCTCTGGGTAGCTTCTCCCATGTGGCCACTTTCTCGTACATCGCCAGGTAGGGTTCGATGTCGTCTGCGATGTCTTAGGAATCGCCGCACAAACTGCCTTCCGGTCATCTTGGACACTCGGGGTTGCTCCTGCTGTCTGCAAAGCCATCACGTGTTGTAGCAGCAACTGGTTGGTATCTTGCTGCTGCTTGTTAGCCTAGCGTTGCTGCAGGTTTGTCTTTCGCTGCTGCAGATTATCCTCCATGAAGGCCTTCACAACAGCCTCCATTTTGTAGTGGGACACGGGTTGTAATACCTCTGGTTTGATGTATGACATACAACCGTCCCCAAAAATGCAAACAAAAAAATATTTCGCCGTTCACGCCAGCCTCACTGCTATTGCCCGCATCCTCTACCAATTGTGAGGATTCGCTCTGGTAGTAATAGCTGATGCAGTACAGAGGCAAAGTACATAGTTCTTGAATCAGAGGTGTTTATTCACACATGGATGTATAACAAAATGCAGATAAGCTGTATCACAAAACCGAGGTGGCTTGGTGTTTGTTCACACACAGGGAAAGTCCATAAAGAATAAAAGTCACCTTTTCTCCTGGGTGTTAATTCACACCCTGTTAGCAGTTCAGCCTCATCAAGTCCATAGGCGGCCTGTTCACCTTTAGAGGGGCCCGAGTCCTCCAGCCTGGCTCAAACCTCAAATCCCAGCACAGCCCTCAGTTCACAGCACACAGACTCCTGAGCTCCACTGTCAGAGGGAGGTAAATCCACACACCTGGCAGTGCTGGCTGTTTTTTATGCCTGGCAAAACCCAGCCTGGAACATAGGGAGTAGCCACCCACCCAACACTTTGACTACTCCCAGTAAGAGCCGTCCCCGATCAGCTATGACAGCCATACTAACTCTCAAGGTGTCAATTAGCAATAGCTGCTGCTGACACATAAAATACCGACTCTTACTTCCCCGAGGCCAGGAACCTTGGTGACACATACCTTCCATCCACGACGGTCCCTTGCGCCTTCCTACACTGCCCTGACCTCTGCCTGTTTACTGACTATGTGTATTGCCTTACTCCTCAGTGCTTTGCACTGGTGTCTCTGACCCCAACAGTCAACTGCACCAGAACTATTCCAAGAGGTAGCAGCCTGGTGGCTCCTCTGCAGCGAAGGACAGATCTCTGTATAGGTGTTAAAGGGTGAAAAACAGGGGACTGCCAGGATAACACCTCAAAGCTCAAACTGGATGGTTGGCACACTCACAGCCTGTAACAGATTATTACTATTGTATCTATTGTAATACAATTAAAGTTCAAAGGTATATATTGAATTGCACGCAATCTTGTGGACTGCAGACATCACTCTGTAGTTAGTTATCCCCATTTGGAAACGTATAACGTATCTACAGTACACGCCATAAATGTCCGATAGGAGCGGGTCCCAAAGGTGGGTCTTGAACCTATATGAAGAATGGGGTCTCACTGTGTGCCACCAGGAATGGAAAGGTAGCCGTGCATGCATGGTTCTCTCCATTCACTTAAATAGGTCTCCCGAAAATAGCTCAGTAAGCATGCTCAGCTATTATTGGAAGTCCTATTAAAGTGAATGGAAAGAGATATGCATGCACAGCCACCAGATAGCAGTTGGTCCCAGAGATGGGACCTGCACTTATTCGACATTTATGGCATGCCCTTTAAAATAAAACTTTGTGTAGCTGTTGTGCCATGGACTGCAGTCATTGCCATGTGGCCAAGAAACATATTGCAAAAACATTATGCGGTTTACCACGAATTGCTGCATACTATTAAATTACATAAACGCCTGTAGTCAGCTAATAGCTCCTAAAGGGCAACTTTGTGGATCCTAAATCCATTCTTGTATGAGCAGCACACTTTTAAAATTATTCTATTCAGAAGGTTATGGTAGGGAATTGCTATTTATACATAAATTCTAACACACATGTATCACTAAGGCTACTTTCACACTTGCGCCAAAGTGATCCGGCAAGCAGTTCCGTCGCCGGAACTGCCTGCAGGATCCGGCAGAACGTATGCCTGATCAGTCAGAAAAATGCATTGAAATGTCGGATCCGTTTTTCCGGTGTCATCCGGCAAAACGGATCCGGCATTTATTTTTTCCAGTCTGTGCATCCAGAATTCGGGTATTTTGAATGCCGGATCCGGCACTAATACAATCCTATAGAAAAAAATACTGGATCCACTGGCATTCAGGCAAGCCTTCAGTCTTTTTGGCCGGAGATAAAACCATAGCATGCTGTGGTTTTACCTTTTGCTTGATCAGTCAAAAAGACTGAACTGAAGACGTCCTGATGCATCCCAAACGGATTGCTCTCCATTCAGAATGCATGGGGATTTAACCGATCCGTTCTTTTCTGGTATAGAGCCTCTGTGACAGAACTCAGTGCCGGAAAAGAAAAACGCTAGTGTGAAAGTGCCCTTAAGTCCTGCAAAAAATATAGAAAAAAACAAACATTAAAAGCGGACTGTAAGATAATGTATAATATCCTGAACATTTAGCATGGTCAGTACAGTGGCTCACTATCTAGGTGTACCAATATGGCGGACATTTATACTTCACATACACTAATCTATATGAATACATGTTGAAGAAGTATATTCTTCACTTCTGCGTCTCCTGAGGACTAGTCTTGCGGGCTTCTCCTAAGATCGTGCACACAGGTCCCCACTGACCAAGCAGCTCTCGTTACTACAGGCTTCTATTTTGGGTGGATCAATATGGCCTCCAGTGGTCAGTCGCCCATGCGCGTGGCTGCCTGGAAAACGTGCTGCCGTTGCGATGTGCGCCATGACGTCAGACGAATAGCTCGCTGTATCGGGAGGGGCCTAGTAGAGCCTGGAGGTTGGAGTGAGACGGAAACGGAGGGGAAGCCGGGGCGGGCGGCTTAGTGGTTACAGGAGAGTGCGGTGCCGAAAGGCCTGCATACTGACGGGATGGTGGAGAAGGCCGGCTGCGGGAGAGAGTCTATGGTGAGTGGGAGCCCGTGCACACAGCGTGCGCCCAGGGCAGATGGCGAGGGTCGTAGTGGGGAGGAGGAGGGCGGGGGTCACTACACACAAACACACCGCACCTTGGCGACCTGTGCCGCCTGACCGTGCAGTGCTGCACCCTACCGGGGCACTGTCACCTCACCGCCCTGTACGGCCCCCTGCAGTCCAGGGCATCCGCTGCGTGCTCTATCGGCGGATATACCCATAGGATCACACTTGGGATCTGCGTTCCCACATGTGCACTCGGTGTATGAATTGTCCCCTAGAAGCCCCCACATGCGCATACGGTCTATACAAGGGGCTCCTCTGCACTTTCTGTAATGTGTTTTACAGAAAACTTTCTGCACTTCATTGTGATATTTCTCCTGGGAGAAGGCAGCAGTCCCTCCTTCCAACATGCATGCTGCTCTATTTTACCCACATCTAGTCCCAGTCAGGGTCCTTTAAAACCAAAGCCGTAACCGGTTACAAATTGGGAGGCTTTGGTGCCAGTCTGAGCAGAGATTTAGGGAAATGCTCCTCCGACCCAATTACATCCAATAATTCTGTTGTCTGCGGCATTTAATGTCAATGCTGATATCTGCGTCTTCTAGTGGTGTAAGCGGGTGCATCTGGGTGGTCTGTAGGGTGAACCTCTGCCTGCATGGCCCATGCCGTTAACATCTGTACCATGTATATGATGCAGGACTGTATATAGCCAGGTGATTATAGTGGCCAGAGAGCATTTCATCATCTCCGCGCATGCCATTTTGGGGTTTTCTTGTCATGGTTGAAGCATGGACGCCTTTGGATCATTTCATTTTACTGATGGCCACGTATAAGGGTACTTTCACGCTAGCGGTTTTCTTTTCCGGCATAGAGTTCCGTCCTAGGTGCTCTATACCGGAAAATAACTGATCAGTTTTATCCCTATGCCTTCTGAATGGAGAGAAATCCGTTCTGGATGCATCAGGAAATCTTCAGTTCAATCTTTTGGACTTTTTAGGACGGAGATAATACCACCGCATTCTGCGGTTTTATCTCCGTCCGGAATGCCTTTACATTGAAATGCAATAGTGCCAGATCCAGCATTAAAAATGCCGGATCTGTCCTTCCGGTCTGCGCATGCGCAGACCTTTAAAAAGGTGAAAAAACTTATAACGGAAGGACGGATTCGTACTTGCAATGCATTTGTGATCCAGATCAGTCTACAAAAGCTGTCCGTTTGCATGCAGATTGCTGGATCCGGAAGGCAGTTTCGGCGACGGAGATGCTTGCCAGATTACTCTGCCACAAGTATGAAAGTAGCTGCCTAATGATCACCGGTTTTGTAAATAGTTTTTTATTAAGATCTTTGACTCATTTGCCTTCTGCAGCCTGACTATATTACACTATGCAGCAACCTGCTCTATGCCGATCAGTGTCAATTCCATCAGACAAGCTGTTTGCTAGTTTGGGGTCCAGCCACTCATGTCTTCTCCTGAGCTCATATCAAAGGTGGATTCAGCTCGTATGACAGAATTGACACTGATCGTCATTGAGCCGCGTGCTATGTATTGTAATACAAGCAGGCTGCAGGAGCCAAACAGATCAACATTTTTAATAAAAGCTGATTACAGAAATGGTTTTTGGCCGCTATATGATCATATATGATTTAAGGTCCGTTGGCTTTACAGTG
Source organism: Bufo gargarizans (assembly GCF_014858855.1). Lineage (NCBI taxonomy): Eukaryota > Metazoa > Chordata > Amphibia > Anura > Bufonidae > Bufo > Bufo gargarizans. The sequence goes on from NC_058081.1 coordinate 142,010,526, forward strand.
GTCCTTGGCCCTGCGATGGTTTTGCCATCCTGGGTTGACGTTTGCAAAAAGCGTCAAGACACAGATATTTCTCTGGTTTTGCGCATTTATTAAATGATTACTATTTTAGAAAATATGGAATAACATTTGATAATGTCTTTTTTTTTTTGTTTTTTACCCATTCATTCTTCCCTGGTTGTAGCCCTCACTAATGCCAAGTGGATTAAATCCTGCCCTCTCGGGCAGCTCACAAATGCATGCCAAGCAGGGCATGAAATTAGAGGCTGTGATGGAGCAACTGCAGAGGCAACAAAAGCAAGCTGCCCGCAGCATGGAGGAGCGGGAGAGACAGATAAGAGAAACACAACTGCTGTATGCCCAGCAGCTGGCATCACAGCATATGATTAAATCAGCACCTGGTCCTGCTAATTTGTCAGCTGCTAAGGCCCGCCCGCCCATGGCACCTCCACATGCGGCTAGTGATCCAGATGAAGACGAGGACATGGAAGATGACGATGAAAGTGATGGAGACTCATATGAGGAAGATGGTGATCGCAGGGAAGGTCAGTCATCCACGTTGGCGCAGAAGTATCTACAGGCTCAGAGGGAGCAGCAGGGAATAGTCACTCCTAATCCACAAGGGAACCTTGGTCAGCGACATATTGCGGTGAAAGAGGAGCCCCAAGATGAAAACAGTAATCCTTCACCCTCCAAACATCCAAAGCAAAATATGGAGGAGCACATTAAGACGGTAAGATATTCATCCATTGTAAATAATACATATTTCTGAAATGCTTGTACAAACATGGAAACCCAATTTTGTTTATCCAAGAACATCTACAGATGTAGCAGAGTTAAGTCACAATCATAACGCTTTATCTAGTTGTGATTGTTAAAGGGGTATTTCCATCTGAGACAATGGGGCAATATCGCTAGTATATGCCCCCAATGTAGGTGGGACCCGCACCTTTCTCGTAAAAACCGAGCCAGCAAAGTCAAGGAGGGCGCACCGTGCCTGTTCGGCTACCCTCCAATCATTTCTATGGGGCTGCTAATAATAGCCAAGTGCTGGCTTGGCTATTTCTGTCGACCCCATTGAAGTGAATGGAAACGGGCCACAAAAGCGTGTTGCTCCGTCCTTCACTTTGGGACCGGCACCTGTTCAGACAATGGTGGCCTATCCTAGCAATATGCCCCCACTGTCTGAGATGGGAATACCCCTTTAATTCTGCTGCATTTGCATAGAATTGCATCAAATTTACAGAGTTAAGTCATAGTCAAAACACATTAACTAGATGTGATAACTTACCAAGTGTGACTGTTAACTCTGCTACACCTGTCATGTGTGCAAGCAGTTCTCTTATTACACTGCAATAAAGTACGTTATGCAGCAAATGGAGGAGAAAAAAAACCCTTTTTTAGGTGACTAAATATTTTCAAACAGGCAGCTTAAAGGGGTTTTCCATTTTTTTTATTTGCCCCCGCCCCTTCCCCTCCTCCATACTTGCATGCTCCCCACTGCACAATTCCATGTCCTAAGTTCTCTCCACTGGGCTTCCTGTCCCCATCTGTCAACTTCCATATGGACAGAGCCACATGCCCGACATGTCCCCAAGCGGTACGTCTGTGCTGGGTCGCGTGCCACTTGGGGACTTGTCCGCCCTGAGGCCAGTGATTGGCTGTGGTGGCCACGTTCATGTGGAAGTTGACTGGGGACTGGAAGTCCATTAAAGAGACGCCTGAACAGAACTGCAGGGAGGAGGTAAATGTGAATTCCTGCACAGGTAGTTTTGGGGTGCAAATAAAGAAGAAACCTGGACATCCCCTTTAATGGCTATTTTCATTTGTAAGCGTCTTTCTTTCATGGCGCTGCATTTATCACATTGAAAATAGAAATGAGGGAAAAAAATAAAACTTCTTTTTGTTATTTACCTGAGGTCTCTATTGTGCTCAGTTCACATAAGAAAGTGAGGGATTCTCCAGCAATCTGTGACCAACGGTAAAGGGTTTGTCCGGCGGCAAGATGAGACTAGGCGCTGTCCCCAGGTAGCGGGGCTATGGGAGTGCAGGCCCTCCACTGTAACTCCCATTGTAGTAAATGAGAGCTGTGCAAACAGCGTAGTAAAACGAGCTGTACTACTTCTGTAACGCCTGGAGTTATAGTTGTTCTGCTACGCTGTTCCATAAGCCTGGCAACCTGGGACCCGGGCTTATTCCCATTTCGCCCTGGAAATGGCAAGTTGGGACAACCCCTTTAAGGATACAGCAACAAGGGGCAGATTTTTTGTATTGGATTAATTGCTGTAGATTTTGCAAGAATTCTATGGCCAAGTATGCATGTGTTGCAAAGTGTGAGAATCTTCTGCACCAGCTGACATGCAGCGAATTACAAATCTGCAATGCAGGTCAATTTCAGGCTAGTTTATTGTGTGGTAACTACACTTTGAGATTGCTGTACAGAATGTGGATGATCTCCTCCCCCCCCCCCCCCCCCCCCCCGAAAATGCACTGCATAGTGCTCCGTTTTGCTGTACGCAGAGGGGCTTTTCTGACTATGGGATGCAAGGACATATTGGCATTCCTCATCAGTTTTAAGTAAGGGGCTTCCTTTAAAGGAGTAGTTCCCCCACTGGTCCTGTATTGCTTTAGACTGATGGAAATAAAAGCTAGAAAGTTTAAAGGGATTATCCAAGTGTTCAAGAAATTAAACTAGCTACAGTAAATGTTATAAGATAAAAAAAAAAATCAAACATTGCCCTGCTCAGCTCTTCAGGTGGTCCCCATCCCATCTCTGCTTCTGATTGCTGCAGGTGGTCCCCATCCCATCTCTGCTTCTGATTGCTGCAGGTGGTCCCCATCCCATCTCTGCTTCTGATTGCTGCAGGTGGTCCCCATCCCATCTCTGCTTCTGATTGCTGCAGGTGGTCCCCATCCCATCTCTGCTTCTGATTGCTGCAGGTGGTCCCCATCCCATCTCTGCTTCTGCTTCTGATTGCTGCAGGTGGTCCCCATCCCATCCCTGCTTCTGATTGCTGCAGGCCGCTGCACTTATTTTTGATCCATTTCAATATCACGATAGTCGGCATTGTCCAAAACAAAGCAACTTTGCAAATCCTGATTACAAATGGCGTACGATTTGTGTATACAGCACCTATGCAGGCCTAAACGTCTCCATGGTTACAGACTACAAAAAGACCTTGTCGTCTGATCCTGCAGTCAGGTGTGAGGCTACCTTCACAGTATTTTGGTCAGTATTTGTAAGCCAAAATCAGGAGTGGAAAATACTGACTAAAATACTGCCTTGTGACCATGGCCATACTCCCCCCTGCCTTGGAAATGAGTTACCGTGTGATTGTCTGTGCTGAGGATGTTGCACGTTATTTAGGACAATCATATATAAACTATTTTTGAAGCATTGGAACGTTAAAAAACCAATCGTATATTGTAGATGAAAGTTGAGTTGGAGGTGGAAACTTCCTACACATACTTTATTTCCTGGATGCATTTATTTGCAAGTAAAACCTATATGTACAGAACAGAGAAAGTTGTGGTGGACTTGCATTTCAGTTACTTTTGAGCTTATGAACTGCAAGTTTTGGTAGAACTCTTTAAACCATAGTATCACTTTAAAGAGGACCTTTCATGGGTCCAGACTAAATAAACTAAGCATCAGGGTATGTAGGGCATACAGCAGGGATCTAATAGCACTCCGTTTGCCCACTGTGGTCCCAGTTAAATTCTCCCGCCCTGTATGCTAATTTTCGCATTGAAACAGGGAGGAGGAGACTGCCCCGTTTCCTCAATGGGCGTCTCCTTCTCCCTGGCTGTGATGTGCTCTGCTGTGATTGGACAGCTCACAGCCAGGGAGCAGGAGACGCCCATTGAGAAACGGGGCAGTCTCCTGCGAAAATTAGCATACTGGGTGGGAGAATTTAATAGGGGGCCACAGCGGGCGAATGGAGCGGCGCCCAGAAAAAATAGTAAGTGCTATTAGATCCCCGCTGTATGCCCTACATACCCTGCCACTTAGTGAATGGGGCCTTTAAGGAGTTTTCTGGTATTTGAATAAAGGTATATTGAAAACCTTTACAAGTTTTCCTAGTCGCTCAACTTTCTCCTGTCTTGGTAGTTTACTGCTGTCTGTCTCCACAGCTCCCCCTAGTGGTGGCTGACGGCAGCTTTATTCCTTCATTTAGAGGTTTTCCTTGACTTGCATATTGGTGGTCCATCCTCAGGTTAGGTCATTTGTATCAGATTGGTGGGGTCTGACACCAAGCACACCCACTAGTCAGCTGTTTTGGGTAGCCATCTACTGTGTAGTGGCCACACTAGGATAGTGGGTGCTGAGCTGCAGTACGCCGGTGCTAGAAACTACACTGTGTATCAACCATCCACCACACTGTCGTTTCCGGCAGCAACGGTCTTTGATCTTGGACCCCTTCTTGGATGACCTAAACCCTGTTAATGCCATATATTATTTGAACAAAACACTGGGACACATTTACTAATGCTAACATAGACCGCATAAACTTAGAGGCAGCCAGAAGTTACACCAATTTAAAGGGGTTATCCAAACTATAAAACATGCCCCCCGCGTCGCTACTGATTCCCCGCACAGCCGCCGCTGCATCTCCCCATCGCAGCCTGCTATTGGCTACTTTCCCTGTTGCCGGATGTTTTGATCCGCACGACAGGAAGATGAAATGGCGGCTGTGCGGGGAGCAGGGTAAGTATAATCTATATGAGGGGCCTGGGAATTGGGGGCATGTTTTATAGTTTGGGTAACCCCTTTTAAGGTTCCCTAATTAATCTGATTTCTGAAGCCATGTCACTTTTTCTAGACCATTTCTAGACCAAGTGTTGTGAGGTTCATAAAGCGTCTAAAGCCATTAATAAATGTGCCGCATGTGCAATTCTGTATCCATTTGAGTAATAAATCCAAATGTCGTATTTCTAGGACCTTCTATTTGAATAGTGAAAGCCTCTTGAAATTGAAAGAATCTTAATGGATGCATTGGGATTAGCCAGTTCTTAAGTGGTCTCCATGAGACAACCATGCACTGTTTCGGCAGTCCTATAGACCGTTAATGGAGCTGTGGTCATGTTCTCGTGATCTTGGAGTCCCAGCGGTCATTCCCCAGCTATCTCATATTTTTCACCTATCCGGAGGACAACACCTTTCAGTAATTTGTGCCTTCACAGTGTAGATATGGGTGCTATCTAATCATCTAAAAGCTCATCTGTGCTGACCTGCATCTCCTTTGGTAGTGCTTTGCAAACGAGTAGAACCAGAAAGGCAAGCAGTCTAAATTGAAACCAGAAAAAACACGGGGGAGGGGTTGCCAATCAAACTGAGTCAGAATTCTTACGTATATACAGCGTGCCATTCATTTATTAATAGTTTTATCCACTTATGCTTTTTAGAAACTTTTGTGAATTGTCTATGAAAGGAGGCCTGACAAAGTAGATTAGTAAACTCACCAAATTTAAATATTTTTTTATGCCGTTTGAGGATACGTTCATAAGTGGCAGACATATCCCCAACCTTTTAGGGTACATCCACACGTTCAGGATTGATGTGCGGAGAATCCGCAGCTGTTTGCAAGCAAATTCGTGCGGTCAATGAGCATCAATTGGTGCGGATTTGCATGTGATTTTACTAAGTGAATGGAGAAAATCCAGTCAGGAAAAATAAAATAAATTGACATGCTGCAGTTTTTAAAATCCACACCACAGGTCAAAGTCTGTGCGGGAAAAATCTGCATCGTGTGCATTGAGAATTTCCAATTCTCATAGAATACAATGTACATGACCTACGGTGCGGATTTTCCGCGTGTAAAATCATCACGCAATCCTAATCGTGTGCATTTAGCCTTACACGATCAGCAAAGTGGGTGAGAATACACTGTTTAAGTGACAAAAATACGTGGTCTCAAAAGGCAGGAAATGCTCAACCCCCAAATACAGGTGTGCATTTATACTCGGGGGAGCAGATACTGCGTTTTTGGTCTGTTTCTAAGGGCGATCCCAGGCAAAAAATGCATACAGTGGAGGATGCCCGCAGCGGACCACAAATGCCACAGAGAAATCCTACACCAGATGGTAAAGTTTGTGGAAGCGGAATGATATATGGAATAAATGGTTACATGAATAGGTGCACTAGAATACACTGCCCTTGAGTTGGTGTAAGACTGTCATGCCATGTGCGCTGCTCTGATGAATTTAGCGTATCTTCTGACTGCCATATTTGTGTTGTCTGAATTTTAGACGGGATTAGTAAATCTGCCCCTTGGTTTTGTCAACGAGCTTCAGTCTCTCGTATGAAACCACCCAGAATGGCGGAGGCACGACGAGACTGCTTCCATACTCTCTCACAAGCAGTGCTCTTTTGTGGTCCTAGTCAGCTTTATGTAGGGGGGTGTGTGGTCCCCCCCCCCCCCCTCGTGCAATTGAATTTGCCTCTTGAGCATTTCAAACTTCTTGAACGACTGGCCACTGTCTTGATGTCGCTGTTGTAGGGGTGGGGTTAAAGGCGTGCCGGAGTACCTCTTTGTCCTGGCTATTACCTCTGATTGCCATGGTCTGTGACCTCCATGTCCAAGTTGCCCGATTTGGAGATGGGGAGAGTGTAAAAAAATAAATAAATGAAACCTTTCCGCTGATGATGCCACACTTGGTACAGTAGCGTGGGGACTACATAGCCTGACCAATTTAACAATACTTGCACCAGCCCCTTCCTGGTATAGATGTAATTTTCCGGTGCATGGTCCTCCCAAGATAATCTGAAATTAAAAGGCATGCTCCTCTCAAAGGGCCTATTATTGCAATATAAGTAAAAATATTGTTCTTATTTTTATGTACATATCATCTTTCTGGTACTGCCTCCTGTCTTGGTTATCCTACTGGTCCAGCTTCTCCTGCATTTAGTGGTGGGCTTCCCTGCTCGCATCACTTCAGTGCTGGTGTAGTGATCTCATAGAGAAGTATATTATATTGTATTTATCTGGGGCTGTATATGAGGGACTATTTTCTATGCAGAGGAGGAAGGAGGGTTGACCAGAGCTAACTGCAATACATCCTGGGGAGATGCAGGTGCTCGATGAGCGGCTGCCTGCCCACACAAAGGGAGGGAAGTCTTCTAGAAAAGCAGATAAGTCAGAAAAAAAAAAGTTACATTAGTAGAATAAAGTCTGTAATAATTTTGTTATATCCTGTGCCAATGTATTAAGACTGGCATAAGAAAAGTCTTAATAAATTCCCTTACTGAGTATGATGTATTATCATACAGGTGTATTATAGGTTTATATTAAAGTTGTAAAATAATAACGCCACAATGGGAGTTTGTATCAATAATGTAACAACAAAGGTAAATGAGTCAACAAAAATAAAAAGAAGCAGTTAGTATAAAATATTAATGTTTGTGCACCCACAGAAAAAAACTACACATTATTACGAACATGGCTAAAATAACATGGAGTCAATGGGCCAGATTTATCATTAGCTCAGGTCAGAATAATGGAGTGAAAAAGTCCCAAACGCTAAATCTGCGCACAAATTTGCGACTTTTTTCTGCTCTGCACTATGCTCGCCAGTTTTCTGAAAGTGGGCGTGTTTTCTTATGTAAATGAATCTCTAGACAGATTTACTATTGGGACTATTTTAAAAGTCACAATTTCACTCCAGTGAGGACCATGCTTATCTTCTGAGACTTTTTAATAGAACATGCGACTTTTTCTTAAAAAAAAGTGCGACTTTTCGTAAAGCTGCTTACTGACGGATAAACTGCTACCGTCAAACCACATTTGTTACAGTCTTAAAGGGCCGATCATAAATCTGACTTGGCTAAAACTGACTTTAGCCATATGTGAAAGTGGAGTGAGCTGTCAGTCGTGATAAATCTGGCCCAATGTATCTGGTTTAGTGTGGAAAAGCACTTTTCAGTCGTTTCTACTATCTTTTGGGGGGAATAAAAGTAGGACTTGGGCTACTTTCACAATCTCGTTTTGATCAGTTTTGCCCTAATGCATTCTGAATGGAAAAGGATCCGCTCAGAAGGCATCAGTTTGCCTCCGTTCAGTCACTATTCCACTCTGGAGGCGGACACCAAAACGCTGCCTGCAGGGTTTTTCTGTCCGCCTGACAAAGCGTAGCCAAATGGATTTGTCCTGACACACAATATAAGTCAATGGGGACGGATCCGTTTTAACTGACACAATCTGGCACAATAGAAAACGGATCTGTCCTCTATTGACTTTTAATGGTGTTAAAGACTGATCCGTCTTGGCTTTGTTAAAGATAATACAAACGGATCCGTTCTGAACGGATGCAGACTGTTGTATTATCTTGACGGATCCGCACAAAACGCAAGGCTTTTTCTACTGTCAAGTAACTGGAACCTAACAGAGCTAACAAACTGAGCTCAAGATAAGCCTTTCAAGCAAATGGGGTTTATAATGGATTTTTTTTCTTCTGTTCCCCTGACAGAACAGAATATTGAAATAGCGCAAATCTGAACTTCAATTTACACTGTAATTTAAATGTACCCCAAAAACAGCTCCAAGAAAATAATATAACAGTCAACATAATCAAACAAGGCCTCATACAGCCACATGAATGAAGAAAAAAAATCCCCAAATTTATCGCTGCTGGAATGCAGAGAGGCAAAAAACAGTTTTTTCCACTCATTAAGGCCCTTTCAGGCCTGGTCATTAAGGGCTTAAACATGAATGTGTGGATCACTTCGTTGGTTTTGCGAACTCTCAATCATTCTTGTATCAACCGTGCAATAAATCTTGTTCTTCTTTCATCCTTTTGTGTGCTTGCCTTATTAAGAATATAATGGTAAACGAGGGGTTAAGGTTTGGTATTTATTAGCAGCAACTCCTTCATTACAAGCTGCCACATGCTGGGTATGCGACCCTTAGACACTTTAAATGGATTGAGAGACCAGTTTAGCCTGACCAACTGGCCATAGTAAGGCATAGTCCATCACGCTTCCATAGAATCTGGTTTTACTTCTTTTTCCCAAACCATCAGCTCTTCACACGTGGCTTTCCTCCTACTTTGTGTTTTATATCTCTGTTTGTAGATCAGGCTTGTAGCGGGGTCTGTAGTGTTAGATAAATGTGTATATAGCTTCTCTCACCTCCTGTGTATGAGAGGGTTGAATGAGCATTCGGCTGGTAGACTTTTAATCTGTATGGCCAGCCTAAGGCTATATTTAGGCAATGAAAAATGGCTGCATGACACACAAACCCCATAAGCCAGTGGGCCCATTTTTATAGCATTCTCCTTAATGACATCTGCCTAACATTAGTTTTTTTTTTGTTTATTTTTTATTGCAAGAAAAATACAAATATAAGGCTCTAGCGAGTCTAGCACGTGATTCAGGAAGCATTAAAGGGGCTGTCCCATCATGGACAATGGGGGCATATCGCTAGGATATGCCCCCATTGTTCTATATTGAAAACAGATCCCCGCAAGTGAAAGAGTGCACACTGCGCATGTACAGCCGCCCACTGTTCATGTTCTATGGGGCCGGCAAAAATAGCCGAGCGCTTGGTCAGCTATTTCTGTCAGCCCCATAGAAATGAATGGGAGTGGGAACCGAGCAATCGCGGTACGCTCCTATTTACTTCTATGGGGAGCCGGCTTGGTGGTGGTCGGACTGGAGTCCTCCAGCCACCACCTTGCGGGGTTTCGTTCTCGATATACAGTAGTTGCGGGTCCCAGCGGTGGGACCCCTGTCTATAAGACAATGGGGGCATATGCTAGCAATCCCTCACAGTATAAGGCCTCTTGCACACGAGCTTAATTTTCTTTCTGTGTCCGTTCCGTGTTTTTATTTTTTTTTCCATTTCTATGGGTTCGCTAAAAAAGGAAGGTACTCCGTGTGCATTCCGTTTTCGTATTTCCGTATATACAGTACAGACCAAAAGTTTGGACACACCTTCTCATTCAAAGAGTTTTCTTTATTTTCATAACTATGAAAATTGTAGATTCACACTGAAGGCATCAAAACTATGAATTAACACATGTGGAATTATATACATAACAAAAAAGTGTGAAACAACTGAAAATATGTCATATTCTAGGTTCTTCAAAGTAGCCACCTTTTGCTTTCATTACTGCTTTGCACACTCTTGGCATTCTCTTGATGAGCTTCAAGAGGTAGTCACCTGAAATGGTTTTCACTTCACAGGTGTGCCCAGTCAGGTTTAATAAGTGGGATTTCTTGCCTTATAAATGGGGTTGGGACCATTAGTTGCGTTGTGGAGAAGTCTGGTGAATACACAGCTGATAGTCCTGCTGAATAGACTGTTAGAATTTGTATTATGGCAAGAAAAAAGCAGCCATCATTACTTTAAGAAATGAAGGTCGGTCAGTCCGAAAAATTGGGTAAACTTTGAAAGTGTCCCCAAGTGCAATCACAAAAACCATCAAGCGCTACAAAGAAACTGGCTCACATGCGGACCGCCCCAGGAAAGGAAGACCAAGAGTCACCTCTGCTGCGGAGGATAAGTTCATCCGAGTCACCAGCTTCAGAAATCGCAGGTTAACAGCAGCTCAGATTAGAGACCAGGTCAATGCCACACAGAGTTCTAGCAGCAGACACATCTCTAGAACAACTGTTAAGAGTAGACTGTGTGAATCAGGCCTTCATGGTAGAATATCTGCTAGGAAACCACTGCTAAGGACAGGCAACAAGCAGAAGAGACTTATTTGGGCTAAAGAACACAAGGAATAGACATTAGACCAGTGGAAATCTGTGCTTTGGTCTGATGAGTCCAAATTTTAAATCTTTGGTTCCAACCACCGTGGCTTTGTGCGACGCAGAAAAGTTGAACGGATGGACTCTACATGCCTGGTTCCCACCGTGAAGCATGGAGGAGGTGTGATGGTGTGGGGGTGCTTTGCTGGTGACAATGTTGTGGATTTATTCAAAATTGAAGGCATACTGAACCATCATGGCTACCACAGCATCTTGCAGCGGCATGTTATTCCATCCGGTTTGCGTTTAGTTGGACCATCATTTATTTTTCAACAGGACAATGACCCCAAACACACCACCAGGCTGTGTAAGGGCTATTTGACCATGAAGGAGAGTGATGGGGTGCTGCGCCAGATGACCTGGCCTCCACAGTCACCGGACCTGAAACCAATCGAGCAGAGTGAAGGCAAAAGGGCCAACAAGTGCTAAGCATCTCTGGGAACTCCTTCAAGACTGTTGGAAGACCATTTCAGATGACTACCTCTTGAAGCTCATCAAGAGAATGCCAAGAGTGTGCAAAGCAGTAATCAAAGCAAAAGGTGGCTACTTTGAAGAACCTAGAATATGACATATTTTGAGTTGTTTCACACTTTTTGTTATGTATATAATGCCACATGTGTTAATTCATAGTTTTGATGCCTTCAGTGTGAATCTACAATTTTCATAGTCATGAAAATAAAGAAAACTCTTTTGAATGAGAAGGTGTGTCCAAACTTTTGGTCTGTACTGTACGTTCCGCTAAAAGATAGAACTTTTCCTATTATTGTCCGCATAACGGACAAGGATAGTACTGTTCTATTAGGGGCCAGCTGTTCCGTTCCGCAAAGTACAGAATGCACACAGTTGTCAATCCATATTTTTTCGCAAAATAAATACGGTTGTGTTCAAAAGCCTTAAGGGTGAGGGATTGCTGCCCAATAATGATGATTTACTTGCCAGCACGAACACTGGTTCATTGGGTGATCTGCAGCACCTCTACATAGGAAGATTGTTGGGAATGAGCATCTGCACGTCTCAATCCACCTTAATTCTTTCTACTCTTGTATATGTTCCTTCTGTTTGGAAACACAGTTGGTCAAAGTTTCGGTGTCAGACGGCTGTGTGCAGTCTGTGTACCTGTGGCATCTCTGACACCATAGTGATCCATGATGTCAGTTCCTGGTGGACTGTGGGTCTATGCTCTGTGGTCGCATCATCAGTAGACCTGCGGTCGGGCAGGAACTGACAGCATCATAAATGACTAGCGCTGCGAGTTCAGATCAGACGAGCCACGGTCTGTCCAGGAGATGCAGCTATTTTTCTCAGATCAAAAAGAAATTCACAATAAAAAAATTAAAAGCGATGACATTGATTATAACATCTGGTCTACACATTTTGTAAGATTTTACAAGATTACAGCAGACACTCAGTTATGTGTCAGTTTGCTTTTTTTTTTTTTTTTTTTCTGTTTCCTGTGGAACGATCTCCATAGTGTTTATATCTTTTTCATTTCTTGGCTTTTATCCAAAAATAGTTGTTGTTCTGACTAGTGCATTTGCACCTTGATTCCTGGGGGTGCAGCTGCCAAACCACTTGGGGCTTTGTGTTTGAGGCATAAAGATGTCAGTAATTTACAAGGCTTTATGTCTGGGAGGAGGGGAGATGATTGTTGGACAACGGAAGGGACAACAGGGATGGCTTGACCTCTGATCCCTGACAAGGGTGGATGTTGCTCATCAAAAGAGTGATTAGCTGCAGTCATTATGTGAAGAGTGGCTGGTGGATGTAAGTCGGCGTACTGCTGCCTAGTGAAGTGTGTGTAGTGTATGGTAAAATCCCATGAAAATCAACCAAAAGAGCAGAAAAACAAAGGGGGGGGGGGGGAGGTCTGGATCCACGATTTCTTTCCATTATGGAGTCTACCATTCTGATGGACAGAATAGAGCAGTTTGCTGCATTATATTGTCCTATATTTTTGCCAAAATCTGTGACGGAGGCCCTTAACAGAACCTCTGCCGCAGATGTGAACCTACCCTAAAGAATTCTCATTCCTCCTGGTTCTCTCCATTGTTGAAGGTGGAGCTGAGACAGATTGTCTACTGAGCAGCCTATGCTCCGCCTCTTTCTCTAGCTTTACATATATAATAGGAGAGGTTCACTTCTTAGTGCAAATTTAATGAAATAGTTTTGAGCCCATATGTCTCGACACTGCTATTATGCATACATAGCAGGAGGTTAGCTTCTCTCTTGGGTCTTGGTCCCAAGCTGCACATAAGACATGTTGTAATTAAAATAACTAGGACATGAGAAATGCAGTGCCAAAATGGACACTAGGGTGGAGGTACAGACTTGGTTGACAAGTTGTGTGCCTTTTTTAGATTTTTTATTTATTTATTTAAAAATAAAATAAAAAATCAATTAAAGGGGTTGGTCTATCTGGGGCACTGATCCATATCAGTAGGATATGCAATCAATGTCAGGTGCGGGTCCCACCTCTGGGACCTACTCCTATATAGAGAACGGAGCCTACAATTTACATGGGCAGCATATTCTCCATTCATCGCTGTGGAGGTTTTGAAAGTAGCCGAGCGCAGCTTTTCCCACAAGTCCCATAACGGTGAATGGAGAGCGACCTGCGCAACTGCAGCCACCTCTGCATTCACTGGTATGACACTGCCAGAAATAGCCGAGCCAGTTCCTGGCAATTTGTGGAACTCCTGTAGCAGTGAGCAGAGGGTGGGCTACATGTGCAGGGCGGCTCTCTGTACACTTTGGGGGATGCCGATAACACACGGAAATGTAAACTAGGCCATAGGTGCAGAGTAAAATCCATTTGTTCAGCTGTGTTCTCACTCACTGAAGGCGAACACCTTTTGAAGTGAGCTTTACATATAACTGTTGATTTTAGTGGTTACAGTATGTTGGCAAGAAGGGGCAGATGGGCGACACATGATTGTAGTCTGTAACCATGGAGACAGGTCTGCATAGAAGTTGTTGTAGGTGCAAACCAGGATATATATTATCAAGAAGATTTGCATTTTTTTTTCCCTTTTTTTTAAATTTTTTTATATTATGTGCATACAATTTTAGTGGTTTAGATAAATGAAGGAGAAACTTGTTTGTATGTTCAGATGTGGCAGAGTTTGTTACATGCGGGTTTTCTAGGGTTTTATGCTTTGCTTCACAGATTTGCTGCTGTAATCCCCTTTTGCAATGCAAATTGTGAAATCCACTGCACGTTCACTTTGTATTTGAAGTGCTGAAAGGTCATGGTGAACAATAGCAAACACGTTTGGCAAGCCAAATATTAGAATTAAAGTCCTCTTTGCTTGAAGGGCCTATTACTAGGGTATTGCCACCTGGGACTTTTATGGCATACTAATACGATAGGCCATAAATGTACAGTAGCTATGCATCCCTTCTCAGGACCTGCTCCCACCTCCAGAATGGGGCCCCAAAGTGAACATGGAGCAAGCCGCACATGCATTACCACCCTCCGTTCACCGATATCGGACTTCAGAAAATAGTTTGCGATATTTTCGGATGTCCGATAGCAGTGAATGGAGGGTGGGCATGCATGCTCGGCTTGCTCCATGTTCAATTTAGGGCCCCATTCTTGAGGTAGGAGCAGGTCCCAAAGAAGGGACCCACAGCTTCCGGACATTTATAGTGACATATATCTGCAGCTACATGGCGATCTTGGCAGGCCCGATGCTGCAGTACCAGGGATTGCTATGTAGCACTGCAGCCATGGAAATGAATAGGCTCGCAAGGATTTTAGTGCAGAAAATCTGCAGCATTGTATAGTACCAGCAAAGTGAATGGGGGTCATTTATCAAAGACTGGCTTTTTACGTCAGTCTTTGATAGCCCCTGCGCTGCCGGAGGAAGTGCCTAATATAGTCTTATTTACACATGGCAGAAAAAATTGAGCAGCAGAGACTAGCGTGTGGATTTAAAATCTGCAGCATGTCAGTTTAACCCTTTCCAATGCAAAGAAGAATGATATCTGTGTCTAATCTGCAGCATTTCAGCAACAAAATAGGAGTCCAAAATACACCATTTTGGTGTGCAGATTCTACTGCAGAAAATCAGTCGTGTGAACACAGCCTAAATGTTCCCAGCTTAAAGGGCATCTGTCAGCGGATTTATACCCATCACACTGGCTGACCTGTTACATGTGCACGTGGCAGCTGAAGGCGTCTGTGTTGGTCCTATGTTCACATGTGCCTGTATTGCTGAGAAAAATGTTTTAATATATGTAAATGAGCCTCTAGGAGCAACAGGGGCGTTACCATTACACCTAGAGGCTCTGCTCTCTGTAACTGCCGCACCCTCTGCATTTTGACAGGGCCAGGTGTGACAATGGCAGCTGCAGAGAGAGCAGAGCCTCTAGGTGTAATGGTGATGCCCCCGTTGCTCCTAGAAGCTCATTTGCATATAGTAAAACATCATTTTTCTCAGCAATACAGGCACATATGAACATGGGACCATCACAGACACCTTCAGCTGCCGAGCGCACATGTAACAGGTCAGCCAGTTTCCCCAGGTACAAATCTGCTGACCAGTGCCCTTTAAGAGCATATTCACATGGTACAGTTTTTTGCTCTAATAGCTGCACACTTCTAGCAAAAAATAAATGCAGATTTTGGGAACTCGCAGCTGACTAAAATGTTTTTTGCTCAGCTTGGCTGCGAGTGCACAATTCTTCCTTCGATAATGCGTTTCCTAGCCGTGCTGTCTACTGCTTCCACTCCTGCCGGTGGTCTCCAGCTCCTGTAACTTAATATAAATGTCAGATTTAATGTGACAGCGTTGCTATCATTAGTACAATTGTGGCTGACTGCTGTGCATTCCTTGTTTGGTACAGAATGGAAGGTGATTGAGGAGCGGGGGCTGGGAAACTTCCAGACATCTGAGATCCTTTCTAAGGAGATAGACCAGGTGGTATGGTGGTAATCCCAGCTGTGTCCTCATCTCCTTTAATTGCTATAAACACCTCACACTTCCCTTGATCTGTGGTGGATCTGGAATTGTATAGTTTGCTTGCAAAGTGCTGTATCCCCTGGTGCCTGCGTGTGCCTTCTCTCGTACAGACGTGGGCATGCACAACTATAGGGGACACATGGAGGAACGTCTTGATTGCTTCCTGACCTCTTTTTGCTTTATTTATGAATGAGAAGTGGGTATTAAAATATGATCCATGAGGTGAAATTTTCCTTAAGGTCCGATGCACGCTACCATATATTTTTTGCGGTCTGCAAAACGCAGATCCCGGCAGTGTGAATGCCTCCATTTTATAACTCCTGTAGGAATGTCCTATCCTTTTCCTCAAACTGGGCAAGAATAGGACATGCTCTATAATTTTTTGCAGCCCGTGGAATGAACATGCTGATGCGGACAGCACACGGTGGGCTGTTTGCATTTTTTTCAGTTTTATTGAAATGAATAGGTACCCATCAGATCCCCCCAAAACTGTGGATCGGATGTGGACTAAAGATATGGTCATGTGCATGGGGCCCAAGTTCTTTAACTCCCCCGTTATATTTACTTCAGACCGCCACCGTTTTTGTAGCCCACCTTTGCACCCATTCCGTTTATCTATGTCTTTTTGTAGGTGGTGTCCTGTTTCATTTTTTGCGGGCCAGTGGAATGGACATACAGATGCAGACAGCAAACTGTGTGCAGTCCGCGTCCTTTGCGGCCCCGCTGGAATGAATGAGTCTGCATCCAAGTTTTGTGTGCATGAGCTCTTAGGCCTGACTTGGGCCGAGATTTATCAAAACTGGTGGAAATGAAAACTGGCTTATTCCCCATATTAACCAATCACATTCCACCTTTATTTTTCAAAGGAGATCTGAAAAATGAGAGGTGGAATCTGATTGGTTGCTGAGAAGGACAACTAAGCCAGTTTTCCTTCACACCAATTTTGATCAATCTCCCCCAATGTGTAGAAACGCTTGTAGCTTAGCAAACAAGGTCTGCGCAGCTATGGCGATCATGTCTAAGGAGAATTTGGTCATGGGTGACTTCAACATGACTGGTGCAGACTGGAATAAGGCTACTTTCACATTCGCATTTGGTGCAGATCCGTCATAGACGGATCCGTTCAGATAATACGACCACATGCATCAGTCTTTAACACCATTGAAAGTCAATGGAGGACGGATCCGTTTTCTGTTTCATATTGTCAGTGAAAACTGATCCGTCCCCATTGTCTTACATTGTGTGCCAGAACGGATCTCTTTGGCTCGGTTTCATCAG
This sequence comes from Bufo gargarizans, assembly GCF_014858855.1. NCBI lineage: Eukaryota > Metazoa > Chordata > Amphibia > Anura > Bufonidae > Bufo > Bufo gargarizans. Next base: position 142,027,518 of record NC_058081.1, read on the forward strand.
ACGGACACCAAAAACCCTGCAAGCAGAGTTTGTGTCCACTTTCAGAGCAGAATGGAGACGGAACGGAGGCAAACTGATGCATTCTGAGCGGATCCTTATCCATTCAGAATGCATTAGGGCAAAACTGATCAGTTTTGGACCGCTTGTGAGAGCCCTGAACGGATCTCAGAAACGGAAACCAAAACGTGAGTGTGAAAGTAGTCTCTCTAGTGCTCTTTTATGCAAGAGCAGGCGTCTAAATGATGCATATAAAGGAGCATCACCCACCAAAGGAGAGAACGTTCTAGATTCAGCCTTCATTAATGGGGGTCTGATGTCTGAGGTTAATGTGGAAGAACTTTTGGGTTCCAGCGACCACCTGTGTTTATAGTTTGATATAACAATGATCTGGGAACAATCTTACACTAAGGCTACTTTCACACTAGCGGCAGCCTTCTCCGGCATGTCGTAGTTTTATTCCGGCTGCCTCTCGGCATGTTTTCCGTGCTGCCTGCATAGTCAATGGGACTATAGAGGAACAGATCCGGAACAGCCTGCCGGAGAAGGATGCCGCTAGTGTGAAACTAGCCTAAAGTTCTAGACTTTACAAAAACTAATTCTAAGAAAATAGGAGAATGTTGAGGAGGAAGAGGCCACTATGGTTTACTAGAGGAGTAATAGGATAAAAGGAGGCTGCTTGTAGGGCCTCATGCACACGACCGTGGTGTTTTGCAGTCCACAAATCGCAGATCCGCAAAACGCGGATGGCGTCCGTGCGTGTTCCGCAATTTGCGGAACGGCAGAGACAGCCTTCAATATAAATGCCTATTCTTGTCCGCAAAGCGCGGACAAGAATTGGACATGTTATATATTTTTTTTTTTGCAGGGCCGCAGAACGGAGCAACAGATGCGGACAGCACACGGAGTGCTGTCCGCATCTTTTGCGGCCTCATTGAAGTGAAAACTGCGGCTCGGATGCGGACCCAAACATCGGCCGTGTGCATGAGGCCTAAGCGATATAAAGAAACCAGTAGTGTAGCTGATAGAGAACTGCATAAAACTAAAAAGAGGCCAAACATACTATTAAAGCCTCTTTCCCACGGGCGTGTGCACCCCGTGGTCGTGCTGCGGCCTGCAAAATGCGGGCCGCAATGCACGAACACAGTCCGTGGGGCAACCGCAGCAAATCGCAAAAAGATAGGACATGTTCTATCTTTTTGCAGAACAGAAGTACTGGACGAAACCCCACGGAAGCACTCCGTAGTACTTTCATAGGGTTCCATTCCAAATCATTCCGCAACTCCGGATTTGCGGATCCATTAAAGTGAATGGGTCCGCATCCGTGATGCGGAATGCCCACGGAACGGCGCCTGTGTAATGCGGTCCGCAATACGGCAAAGGGGCGCACACGCCCGTGGTAAAGAGGCCCAATACTGCTAAACCATCAAAGGAAGAAGTGGCCAAGTCTGTTAAGAAGGTGGATAAAATCTTCAGGTGTGTTAGCTAAAGAAAGAAGAAAAACTATGGGATTGCAACAGTTAAAAATGGAAAAAATTACTATATTGATGGGACAAGGCTGTCTCTGAGCATTTGAATAATGACTTTTAAGGCTACTTTCACACTAGCGTTCGGGTGTCCGCTTGTGAGCTCCGTTTGAAGGGGCTCACAAGCGGCCCCGAACGCATCCGTCCAGCCCTAATGCATTCTGAGTGGACGCGGATCTGCTCAGAATGCATCAGTCTGGCAGCGTTCAGCCTCCGCTCAGCAGGCGGACACCTGAACGCTGCTTGCAGCGTGTGAAAGTAGCCTTATTCAGTATTTTCAGAAGGTGGCTATTAAAACTTTTAAATTCTCTTTTTATAGGAAAGAAGCATAAATGCACAAATTCAATGGAAGGTTTTCATAATCTGTGCTAAATCAGTAATATGTAGCAAAAGAGTGCATCACATACGAGTCATGGCACATATCGCCAAATGACGAGTCTCATTCACAATTTGGGAATTAGAAGGCACAATAAATGTGATATCGACGTTAGAAAGAAGGAAAGTAGTGTAAATAGGAGAAGAAAGGGGAAAAAAGACACAGAAGAGGGGTGGGTAAGGGTATGGAATAGGAAGGCCTTTTCCATTATATATGTCATATTGTAGTTGCAACCAAAGTCACAAACGTATTTATCTTGAAGGTTGGGTTAGGCTTCGTTCACATCACTGTTCAGCCTTTCCGTTCTCCTGCCCCAAGCCTAAGGCCCCTTTCACACGGGCGAGTATTCCACGCGGATGCGATGCGTGAGTTGAACGCATTGCACCCGCACTGAATCCTGACCCATTCATTTCTATGGGGCTGTTCACATGAGCGGTGATTTTCCCGCATCACTTATGCGTTGCGTGAAAATCGCAGCATGCTCTATTTTGTGTGTTTTTCACGTAACGCAGGCCCCATAGAAATGAATGGGGTTGCGTGAAAATCGCAAGCATCCGCAAGCAAGTGCGGATGTGGTGCGATTTTCACACACGGTTGCTAGGAGACGATCGGGATGGAGACCAGATCATTATTATTTTCCCTTATAACATGGTTATAAGGCATGGATGTCAAACTCATGTCCCTCCAGATGTTGCAAAACTACAACTCCCATCATTCCCTGATAGCTGTAGTATGCCCAGGCATGATGGGAATTGTAGTTTTGCAACAGCTGGAGGGACACGAGTTTGACATCCCTGTTATAAGGGAAAATAATAGCATTCTGAATACAGAATGCATAGTAAAATAGCGCTGGAGGGGTTAAAAAAAATAAAAAAAAAATTAACTCTCCTTAGTCCACTCGATCGCGAAGCCGGCATCTCCTTCTGTCTTCATCTTAGCTGTGTGGAGGAACAGGACCTGTGGTGACGTCACTCCGGTCATCACATGATCTTTTACCACACAGCTAAGAAGAAGACGGCTTCGGGATCAAGTGGACTAAGGGGAGTTAAATTATTATTTTTTATTTTATTTTTATTAACCCCTCCAGCGCTATTTTACTATGCATTCTGTATTCAGAATGTATTATTTTCCCTTATAACATGGTTATAAGGGAAAATAACAATCTACAAAACACCGATCCCAAGCCCGAACTTCTGTGAGCTCCGTTTGAAGGAGCATGCACGATTTTTCTCACGTGAGTGCAAAACGCATTACAATGTTTTGTACTCGCGTGGAAAAATTGCGCGTGTACCCGCAACACACCCGCACATTTTCCCGCAACGCCCGTGTGAAAGAGGCCTTAGTGTTGCGTTGTAGATAATAAACCACAAGAGATGGCAGAGTGTGTTGTCAGTTGGTCTAGAGCAGTGGTGGCGAACCTATGGCACGGGTGCCAGGTGGCACTCAGAGCCCTCTCTGTGGGCACCCGCTCCCTGGTATGGTGTACCAGTATGCCTTAGACTTTTCCTGCCATTCATCAGTGCAGGGCTCACTATGAACAGCACAGGCAGCGCACTGAATGTAGGCAGACTATTACAGCTACATGATAAACTACATGGAAGATATACTATATTGGCATTCAGGTTAAAGTGCGTGTTGGCACATTGAGATAAATAAGTGTTTTGGGTTGCAGTTTGGGCACTCGGTCTGTAAAAGGTTCGCCATAACTGGTCTAGAGGTTGATAGTTTTCCTCACTCTTAGAACCTTTAAAACCTATGGACCAAAGCCCTTATATGTCTTCCACAGACTCCAGACCTTCAGAAATCTTTATCGGCTATTGGACTCCCAATGAGTCAATTCCTCAAAGCGGAATAATTGGTCAACCTCGTCTGAAAACAGGTGCAGATTCATTCTTCCACATATAGGGTATGAGTAGTCAAGCAGCTGTAATAAACATGGTGGGCAGATTTTGAATGGCTGGGGTAAGGCTGGAGTTTGGACACCATAGCAAGACTAGTTTGGAATCTAGGGAAGGTTTTATGAAACATATTTCGTGAACAGCCTTCCAAACCTCCATCCAAAAAGTCCACAAAAGGTGAGAAAGGGAACCCACTCCCACGCCACTCTGCACCTCCAGTATGTATAGAGTATATCCGCATTAATCCTGTGGAGGAACTCTGGAGCCTTGTACCACCTAGTCAGTAACTTATGAGTTCTCTTGTATTCTGATAAATCTATTGAACCCATGGGAATGTGTTAGAATGAAAGCTTTTTCTGGGTCTGATATTGAGCTCTCTCCCATGCCTCTAGAAAATATAACTGAGGTGGCAAGGCAGACAGAAGATATCTATGGGAAAGAAAGAGGTGTGTACGGAGAGTTACCAAAATCATAACTTGTATGGCCATGACATTACGCGCGAGTGCAAAACATTGTAATGCGTTTTGCACGCGCGTGAGAAAAATCGGCATGTTTGGTACCCAGACCTGTTTGGGTTAGGTGTTGTGTAGATTGTATTATTTCCCCTTATAACATGGTTATAAGGGAGAATAATAGCATTCTTAATACAGAATGCTTAGTACAATAGGGCTGGAGGGGTTAAAAAAAAAAATATTTAACTCTCCTTAATCCACTTGTTCGCGCAGCCCGGCTTCTCTTCTGTCGTCTTTTTTGAGGAATAGGACCTTTGATGACGTCACTGCGCTCATCACATGATCTTTTACCATGGTGATAGATCATGTGACGCACCATGTGATGAGCGCAGTGACGTCACCACAGGTCCTTTTCCTACTGCACAGCAAAGAAGACAGAAAAGAAGCCGGGCTGCGCGAACAAGTGGATTAAAGAGAAGTTAATTTATTTTTAACCCCTCCAGCCCTATTGTACTAAGCATTCTGTATTAAGAATGCTTTTTTCCCTTATAACCATGTTATAAGGGAAAATAATAATGATCGGGTCCCCATCCCGATCGTCTCCTAGCAACCGTGCGTGAAAATCGCACCGCATCGGCACTTGCTTGCGGATGCTTGCGATTTTCGCGCAGCCCCATTCACTTCTATGGGGCCAGCTTTGCGTGATTGCGATTTTTAACGCAATGCACTAGTCATGTGTGAAAATCACCGCTCATGTGCACAGCCCCATAGAAGTGAATGGGTCAGTATTGAGTGCGGGTGCAATGCGTTCACCTCACGCATTGCACCCGTGCGGAAAACTCACCCGTGTGAATGGGGCCTTAGGTCGGTGGGGATCCTACTGCTGGGACTATACGCTCATTTGCATATAGTAAAACATGTTTCTCAGCAACGCGGGCACATATAGACATGGGACCAACACAGATGCCTTCAGCTGCCAAGTGCACATGTAACGGGTCACCCTGTTTCCCCAGGTACAAATCTGCTGACCGGTGCCCTTTAAGAGCATATTCACATGGTACAGTCAGTGTCTTGGGTACAAATCTGCTGACAGGACAGACACAACTTCTCTTTTTTTGAATCCATTCCTGGTTTTGGCTTCAGAATCTGCGTCAGAAAGCCTGACCGTGTGGCTGTACTTTTACATCTTTTAAAATAACATCAAGATTATTATTTTCTTTGGAGGCAGCACATGTTTTGTATTTTAGTTTTTTTCTTTACCCCTGCTTGTTACTTATGCTGAAGTAGATCATGTCTGTTAACTACTAAAGCTGCTCAGTTAGGGCAGGACTATTACTGGAGGGGTCTCTAGAGCTTATATCTTGATCAACTGAATTTGGGCTGTTTAAACAGAAATGGAGGCTTGAATGGACATGGGATTTCTTTCATCCTCATCCAGTGTTGCCTGTGCAGGGGATTCTCTAATGGCCACATACCTGAGAGATGGCTTTCACACTGCACAAACAAAAGCCACTTTTTGTGTCCGTGAGCAAATAAAAGCCAAAAAGGGGAAAATAAGACACCTTCTCGTTTTTCCTTTAGATCTTCCTGTAGAGTATGTGAAAAGTTGGAGAGAAGTATATCAAAGGTTAAATGACAATGTTAACCTGAGCTTTGATCTTTTAGGAAGGTATTTCAGGTTTCCTATCTTCTGGAGGGGCTTATAAAGCTGACTAGTTTTCATGAAATCCTTCAGTACCCTATATGTTTAAATCTCTAGGCGTGCCTTTAGATCTTTACAGTGTCGTTTCTCTTTTTCATGATTTATTTTTAACTTTTATATTAGATCAGATCACAGTTTTTACTCATTGTGAAAAAAATATATAATGGGGCAACCTCAGAAGAATGTCAAGTATGAACCCTAGAAGCTCCCACGTCTACAAGCCAACATATTTAATTTCAAGCAAAGCTGTAGTCCAGCGTATAGGGGTCACTGGGCGCCTGTTCTCACCTATCAAGCATATATTGCCCATGGCGGCATAGGCCTTAAGTGCTTAAAGGGGTTGTCCAGGATTTCTGTATTGTTGGTCTGTCCTCAGGATAGGCCTACCTCCACCTCTCTGGAGGTAAGACCACACAGCATTGTGTAGTGGACGGAGCTGGTTACTGCAGTGCTGCTCCTGTTCACATCGTTGAGAGCAGGGCTGAAGTAACCAGCTTGTCCACTACACAATAGATGGAAGTGCTTAGGAGGTGCAGTATCTGATGGACTATCCTCATGATCTGTTTCCTATACTGGAACAGGAAAAAGACCACAGATGTGACCCTAGCCTAAGTATGGCTGGCTTTTGGGCTTTTTTGTTGCAGTTTTTCATGCCCTTATTTTCGAGGTAAAGAGAGCAGGGAGTCCTAAAAGATCCTAAAGATCAGGAATATTTGACATGTCTTATACTTGGCTAAAACCTTCAATAAACACTGCATCTGTCCTTACATGGAAGCTATAGCTTGTTCCCGTGTAGTGCTATTGATGTGCAAATGAAAGGGTTGTCTGCTTTAGGCCTCCCTATTCATCTGGAGAGCTGATGCAAATAGCGGATCTCCCTCCGGAGTTCCCGGCTCACAGATGGCACACTTAATTTCTGATGATAACATCCGATCTTGCTGGTGCAATAGGCTCGTCGGCTTGGGATTTGTTTTATGTTTTGAGGTTGCCCAGATTTTTAAAAAGCACATTTTTATGTTTCAGATACACAAGGTTTGGGATTATGGGTCTGTTTGAGAGTGAAGACTTTCTGACAATATGCCAGAATTTATTTAAAGGGAATGTCATCAGAAAATAACCTTTTGTTCGAATCACAGTTAAATGTTTAACATTTTTTTATGTTTTAATTTTTCCATGCCAATATCTTTATTTAAACAAACACCATAAAATCTTGCAGTTTTTGCACTGGCCACTAAGCCGAATAATAGATCCCAAATAGTTTATTTATTCTTTTCATTGTACAATGACCTCTGCACAGGTCACAGAACATGCCTAAAAAACTCTCCCATAGAAGTCACTGAGGTCCCCTCCTGACCATTGTGTCTATGGACCATGGGGCTGCCTTAAAGCAATTTTCTTAATGCTTTCTAAATGCTGTTAAGAACAGGTCAGGTAGGATGGCCGCAAGAGATAAGTGGTGGTAAAGGCAGAATTGCGTTATGGATTCCGTTACCACGGACCAGAACGCAATTCTATGACGGAATGCTTTGAGGCATTCCGTCATAATAGAAGTCTATGGGCTGCATAACGGATCCGTCCCATTTCCATTATGCAGGAGAGGACTCCCCCTGCATAACGGAAACGGGACGGATCCGTTATGCAGACCATAGACTTCTACTATAACGGAATGCCACTAAAGGCATTTAGTCACAGAATTTCTGCTTTTACCACCAAACGAAGTGTGAACGAATTTCAAAATATGAAATTCGCTCATCTCTAATGGCCGCCCCCATAATAATGTTTAGGAAATAGAATAAAAAAATCTGTAATCAGAAAATAAAAACAGGCTAAAAAAAAGGGATGTGTTGCTATCTGGTTTTAACTGGCAGAAACAAATGTGGTCACCCATTTTCTTTAAAGGGTTTCTGTCACCAGATTTAACCCCTAATAAGCTAGCTGACATTAGCCTCTAGGAGCAGGTGAGGTGGGGGGGGGGGGGGGGGGGGGGTTGTTCCTGCTTCTAGAGGCTCCGTTCTCCCACCTTTATCGCCTCCCTCCAAGTCCTGATTGACTCTGTCCTGAAAGGTCCTGAAAGAAGAAGCAAGATGCAAGATGACGATGCCAGCTGCGCGATCAAGTGGATGAGGTGAGTTTTATTTTTGAACCGCTCAAGGCACATTTTAGTAAGCATTCTTTATTATGATTGCTATTATTTTCCTTTATAAACATGTTATAAGGGAAAATAATAAAATGAATAGAACACCTAACCCGAACTTCAGTGAAGTAGTCCGGGTTAGGGTACCACATTCAGTTTTTTCTCACACATGTGCAAAACGCATTGCATTCGCATGGAAAAAACTGAACATTGGAACGCAATCGCAGTCAAAACTGACTGCAATTGCGTGCCTACACGCAACGCAACCGGAGCAAATACGGGGCGCCCATGTGAAAGAGGCCTATCTTTTTTTCACATTTTATTATATTGCAGCCTAGTGCTAAAACAAAATCCAAGTTTTCCCTCCATCAATCTACACTAAGTAAAGGGTCTGAATACCTGTGTCAATGTAAGATTTTAGTCTTTTCAATAAATTGGCAAAGCTTTAGAACATTATGGGGTACTGAGTGCAGAATGATGCTATCCTAGAACAAGGCCTCAGCACAACAAATGTGAAAAAGTCAAGGTGCTTGAAGACCTTCCAAATGCACTGTACCACCCTGTAGGGTGCTAAATAGAGGTACATAAAGCATTTAAGCTATTAACACTATTACAGCCTTTAAAAAAAAGTCACTAATTATACGCCGTATGTACATCATAATTTGCGACTTTTTAAGCTTCTCACCACTTTTCTGAAGGGATGGACGGGACTCGGCACAACTACCTGATTTACCATAACTTACACCAGAAACTGGCATAGACTTCAGTTTCTGGCACACAGACGGGGACTCCTTTATTAAGATGCATCTGCCTCTTATTACATTAGGCATATCTCACTCGCAGTTCTGCTGTCAGCCCCGTTCACCTGTATCAGGGATGGTATCCAACTTCTTTTAAAGTCTAATCCCGTAAGATGACTCAGTGATTTTGCTCAATAAATGAGGATTGGTGGCTAATTAAGGTTAAGATTTGTCAAAGAAATCACCATGGGTGTGGTGAGGTTAAGATGTATAGCTTCCAGATCCTGCAGATTAAAACAGTCACCTCTATTTTACAGCCCATAAACCTATACGCATGTTATTTAATGAAGATGAGCAAACTCTGAGTGACTGCCACTTTATCCTTATGGGACCTGAAGGGATTATAGGAAGGGGCAGGGTGGATTTATATGCCCACTGATGTGTGAGGTGCTTGTTCCGCATCCGCCTAGGCAAATACTACTCCCTCGTATCAGCAGCCATAGTCTCAAAGGAGTCTGACTTGTGCACCATAGTTCCTGGGTGCCAAGAAGCCATTCAGCTCCAGCTCCAGTTCAGGGCCCCATGTAGACATGTACCTCTTGCATATGGAGTCCGATGGAATATCCACCCCACCCAAAAAACTTCATATGCCTCCTTGTGCAATTTTAGACATATGGAAGTACAATAGAGGCCCCATGTATCTCTATGGAAGCAGTGTTGCCCTTTAAAAAGAGAACCTTAAGGCCCCTTTCACACGGGAGAGTATTCCGCGCGGATGCGATGCGTGAGTTGAATGCATTGCACCCGCACTGAATACCGACCCATTCATTTCTATAGGGCTGTTCACATGAGCTGTGATTTTCACGCATCACTTATGTATTGCATGAAAATCGCAGCATGCTCTATTTTGTGCGTTTTTCACGAAACGCAGGCCCCATAGAAATTAATGGGGTTGTGTGAAAATCGCAAGCAAGTGCGGATGCAGTGCGATTTTCACGCACGGTTGCTAGGAGACTATCAGGATGGAGACCTGATCATTATTATTTTCCCTTATAACATGGTTATAAGGGAAAATAATGGCACTCTGAATATAGAATGCATAGTACAATAGTGCTGGAGGGGTTAAAAATAAAATAAAAAATAATTTAACTCGCCTTAGTCCACTTGATCGCGCTGCCCGGCATCTCATCTGTGGTGATGTCACTCCGGTCATCACATGTTCCATCACATGATCTTTACCATGGTGATGGATCATGTGATGACCGGAGTGACATCACCACAGGTCCTGTTCCTGCAATGAATGCTCACCACAGGTCCTGTTCAGCAAAGGAGACAGAAAAGAAGCCGGGCTACGCGATCAAGTGGACTAAGGTGAGATAAATTCTTTTTATTTTTTTTTAACCCCTCCAGCGCTATTTTACTATGCATTCTGTATTCAGAATGCTATTATTTTCCCTTATAACCACCGATCCCAGACCGGTTTGGGTACCAAACATGCGCGATTTTTCTCACGTGAGTGCAAAACGCATTACAATGTTTTGCACTCTCACAGAAAAATTGCGGGTGTTCACGCAACGCACCCGCACATTTTCCCGCAACGCCTAAGGCCTCTTTCACACGAGCGTGACTGATTAGGGCCGGATGCGTTTAGTGAAACTCGCACCATTTTGCAAGCAAGTTCAATCAGTTTTGTCTGCTATTCCGTTGAGTTTTTTCTGCGCCGGTGCAATGCGTTTTTCACTCGTGTAATAAAACAACTGGAGGTTTACAAACAACATCTCTTGGCAACCATCAGTGAAAAACACATCGCATCCGCACTTCCGGATGCGATGCGTTTTTCACTGAAGCCCCATTCACTTCTATGGGGCCAGGGCTGCATGAAAAACGCACAATATAGAACATGCTGCGTTTTTCACGCAACGCAGAATTGATGCGTGAAAATTTTTTGTCAGTATTCAGTGCAGGTGCTATGTGTTCATGTCGCACATTGCACCCGCGCGGAAAACTCGCTTGTGTGAAAGGGGCCTTAGGGTTTCTTCATACACAAACATTTGCGCTGACTTTTTGACCACAAAAAAATGTAGGAAGCGCTTACATTTGAGTGGCCTTTTCCCCCAAAATAAATGTGTGGATGGGGCATGTTTTTTTCAGGCGTGTTTTTCCCTTTAGAGAAAGAGTTGGAAAAACATGAAAAAATGCTGCATTAAAAAAAATAAAACATTGGAGAGACAAAAAACACCCTTAGCCAAAAATGCTGGTTTCTTGTATATCATATTTCCCATAGATGTTACGCTGACATCTGGATCTTTAAAAAAAAAAAAAAAAAAAAAGGGACACCATGAAACACAGGTACAAAAAATGCCACAAAAGTGCATCAGAACATCACAAACCTCCCTAGGGGTCTATTCACATGATGGTTTATGCCTTCAGAATTTTGTTGCAGACTCTACGTTGTCTGCCTCTCATTGTTTTCATTGCCGTTCACGTGGCTGGTGGTTTAAAGCTGTGACGACGAGAAGGAAGGACTTGAAGCCGTGGTGGGGGTCTGCTCACGGTTTAGCGTCATTCAGTGGAGCTAAACTGTAAACAACTGTCAGAAACAGCTAAGGCCCTCTTCACTTTACTCTGGTATTTTCACTATATTGAGAAGGGGATGAATAAACGTCAAAAGCTTCAACATGCTGCTGTAAAAAAAAAAAAAAAAAAAAAAAGAAAAGTCGAGGGACAAAAAATGCTTGTGTGCCCTGCATATAATATTTCCTATGGATTTTCAGCTAACATTCTGGAGCTGGCATATACCGGTATGCTGCAATAAAGCATGTGCAAAAAGTCACTAAAACAGCAAGAATGCTTGTGTGCTTTCACACGAGCATTGTGGGAAACCCGCGCGAGTGCGCGCATGCAATTTCAGTCAGTTTTGTCTGCGATTGCATTCAGGTTTTTTTCAGCGCAAGTGCAAAGCGCTTTAATGCGTTTTGCACACGTGTGATAATAAACTGAATGTGGTACCCGAACCCGGACTTCTTCACTGGGGTTTGGGTTCGGTGTGCAGGTCTTGCAAGAAGAAGCAAGAAGACTATAACGGTTGCGCGATTAAGTGGATGAGTTAAGTAATTTTTTCAAATTTCTTTTTAACCCTTAATGGGCGTTTTTACTTAGCATTCTGTATTAAAGAATGCTATTATTTTCCATTATAACCATGTTATAATGGAAAATAATACAGTAAATGGACTTTAATGGGGTCCTGGGGCTCATCTCATCATCTCCTTAGCAACCATCCGTGAAAATAGCATTGCATCCGCACTTGCTTGCGGATGCAATGCGATTTTCGCGCAGCCCCATTCACTTCTATGAGGCCTGCTTTGCGTGAAAAACGCACAAAATAGAGCATGCTGCGATTTTCACGCAACTCACAAGTGATGTGTGAAAAACATAGCTCATGTACACAGCCCCATTGAAATGAATGTGCGGGTGCAACCGCGCGGAAAACTTGCTTATGTGAAAGGGGCCTAAGCATGCAATCGCATGGCTGTTACAACCACCCTGCAAGCCATCAGTGGTGGTCATGTTTGCACACTATAGGAAAAGGCATCGGCCTCTCAGGTGGCCGGGACCGTGGGAGCATGCCTAGGCTAGTGCTTTTTCCTATAGTGTGCAAGCACAACCACCACTGATGGATTGCACAGTGGTCGTAACCATGGAAACGAGCAGTGTATAATGCTAATGGTAAAATGAATCCAGCCAGCAAAGGAGATGGTATGGACAATCACAGTACATTAGTAAGTGGCTGGTATTCACTTTCTCTACATAATAAATGCCACTTGCTGAAGTGACACAACCCCTTTGTCATGCTGCTGGTGGGATCATTTGTACACTTGATTGACCACATTCCTCATGGTTGCTTATATTATGTATATAACTGGATTTACACGCAGATTTTCATGTGGTGTTGTCTTAACTTTTGCACATTTCAACCATGGCAAATCTGCATTGGAATACACATCAAAACCCACATAGAAGACATGCAGATTTTGCGGCAAATTTGTCTGTAGAGTAAAATGACTCCATGTGATTGCTCCTGCAGCCGGGAAATAAGGCCTTTTAAACAGAAGAAAACAAAATGTCCTCGATATGTGGGGCTCTGCTCATACCTGTACCTTACACCTATTTTACTCCAAGGATCCTCCTAGCCCAAGAATCTTAAGAAGCTGACCTATCTAATGTAAGATTTATAGCCTTTGTTCACACTGGAATTTTAGGCCATATAGGGGATGGAGGGAGGGATTTTATCCCCCCATTTCCTTCAGGCTGTAAACAAGCCCTGATATTTGGTCGAGCCCTCCCTGCCCCCCTCTCTCTGGGCTAATAAAATTGTTTGTTAATGCCTGCAGGGAAGTGACTGGTGAATGCTGAACACAATGTTTAGTAGACACGGCCGTCCATTGACTGGCACTAGAGCTAAAAGGGGATTAGTCGCTGCAATTTCAAGCTGATCCCTTCTCAAGTCTGGCGGCAACTCTTTGATATAATGGCGATCCTAATTGAACAACTCTTAACAGTTTTCTATAGGACTGTGTCCTGATAATGAGTTCTCTGCATAATTAAATGCGGTTTCCAGTCAGGCCGGTTGTGAAAACTGATGCTTCTCTAAGTGGCTAAGATGATGTATATTTCTTATCATTGTGGCCATAAAATTACCAGCATTTACGGAATTTGACAAATGTGCTTTTTTTAATCTGGCTTTTACATGATCTCTTTATGGCCTACCTATGTCCTATTTTTTTTTTTTGGAGGGGGGTGGGCTTTTAACCAAAACCTCACAAAAGGCATGCATTTTTTTGCAAGTTTTTCTTTTGTTGTTCGTCACTCATTTATGAGATGCTTTCTTTTACCGTATAGAGTAGTCTGTGGAAAACTCTATACCCAAACTGCATAAAATAATAAAAATGTGGGAAAAAAAAAGACTAGACTGATCCTTCTGTCCGCATGACAAGCTGAGAGACTGATCCGTTCTTGCAATGCATTTGTGAGACTGATCTGCATCCAGATCTGTCTCGCAAATGCTTTGTCACATCCAGATCGGCGGCTCCAGCGGGCAGTTCCGACGAATGAATTGCCTGCCGGATCACACTGCCGCAAGTGTGAAAGTAGCCTTAGTGGTAACATCTGGCTGTGGCTTTTTTTTCCCACCAAACAATGGTAAAAAAATAATAAAAGCTTCAAACCAAGCTAAGATCCTGGTATACTGCCTGATGTTCAGTCAGAGCCAATGCAGAGTATATAGGGAGAAGCCAGTTGCTGTCAGTCATTTATCCCATTAAAGGGGTATTGCAGTTTAACTTCTTTGTTTATATAATAGCAAAACATACAATTTTCTAATATATAGGTATAAAAACAAATAAAAATCTGTATATACACATATACACCTTTTCATATATCAGGCAGTTGAGCCCTATATGAAGTTATATCCCAGATATCTGTCCTGTGTAATGTATCATGTACGTAGCAATGTTGCATGACATTTGTCACAGGACACATTCATGTGATAAGTAATTATGATTAATGATTTTATTGTGGTTATCATGCCAACTACTACATCAATGTGTATTTACATAGTGGCCAGTCTCTAGGGGATGTTGTAAAATGGCTGCCTGTCTCTAGGTGATGTGATGTTAATAAAGTTTAAGTAAAAAGCTTAACAGATTGAGCTTTGTTTCTACCTAGACACTGACAAACATGGAGATGCTGCTGCTGGTAGTAATACTGTATATGTTCTGCTCCTCAGTACAGTACTATTCACATGTTAGATACCTGGGCAGTAAACAGATCACATGATGTATGTGAGTGTCACATGGTACTTGTGGTGTTTTGTCATATCGGCTCTACTATGGATGCATTTTACATGACTAAAATGGGCCGTCCCAATTTTTTTCTTTAGGGAGGGGCTGCTGTATGGATTTAATAAAGGTCTGTGGGCAAAATATTAATTATATGTATATTAGAAAATTGTTCAACGTCCTATTCTCTACATAAATGTAATCACTCAAATCGGAATACCTCTTTAAGTTGTATTGACTATTTGAAGCACATGCCTGATTACACAGGGCAATGTGCTGCTGATAATCGGCCATCTTCTATGCTGCATTATAGAAATCGTTTGCAAACCATCTACACCAGAAACTGGAGGGGGGGCCTTTAGTTTATGACCAGGCATGAGGCTCATCGTAAATTAAACACATCCTCCCACAGCACAGGGGACATCATGACTGGCGTAGCACACGCCTGTCTTTGATGAATGATACCCAGCATGTTGCCCAAAAATAGGCAAACATTTTCAAGAAAAAAGGTAATATTTAATTAGTAATTTGCTTAAAATGAAGAATATTATTTGTAATTCATCCTTTGGTAATGTGATCTTCCAGCAGTTTTGCTTGCTGGTTTTAAACTTTTTTCATTTATTTATTTTTCTTCTTCCTTCTTCTGCAGGAGAACACCTCTTGGTCTGAACATGGGGATGGACATAACAGAGAAGCATCTCGGGACTTTGCCAAGGTAGTATGGATTTTATAATGTATGCGTGATCTTACCATTTTGGCCCTAATTTATCAAGACCGGCATGTACAACCCTGGTCTAGATAGGGCCCATCTCTGCCAGATGCCAGTAGCTGTCGTAGAGTTTCTGGCGTAAATAATGCTGAATGTGTTGAGGCTGGTGGCCCGATGTGCTAATGTCAGCTGAACCTTAGTAACCTAGTCTAGTTTTAATACATGCCCCGTTACTGCAAAAAAATAACTTATTATATGCACATTAGCCTCGGGGGGGGGGGGGGGGGCATTGCTCCTAGGGGCTCTGTTCTCCCACCTCTGTCCATGCCGTCCTAGACATGATTGACAGGGCCAGGCAGTGTTTACATCCTCCTGCCTGGCCCTGAGTGCGGGCGAAATCCCGCACCTGCGCTGTGCCGTTTAGTATTCGGCGCAGGTGTAGTGAAGTAAAGTTGCTCGCCAGCAGTTGACTTCCTGCCTGTGTCGTTTATGTGACAGTACACCCAGAAGAAGTCACTTTCTGCAGAGCGGTGCCGGCTGGTGTTTTCTTCAGGGTGTACTGTGATGTATTCAGAGCAGTAAGGAAGTCTGCAGCGGACGAGCGCCCTTCCTTCACTACGCCTGCGCTGAATACTAAACGGCACAGCCCAGCCGTGAGATTTCACCCGCACTCGGGGCCAGGCAGGAGGACGTGAACGCTCCCTGGCCCTGTCGATCACGTCTAGGCGTGCATGGACTGAGGTAGGAGAACGTAGCCCCTAGGAGCAACGTCCTCCCTTGTTCCTAGAGGCTAATTTTCATATAATAAGTTATTTTTCTGCAGTAACGGGGACATGTATTAAAACTAGACTAGCTGACACTAGCAAATCGCTAATGTCAGCCAGGTTAAAGGGGTTATCCGAGACAAAAAAATGCTCCCAATATGCCTGGGCCCCTCACACTGAATATACTTACCCCGCTCCCTGCGCCGCTCCTGGTCCCTGCACCACTGCTGCTGCTTCTCCCTGTGTGTGGATGAAGACATCCGGTGGGTGGGGGTAGGTTTAGCAGCCAATGGAAGGCATTGACTGGGACGAGCCTCCCTAGCATCGCGGGTGACGTTAGGGAGACTAGTCACTGCCTGCCATTGGCTGCTCCCCACGACACCAGATATTTTCATCCGCGCCCAGAGAGAAGCAGCTGTGGTGTTGCGGGGAGCGGGGTTATTCAGGGTGAGGGGCCGGGCATATGGGGGCATTTTTTTTTGTCTCGGATAACCCCTTTAATACTGTTATTTCTGCTGATAGAAGCCCCTTTAAGAGCAGTTTTACCATACAGCAATAAACATTCAAACTGCGCGGAGCTGCAATCTGTGTGAAAACTGAAACAATCTGACCATCCTAGAAGTCCATTTTTTATTTTTTTTGTGAAGACATCAGCATTACCTCTTGTAAGATATTTGCTAATTTACATAAATGTTTTCTGCCTTGCAGCTTTATGAGCTTGACAGTGATCCAAAACGGAAAGAATTTCTCGATGATCTCTTTGTGTTCATGCAAAAGAAAGGTGAGCATTGTTTCCACTTTATTTTCTAAAAGACGCTACTGTCACGTAGTTTTGTTTATTTTTTTTCTTATGTTTGCCAAACGCCCTGGCGCTTACGGCGAATGTATCCATAGGACCTCCATGTACATAGCTGATGACAAGAGAGCGTTCCTTTGGTGTGCGCTTGGCTGGCATACATTGGAATAGCTTTTTTTTTTTTTCTGTATAGGAATGTGTTGCTTGCTGCTGATTTTGGTAGATTAAAATCATACATAAACTTGGTATCCCAGAAAGCGTTCACCCTGAACAATACTAATTACTTATTTCCTGTTGCCCCCTAAATCAAATGTTAAATTATATGTCCTCCAATATAATCAGCCTACAAAGTACAATTTTGTCCCCCAAAAAGTCATCTATATGTGTGAGTTCGTTCTGGTTTTAAATGGTGAAAATGGCCAGCCTTTAAAGGGGTTGTCATCAATATCAGATTGGTGGGGGTCCCGTACCGTTCAGCTGTATGAGGAGACGCAGTGCACACGTGCCATCTCCTGTCTCTCTTCCTGTCCGCTCCTGCAGTCTATGGTCTTTATATATATATATATATATATATATATATATATATATATATATATATATATATATATATATATATATATATATATATATATATATATTTTTTTTTTTGTGAACGGGAAGAGAGAATGGAGGCTGCACGTGCACACTGCGCGCGCTGTCTCCTCGTACAGCTGATTGGCGGGGGTCCGACACCTGGCACCCCAGCCAATGTGATATTGATTACCTATCCTGAGGAAAGGTCATCAATAGTGAAAGCTTGAACAACCCCTTTAATGAGGACCAGTCACCACAAAATGCAATGCAGTCAGAAAGCACCATGCTGTAGGGCAGGAGAAGCAGAGCAGATTGACATATAGTTTTGTGGGTCATCATGACTGTATGGTACGATATCTTCTCAGCGTAGTTGGCACCATAAAGTTCAGTGTTGGTCACGCACATTGACTGGAACTGTATGATGGGCACTATGCACTACACAGGCATGAAGGCGAGATAATTTCATGTTGGGGGCTGCATTGTATCCCTTCCATCTGGTAACAATCTCAGTATTTGCACAAGATGACTTTATTTGTGCTCTGCTTGTGTTGGTTTTGCCATTGCCTGTAATGTCCCTTATCTAGTGGTAGTACTCCGATGGCACATATGATATCGCTGACTCTTGGCACCAAGAACAGCGTGATGAAAGTCTGGGTGAATGTTTAACGTGTCCTACACTTTGTAGGAATCTGAAGCTGCGGGCTTTATGATGTCATTTAATATTTAGTTGGTTCCTTTATTGGCAAATGTTAAAAATAAAAAATAAAAAAAATTATATATATATACACACACACTTACTTTCTTTTTCGGTTTCTTTCAAAATGTGTGTTAATATTTGATGCCGTCTGAATCGGCGCAGGTTCTTGTGCTTTTCTTAGACATTTATTGACCTGTAAATTAGTTCAGTTGCCCATTCTGCCACTGCTGCTCCCCCCTCCTTAACAGATCTTGAAATCTGATAAGCCTTGGAGGACCTGTCACTATCATTTATTGAGGAAGCCGGTCATGCTTGGGGGAGGGGAGATGCCATATGAAGCATGCAGGATTTGGTGAGTTAAGGATAGGGGGTGGAATCTGTCATTTCCATGTGATTAATGAACCCATTAGCTCCTGTTGGGTGTGACATGCATCTAAGTGTCGATTTCCTTCCCATAAACGGAGATGAGACTGGAAGAGATTTTCCCCTAGTTCTTTTTATTTTAGAGAGTATATTTTACTTGTCGCTGGCCCATTTTCTGGTCTCTTTTCTATAACGTGACACATGGCGCTGATGTGTCTTGCTGTTCCACCACTGTGATCGTGCCAACATGGATTCTGTTTTTACGGGATTCATTGCAAATATACGGTAACTAGTTTGATTTGTTGTGTTTGGGGATAGAAGGATCAGGCTGTTGGATGTCAACGTGCCCGATCCTTGTAAACTGTCTCCAGAATAGTCTGGCAGTGACTTACACCCCTCTTCACATTGAGAACACAGGCACAAATGGTCAAGAGGAACGTGGATGCATATGGGGGAGCTCAGGAAAGATGGCCGTCAGCCAAGCAAACATCTGGCCAATGGCCTATCTAATGTGTATGGCCAGCCTTAGAGGGAGATGCTCATTGGGGATAGGAGCTAGTTGGTCTGCATTCTCTCTGTAGCGTAGAGTAACATAACCATATACTGGTACTTCTGTTTAGGTGACATTGTAAAGTAATTTCTAAAGCGTGGTGTATGGTCAGATAAATGGGGGGGCCATCAAATGTAGATTCTCCCGTGTTGCCTAAAACTGCAAAATTAAATGCAGTTGGGCCAAGATCGCACATGCTGGAAGTTGCATCAAAGTTGATTGAACTTGCAAGTCTGAATTCACACCTATGAACTAAAGAAAGGTCTGCTTTTCTTATAATTTAACCCTGCAGAGTGCTCTTCAAGGGGGGAAAAACAGTAGCTTGTAATTCCTAGTGATCAAGGGATAACTTAACGCAGCCAACATGTGCAATTATAGTCTGCCTTCTTGCTGTTACATTGATGAGAGCCGCAATCCATCTTTATTTTTTTTCTCCTCCATAATTAAAAGTAATGACTGTGTGCTCCTTTCTACATCTTGTCTTTATGGCCAGTGTGGAGTAGTGAGGCAGCAGTCTAGATATGCCTAGTGACGCCAACCCACAGCTGTGATTGTCACACACACTCCCCTCCCCCACAAGCCTCAGGTCTGGAGATAATGAGGGACCCAACACACATAAGGGAGTCCATGAATCCCTCCCATCTTTACTACAGGAATTACTTGCTATCACCTCAATGATTGATGACTGTCACAGGACACTCCCCATGATTAGTGTCACAGGGGTCAGGTAGGATCAGTACCCAGGGGACTTCTGGGGACCTAGAGAATGTGATAGTTCCAGATAGTAATAAAATAAAGCCGGTGTGATCTTTGTGACAGATGTCAGTATGCATATTTAAAGACATAGATGCTCAGAACAGAGACTCATTTTAGCATCTGCTTTTCATGCCCAAGGCCTGGACATTGGCTGCCGTCTTCTGTTCACTAGTTCTATTAAGTCAGGTATCAGGTTTCTGACTAGGCAGGACACATTACGAGAATTCCTATCCTGTAAAATGTCTTTATTTTTTTTTATAATTATGAATAATGTATATAAATTGTATAATTCTGTGCAGAGATTCCTAGCTTGTGCAGAAAGATGAGCATCGCCTGTGTAGTGCGAGCCATCTTATAATTATTGTCTATTAAAATTAGTTTCTACTGCTATCATTAGGATATATGTACGTTAAGTATTATAAATGAATGTAAACCGTGTTTGTGATATTTGGTAGCAGATAAGTATTTAGTTGGCAGGCATCAAATGCATGTTTAACCTGTGCGTGTTCTTTTTCCCTGTTGGACCAGGCACCCCAATCAGTCGTATACCCATAATGGCCAAGCAGCTGTTGGACCTGTATATGCTGTACAAGCTTGTAACTGAAAAGGGAGGTCTTGTGGAGGTCATCAATAAGAAAATCTGGAGAGAGATCACCAAGGGACTGAACTTGCCCACCTCCATTACCAGTGCTGCCTTCACCTTGCGTACACAGTGAGTGGAATAATATCACCTCCTCTGTCTGCACAAAGATGCAGACTTACTTGGTTTTCTATTAGTTACAATGTGTGTTATATTATAATTTTTTTTATATTATATATATATTTTTTTTTATATCGGATCAGTGGGGATCTGTCTCCTGACACTATTGCCAATCAGCTATTTGAAGAAGCAGCGGAGCTCGTACTAGCGCTGCATGCTCTTCAATGTTAACTGCACGCCATCGACATTCTAGTGAGTGTGCAGTGTAATTACTGCGTTTCCGTCCCTTTTCACTCACACAAGCATTGCTGCCCCTCCAAACAGCTGATCAGTGTGGGTGCCGGAGGTTGGATCCCTGCTGATCTCATATTAATGACCTATCCTGATGATAGAACATCAATATCCAAAAACAGGACAATGCCTTTAAAGGGCATCTGACAGCAGATTTGTACCTATGAAACTGGCTGACCTGTTACATGTGTACTTGGCAGCCGATGGCATCTGTGTTGGTCCCATGTTCATATGTGCCTGCATTGGTGAGAAAAATGAAGTTTTAATATATGCAAATTTAGCTTCTAGGAGCAATGGAGGTGTTGCCATTACATGTAGAGGCTCCTCTTTCTCAGCAACTGCCGCACCTTCTTCACTCTGACAACACCAGGTATGATGATGATTTCACTGCCTGATCCCGTCAATTAAATTGCAGGGGACATGGCAGTTCCAGTTAGAACTGAGCTTCTACGTGTAATGGCAACGCCCCTGTTACTCCTAGAAGCTCATTTGCATACATAAAAAAACATCATTTTCCTCAGCAGTGCAGGCTCATATGAACATGGGACCAACACAGACGCCTTCAGCTGCCAAGTGCACATGTAACAGGTCAGCCAGTGTCATAGGTACAAATCTGCTGACAGATGCCCTTTAAAGCATTCAGATCCTAAAATGACCAATTGTAGAGGAAGAGAAAGCATTTCATGTTATTGTTAACAGCTCCATGCAGCTGTCCATCTGATCAGACCTATGTGAACAACGAGGTGTGGAGGAGGATCATCCCACACATGGTGTATTCATTCTGGATCTTTGTATTGTCAGATACATGAAGTATCTTTACCTCTATGAGTGTGAGAAGAAATCGCTCAGCTCTCCAGCAGAGCTGCAAGCTGCGATAGATGGAAACCGAAGAGAAGGCAGACGTCCCAGCTATGGCACTACCTCTTTTAACTACTCCCCAACTCCAGCAGGGCCCACCGCTCTCTTTGGAGCTCAGAAACTTCCTCTGTCCTTGCTTGGCGTGCACCCATCATCTCGCATGTCACCAGTTACTCCACTGAAGAAAGGTCAGTGCTGCAGAGATGTATCCAGCAAACATTAAACATCAATGTCCTGTATAATCACTTGTTTTCTCACCATAAGAACCTATTACCTATCCAGCTTTCAGTACACTAAAGGATTGCTGTATATCCTTTTCTTTAGCTCCCCCTGCTGGTGATCGGGACAACGGCACTCCGAGATTCTCATTGCCTTATATATAGTATAGGCAAAGGAGGAGTTGGAACATGGGGAACCATTATCATGCTTTGTTTTTATCAAGTTCCCTATTTCTTTTTAAACTTCCAATAACACATTAGGTTGTGTATGAATTTTAGTGTATTTACGTTGAAACCAGCGTAAAAATGCCCTTTTTACTTGTGGTTATGATATGAAGTTGTCATCATTAATATATTCCCTGAGATTGTGTGTTCATCCAGGTGGGACATATACCTATTGGAATTGAACAGCAGCAAAATACACACCCTCTGCAGTCTCAAGGGTATGTTCACATGTGGCGTAAATGCTGCAGTTTTGCATATGGCAAATCCACAACATTTTAAAGTACCACCAAATTGGATAAGATTTTAAAAAATGTAATCCACATGTGATGAGAAAATCCAATTCATTTTAAATCCACAATGTGTCAATGTATGCTGTGGGTTTCCACCATTTGCAATACATAAGGTGAAATCCACAGCAAAATCTGCACCAGTCGCAGCTGAAATGCTGACCCTTATGGCCGTACCCTAAAGGGTGAAATATGCAAGAAGAATCCACAAAATGAACTGAAATGCCGCAGACTTGAAATCCACACTGCAGATCAAGCAGGGTGTGCATTCTGCTGCAGAAATTTTCTGTAACATGTGAATGAGGTTTTCTTTTTAAATCTCCTCCACTTTGTTGCTACTGTAATTTTCTGCAAGGAAGTCTGCTGCCGAAAATCCATATCAATTCCATTTGAATTTACCGTAAATGTGAAGTTGTGTTTATGCTTAGCTTTATGATATACTTTACTGGTCTATATGTAGCCCCTATGGTTCACTCCAGTGTAATAACTAGGGAAAACCGCAACATCAGGGTCTAGTGTAAAACTTAGAGGACCTTACACCTCTCCTGATCTCCTGACATATCTGTGCCCGTCAATACAGTACTTGCATACCTGATAACAAAACCACCCTGGACACCTTTTTCTTAGAACTCTCCGTTGTGTCAGTCCTCTGTTGTTCCTACTAGAAATGTAGGAATAAATTGACAACTGGGCATTCCCATTTCCCCTGATCAAAGGAGGGTGTCACTGCACAGACTACCACCATCAATTGGCTGTTGATTGGCCATTGTCGGACTATGTAGGGACCCCACTTTCCCCGAACTAGTAACACAGAGTTGTCCATTTATTTAGACATTTCTAGGAGAAATAACAGAGTTTTTTTACCAGAAGATAACTGTTATTTCATGGGTAAGACAAGTAAGTATAGAATAATCTTCCCCATAGAAAATAAACAATGAAACAACATTTTCTATAAATGTGAAAGTTAAGGATGCGTTCATTGCTGCAGTATTGCCACCATTTTTTGGCAAAAAAAGAAATATTTGACCACAGTGATTCAGTAGAAACAATGGTTTGAGCGACCTGCAGTTTTTCGGTAAGAATAGTGACGGAGAATTAATACATTCAGTGAAGGCAAGTAGGGGTGTAGCTCTGCTTATAGTGAATTATAAGCTTGAATTTTGTGGGCAGAGATTCTTTACAATTTCACTGTGAATCTGTCAGCAGAATTCTGCATGCAGGAGCGGGCAAGTGCCATCACGAGATGTCTCCGCCTGCTCTTTATACTGATTTTTTTCCCCTGTAAGAAGGAAGTCATTGAAATATAATTGCATGGTAATATTTTTCTGTTATAGGGGATAGCCCTGTAAGCTTGATGCCAAACCGCTTATCTATGGCCCCTGGGTCTTTGAGTGTGCAGCAGACTCCTACAGGAATGCGGATCTCCTCAGTGGAACAAGTAAAGGAGAGGCTGGAGTCCGGTGAGCCTCCAGAGAAGCGAGCATCTCGGACCTTGATAGAAGAGCAGCAGAGGCTCATGCAGCAAGCTTTTCAGCACAATTTACTGAGCATGGCCAGACAGATACCAATGAAACTAAAGATCAATGGGAAGGGTGAGTGAAAATTACCTTCCCCCTGTTCATGCCAAGTTTTGGACCACTTTGCACTTCTTTGCCCATTCAATAGTCTTAAGAAATGTTAAATAAGTGTTAAATCATTTTTCTAGCAGCTCAGGACCGGCAGGACACTTCACTCAACCTGGGCACTGGCAGCATCAACATGTCCATTGAAATAAATGGCACAATGTACACTGGTGAGTGGCAGCCCTATATGGAGCGTATTTGTAAGATTTCTTGGATGGTAGCCATATACACAGTTGAAATATATTTATACTCATTGCACTCAGGTTAAATATGGTGTTGGTGAAGAGGCTTATGCGTCCTCCTCTTCCCAGGAACCACTCAGTCCATGGCTTAAGATTTCACCCAAGCCAGGCACTTTATCTTTCAGACCT
Source organism: Bufo gargarizans (assembly GCF_014858855.1). NCBI lineage: Eukaryota > Metazoa > Chordata > Amphibia > Anura > Bufonidae > Bufo > Bufo gargarizans. Next base: position 142,051,960 of record NC_058081.1, read on the forward strand.
GGTTGGCCAGCTATTCAGTGATGTTAACAGAGGTCTTATCTCCACTGTTTAACAGAACAAAAAAAAAGACAGAGGGACATACACTCACCTAAAGAATTATTAGGAACACCATACTAATACGGTGTTGGACCCCCTTTTGCCTTCAGAACTGCCTTAATTCTACGTGACATTGATTCAACAAGGTGCTGATAGCATTCTTTCGAAATTTTGGCCCATATTGATAGGATAGCATCTTGCAGTTCATGGAGATTTGAGGGATGCACATCCAGGGCACGAAGCTCCCGTTCCTCCACATCCCAAAGATGGTCTATTGGGTTGAGATCTGGTGACTGTGGGGGCCATTTTAGTACAGTGAACTCATTGTCATGTTCAAGAAACCAATTTGAAATGATTCGAGCTTTGTGACATGGTGCATTATCCTGCTGGAAGTAGCCATCAGAGGATTGGTACATGGTGGTCAAGGGATGGACATGGTCAGAAACAATGCTCAGGTAGACCGTGGCATTTAAACGATGGCCAATTGGCACTAAGGGGCCTAAAGTGTGCCCAGAAAACATCCCCCACACCATTACACCACCACCAGCCTGCACAGTGGTAACAAGGCATGCTGGATACATGTTCTCATTCTGTTTACGCCAAATTCGGACTCTACCATTTGAATGTATCAACATAAATCGAGACTCATCAGACCAGGCAACATTTTTCAGTCTTCAACAGTCCAATTTTGGTGAGCTTGTGCAAATTGTAGCCTCTTTTTCCTATTTGTAGTGGCGATGAGTGGTACCCGGTGGGGTCTTCTGCTGTTGTAGCCCATCCGCCTCAAGGTTGTGCGTGTTGTGGCTTCACAAATGCTTTGCTGCATACCTCGGTTGTAACGAGTGGTTATTTCAGTCAACGTTGCTCTTCTATCAGCTTGAATCAGTCGGCCCATTCTCCTCTGACCTCTAGCATCAACAAGGCATTTTCGCCCACAGGACTGCCGCATACTGGATGTTTTTCCCTTTTCACACCATTCTTTGTAAACCCTAGAAATGGTTGTGCGTGAAAATCCCAGTAACTGAGCAGATTGTGAAATACTCAGACCGGTCCGTCTGGTACCAACAACCATGCCACGCTCAAAATTGCTTAAATCACCTTTCTTTCCCATTCTGACATTCCGTTTGGAGTTCAGGAGATTGTCTTGACCAAGACCACAACCCTACATGCATTGAAGCAACTGCCATGTGATCGGTTGACTAGATAATTGCATTAATGAGAAATAGAACAGGTGTTCCTAATAATTCTTTAGGTGAGTGTATATCAAGACTGATGTTCCCATATTCCAGTCTTGACCCTGTTCGCTGTTGTGAGATGTGTCTAATTAATAGGTTAGGTGCATCTCCTCCAATCTGTGGGCTAGAAACTGACATCTACGCCAGCTAGCGGCTGGAGTAGACTTCAGCTATAACTTGCGCCAGCTTCTGGCATTATAGTAAACCTGTTGGGCCACACAAAGCCCCTCCTCTCCCACTAAACCCTGCCCCTTTTATTGCCACTTTAGAATAGTGATGAGAAGCTCAAGAAGTCGCAAATTATGGCGCAAAATCACAGTAGTGGCGTAAAGACTTTAGTAAATGCCCCTGCCGTACAGTGCAGTAACGTTTGGGGCAGCCAGATCTTGTTTACTTATGCTAGGGGGGCATCCAAAAAATGTGCGTCCCCGGTTTCTGATGTCATATTCACTACAAGAAGGAAAAAAAAAATTTGAGTGGTATTCCCGTCGCGTTTTTTCATAGCCAGTAAATGGCGTGTGAGTGTGGCTGGAAACGACATCTGATCCCGTTGAACACCCGTTTCTGTAACTCCCAGAATAAATAATGGAAGAGTATGCAAACCACAGCAAGGTGCTGAAGATTTACGGAAACAGCGTAGCTAGCGGTGTTACGGTATTTACATAGTTCCCTTTAACAAAGTATGTCTGCCTGCAGTTTGCTCATCGATTACAGCTGTCTGTTGTACATTTAGATAGGGGTGGGCGATATGGCCTAAAATCTATATTTCGATATAATTTTAAGCATGTGCGATATATATCGCGATATATTGTTTTCTTAAACTTTTTTATTTTATTTAATAACTATTGGCCACCTTAAGGGCTAGAACCCTTGTCATATTTACCCTAATAGAGCTCTATTAGGGTGAATAGGACTTTACACTCTCCCTGCTGCCCTGTGCTTTGTGCACACAACAGCAGTGAGCTGACCATGGTAGCCAGCCCCTGATCCGCCCCCCAGCCCCTCCCTCTTGTAACTCAAACCCACCCCCCCCCTCCCTTCCCCAGTATTAATCATTGGTGGCAGTGGGCAGTTCCGATCGGAGTCCCAGCAGTGTAATGCTGGGGCTCCGATCGGTTACCTTGGCAGCCAGGACGCTACTGAAGTCCTGGCTGCCATGGTATGTTAGTGAGCAGCATTATACTCGTGGCCGCCGGGCGCTCCTACTTCTCATGGGTCTGTGCGGCGCATTGCTAATGCTGGAAGCATTAGCAATGCGCTGCACAGACAGAAGAAGGAGCAGCCACGGCGCACGTGAGTATAATGCTGCTCGCTAACATACCATGGCGGCCAGGACTTCAGTAGCGTGACTCCTGGCTGCCATGGTAACCGATCTTCACTACTGCTCCGTGGTCATATTGCGGTCCGGCGATATGCACAAAATCCATATTGTGGCACAAATTTATATCGCCCACCCCTACATTTAGACTGGGTTTACAAGTGACTAACTGTGGGTTAGCCATCGGGGATTTTCGTGAATGAGTTTTGGAAATTCTCAGTCACACATGGCAGAAAAAAATCTGCATCAGAAACTGACTTATGGTCCAGATTTTAAATCTGCAGCATGTGAATTTGTATCACGGATTTACGGTAATTGCGGATTTCACCCTTTCAAATGCAAAGAATAAAACTGTGCCTAATCTGCAGCTTTTCTGCAACAATATCCACAGCAGCTTATGAAGCACAAATGCAGCAGAAAATCCGTAGCTAATCAGTCACTTGTGAACCCAGCCTTAGGCCCCATGCACACGGCCGCAATACAGTAATACACTGGTATGATCTATACCAGTGTATAACTGTACTGTGCCGGCAGCAGGGAGCGCACGGCGTCATAGCAACCAGTGACGCCGTGCGCTCCTGCTCTCAGGAGGGATCCAGGCCGCGGTTCCACGGCCCGCACACGGCCGTGTGCATGGGGCCTTAAAGAGTATCTGCAACTTCTCCTGTCGTGTCTGTTTTAGTAACTGCTTGCATTCTCCTTGTAATAGTATTTCTGGACCATCTATTCTTCTGACTCTTTAGTGCCATTTCTGTATAATTCCTTCTGGAAGATCTGATGGTGGTGTTTCCAGTTGGGGTTGTGTCCCTGCACAGTCTGACACTATCCAGTCAGTGCTGCCAGTGTCCGACTGTTCAGGGACCTACCCACAACTTGTCACACCCAGATAGACCTTTATTGAAGACTGCTGGCAATTCATTCATAACTTGAAGTAATAAAACAGGAATGACAGAACATACATTTCTAAGAACAGATGCCCCGGAATTGCTATTACATGTGAAATGTAAGTACTTACTAAAACTAACATGTCAGGAGAGGTTAAAAAGTGGGAAAAAAACACCCAACCCCAGCTTTGCTATTCCTGCAATGCTGCAGTGGTCAGGTGTGCTTGAATGACACGTCAGTGCTGTTCAAGTACATGTGACTGCTGAGACATGATTGGCTGCAGTGATTACAGGACCAAGCCACCTCTGGTCTTGTGGGGACTGGCAATGGCTGGGGTGGAAAAGCTGCACTGGAATGGCAGGATCGGTCACCAGTATCAGATTGACAGCAATTGCGGCGAGCAGTATAATTACAACTATGGTGTCCCCATTCACTTTTATGGGACTGCTCTGTCTGTTCAAGTGAATAAGAAGGAGCCATCCTATAGATGTGAATGGGGATGCCATAGTTGTAACTACACTGCTCTTTGCTGCGGCAAACAGGTAAACAATGAAAAGAAGGCAGCGCTGCTTTCTCTTTAAATGGCTGATCAGTGAGGTTGCCAGCTGTAGGACCCCTGCCGATCTGATATTGATGACCTATCCTGAGCATAGTTCATCAGTAGCAGACAAGCGATTGCAATGGTCTGATAGTCAGGCCAACTTAATTGTTTAAAAGCTTTGTCTGATGTTGACCTGCTCTCCTTCTCGCACATTGGGCATGGGGTCTGGGCGACCTCAAGACCTTTTAAGTGGAGTAAATAAACCATTGGATGAGTATGCCCAAGAAGAGATTGCTTACTTTTAAGTTAAGTACTAGTTTAATGTTCTCACTCTCGGTAATCCTACTGTATCAGCTTTATTTATGAATATCAATTTATTTAACATTCTGTTTTGCCTTCATATTGTACTTTTTTTTTTTTAATTATGAAAAGAATAATCAGTTGCCACATACATCTTGTAAATACATATTTTCTCTTGTAGGCATTCTATATGCACAGAAGCCTGTTCCTTTAATTGCTGGTTACACTGGGCAAAGTGGAGGAAGTGGCAGCAGCAATACCTCTCAAGCGTCTCAGAGCCCCACTTCTTCCAGGGGAACCCCAGGAGCTGAGCCCTCCACCAGCTGGTCCCTCTAAATAGGAGGGCATAGGCATGATGATACTACTTACCTCCTCTGCGAGAAAGCGTTACACAACCGTACCTACCTCAGCTTGCAGGAAGACTTCAACTCCGCTTACCTCACCTTGACGAAAGGTTTCACAACCGAATTTTACCTCATTCTCTGAAGGCATTACACAAATTCATCTATGGGCAGGAAGAATACTAGGCAAAGACTTGGTGATTAACCTGCCGCTGAGCGTCAGCTCTTGCCTACTGTATGGCATTTTGGGAGCATACGTATGCAGTAGACCTGCATTCTCTGTCCCCTCCCCATGGTTTTTTTTTTTTTAATGAGAGGTAAACTATTACCTGCTGTTTCATCAGTGGCCGCAAACCATTTCTTGTGCATTCACCATGTAATGTACATGGGGACGCTGGGGGCGACTGTTATACTCCTGTCCCCTGTATAATTTAAGCACCAGGTTCTCTGTCCCTCAGTGGTTGGTGCACAATCTAAGTGCTTAAGAAAGTAAGACACTTTGTAGGACAGTTGGCTAACGTGTTGGATTTTAGCATAGTTCACTCGTGTTCAAGGAGCATGTTTTAAGCTATCCTCTGTCTTTAAGAGTGCTCATGTTTTAATACCTGGTATCCTCTGATGTGATGTGGTTTTGGTTTGACGCTCTATAGCTTCAGTTGCATCATGTTCCTTATGTTACTAGGAAAGAAAATCACGTATACAGTCAGGGTCTGTGCAGGAGCTGAAATTTTATGACTGATTAATATTCATATTTTTATACTTCTCTCCTGTGTGCGAAACTAGATTAGAAATGGCACTAAATCCTGGAAACGTAAATCAGCCCAAATACATGCTTTCATTTTTATATATTAAGACCCCTAAGAGAATGACATTAGAAATATTCATCACATTTTACATGCAAAAATTGGGCTAAGGCCAACATGTCAGACAAACGAATCCTATATGGGCAAGGTCATGTTTTGATGTTGACCTGCTCTCCTGGTCACACATTGGGCATGGGGTCTGGGCAACCTCAAGACCTTTTAAGTGAAGTAAATAAACCATTGGATGAGTATGCCCAAGAAGAGGTTGCTTACTTTTAAGTTACATAGTTTAATGTTCTCACTCTCAGGAATCCTACTGTATCAGCTTTATTTATGAATATCAATTTATTTAACATGTAGAATACAGTCCACATTTATTCAGGATTATGATTTGATATCAAAATGGTCAATGCAGGAGTTCAAACAGTGTAGATAAAGTGATATGTAGAAGATGTAAAAAAAAAAAAAAAAAAAAAACTTTGAAAAAGAAAAAAAAACTTTTAGCTTTTTTATGTGAAAGATATATTTGCTAGATTTCCAAAATATGGGTCCTCCGCGTATGATCAGCTTAGTATGGCAGTTTAGTTTGAAGTTAGTATTCTGTTGGGTAAGCCGGATCTATACACTGCATGTATACAATGCCCAAATGGTCCCAGAAAGCACTGTGGGAGAAGGAGGGGGGGGGGGGGGGGGTTGGATAGCACATTCTCACAGATGCCATCTTTATGACAATCCTGTTGCCTGTCGTGGCACATTGCTTCTTCAATCATGTTTGTGAACATTTTGCTTCATTTATTATTGTGTATTATTATCTTTACTAATGGATATTTAAGAAAATGAATAACAAGGGGTGTGGGCAGATGATGGTTTGGGAAGGTTGGCTGAACGGGTATGTTTTGCAGCCATGTTAAGAGATTCTTCAACATCTAATGCATGTGGCAGCTCTTAAAGGGGTTCTCCTGGCTACATATATTGATGACCTATCCTCAGGATAGGCTGTCTGTATCATACTGGTGGGGGTTTAACACCAGCAGGACCGGGAACTATACAGTGAGCAGGAGCAGAAGGCTCTGTTTTTGGCGCTTGCTTACTGAAGCTAAGCTTCGGTAGCCTGGCATGGCTACTAAACAGTGTATGGATCTGTCTGCCACCAGTGCCATACACTATAGTTTCCAGCACTGTGGTAGTCTGAATTAGCTGATGATTGGGGGTGCTGGGTGTCAGACCCACACCAGTTTGATTGAGGACCTATCTTGAGGATAGGTCACCAATATCCATAGCCAGGAGAAGCTCTTTAATTGTGAACATTTAGTCTTCTCTTCCCAGGTCTATTCTGCCTTTCTTCCTGAAAAGTAACTTGAAAAGATAAACATTTATCTCATGGGTGATAAATTTGTCCCAAAAGACTACATGAAGGCAAGCCAGTCAATGGGTGTTGTCCACTGTATCCACTCAGTACGGTCACTGTCATCTGTAGTGTGTCTACCTCACCTTTTCCTAATGCTTCAGTTAATTTAGGAGGAGACCTTTTAGTTACTCTGTAACAGGTACAGAAGTTTCACTTTTCTGCTGCTAATTTTAGGAATGTAAAGTAGTGACAGACACCAGCAGTTGTGTAGTTCTACAGAGAAGTCTACTCTTCCTGGCTTATGCATATTTTGACTTTTTGAAAATGTTTATTTTACCTCTGAAGTGTAGATTTTGTTTTATTTCCTTTTATGTATAAGAATACTTGAAGCACCAGGCGCTTGATCTGTTTATTTCGCTAAACCCATTCAGAGGAGAGTTTCAATTTATCTCCTCTGAGGAGTGGTATGCGATTAGGTTTGAAACCTATGTGATGGGTATTAGAGAAAATCCTTCTTTCTGTCTCTGTACAGGACAGTGAAGAATCGGATTACCAGAGTTATAGCGTTGATTTGCGTGAAATATAAAACATTTTGAGTAACTGGTGCTTTTTTTTTATTTAATTTTTTTATAACTGAACATACCTCAGATACCAGATAACCTCTGTCACGGAGACACTGAATTTATCCAGAAGAGCTGCCATGAGGCCTTCCGAGAGTCCTAAAGTAAATAAAAAGGAAAATGAGGATAGATTGTCCATTGGAAGTCTTGAGCCACGGACAAAATCCTCATTCTATAGGCCTGAGTTGCAAACCTAAATCATTACCTCAGTAAAAGTTTTATTCTATTTTAAATTGTTTTAAATATTTCAGCCTTTTAAGAGCCAAGTGTTGAGATACATGACTCTGGCTTTAAAAAGGATAACTTTTTTTTTTTTTTTTTTTTTTTTTTTTATATTTGTGTGGTCTTGTGTAATTTTATTTTTTTCTTGTGTGTATATTTTTTATTGTTGAACCAAAGAACCTCGGGGAAGGGGGGTATGTGTTTTAATCACTATTTGCAGCCTTAGAAGTAAAGTCTGAATTCCAGGCACTCGCTGGGCGTCAAAGGGAGAGAGGGGAGGGAAAATTTGACGCTGGTACAAAGATAACATTTGTTCAGGAAATTTTTAATAATTTTTTTTTTTTTTTTTGCAGTAAAGTCACTATTAAACGAGAAAAAAGTTCAACATCTTTGTGTCATCATTTGTCTACTACACATTCATTTTTCTTATGCCACCACTATCAATTCAATAAATCAATATTTATGTGAATATCGTCACGGATTTCCTCTAGTAACTGTTGGGCCAGACACTGACAAGCGAGTTCAAAGCGAGAAGCTCGCTGATCCCTGTTCTTGTGACAGGATTGCACAGCGTTATAATGATTTATAATGCTGTTGCCTTGCAAGAACTGGAATCTATTGAATTATACTGACCTAATGCCATCAGTGTAAGGGCTCGTTCACACGAACGTATTTTGCGTTCCGTCTACGGTCAGTTTTCTGCGTTCCGCATACAGTCTGTATACGGAACCATACGCAGAAATTGAGTCCTGTCCTATTCTTGTCCGTTTCACAGACAAGAATAGACATTTCTATAATGGGCCTCCTGTTCCGTTCCGCAAATTGTGGAAGGCAAAAAATGGCACGGTTGCGTGAACAAGCCGTAATTCTGTAGATTCCAGGTCTCTGTCAGAGGAGGAGAATTCAGAATGGGAAATCACACTGCCACACATGAGTTTCTCACATTGAACTCACCCGGCTGTGTCTGGCCTAGGGTCCCAACAGTGGAGCCTCTAATGATTATACATGAATTGCCTATCCTGTGGATAGGTTATAACTGTTTATCACGAAATGACCCCTTTAAATTTACCCTCTGGTATATATAATTTTGTAAATTGTAGTTCATAAAATCTCTGATCTTTAGAAGCATAGTAGTCAACTGGGCAGTTTTATCAATGACTGCCAGCTCTCTCTGTATGTACACAAGGAAGGCTGTCAACCACAGATGAAACCTATCAATTGGCTACTGAGCTCATAAAGAGTTTTCCCATAAAACTATACATCTGCTCTGCATCTGCTGGTTTATAACCTGCAGATTGCAATGCATTTTCATGGGAAAAGGTTCCCTTTTAAAAAGGATGACCTAATCCTTAGAAGTTGTATTGAAATACCTGATATTTATTAACCTCCATCCACAAACCAGATGCTGAGGAACATCAAATTTAAAATGTCAGACACAGCTGGTCCACTTCAATTCTATCACCAGTCATCAAGAGAGCTCACTAACATACACCATTATGTTAGTATTAGCGCCCATGTTTTTGGAATCCCTGAACTTGGAACTGTTACATTTATTGGGAAAAGCTGTTGTACTTGTGTGTATTTTAGGAAGCTTTTGTATCCTTTATACAAGAACTTTTTGATCAGTGGACAGTCAAATTAGTCAAAATGACAGACCCATAAAAGTAGCCTTGGACAAGAAATCAACAGAGACCAGAGTTCCGTTCCAGGGAGAGAATTTCTTCAAAGCCGAATAAAAGAACCTACTAAAGTGAGAGAGAGCTTTTCGATCTCATCCAGAGCTGTTCTGAACTATTGTTGATTATATCCTTTGGACATTGGGTGCTGTATATAATAAAGGAACCTAGATTTGGTTTGAAGAATGCGTTCTGGATTTGGATAACGCTCTAGTTATGTGCAAAAGGTCCACAGCCTTTCCAGAACAAAAGTTTATACAAGTCACCTGTTTTCAGTGAGAAAACCAGAGGGTTCACTGTGAAGCTAAAGGTTCTTAAAGGGTTTAAAAAAATACAAATAATATATATCTGTAATTTATTCAGACTGGCGATTTAGATGCCCGTCTTAATAACCCCTATATCTTGCAGTGTATCTGCTGAAGTTATGAAGAGGAGGTGGCCTCTACATAACCGTGGCGCATCCAGCGCCAATCTAAATGTAACAGCTTCCTAGCTGTCTTACATTTAAATCATTTTCTGTGTTTAGAAAAACTGGCATAGATAATGATGAATGAGACAGGCCTGCTGATCTCGTCCCCTTCCACTTTTTTAGACCCGGCATGAGTGGGGAAAAGTTGCCGATTGCACCAGAGACAAGCCTAATATAGGTAGATTTCTGGATAATAAATGACCCCCAACATGCCTTTTAATAACTTTTTAACAGGAATGTGTAATCCGAAAATTACCTATTGTTAAAACAAAATTCTAAAGATTTTTTTGTTTTAAGTTGCCAAATTTTTGACTATCTCTCTCTAGTTTTCCTAAATCCTTTTCCATTTGGTGTATCCCTCCAGGAACATCAACCCTGTTACAAATCTTTGTGTCATCAGCAAAAAGAGACACCTTACCATCGAGGCCTTCTGCAGTTTTGCTTATAAAGGTATTAAACAATATGGGTCCCAGAACAGATCCCTGATGTACCCCACTGGTAACAAGACCTTGGTCTGAATATACTCCATTGACTACAACCCTCTGTCGTCTGTCCCTCAGCCACTGCCTAATCCATTCAACAATATCGGAGTCCAAGCACAAAGACTACAATTTATTGATAAGCCTTCTATGTCGGACCGTATCAAAAGCCTTACTAAAGTCTAGATCGGCAATGTCTACTGCACTTTGATCTCCCTGAAGTAAACCCATGCTGTTTTTCATCTTTCAATACATGGGATTTTAGATGTTCCACAATCCTCTCCTTAAGTATGGTTTCCATTAATTTCCCCACTATTGATGTCAGGCTTACTGGCCTATAGTTGCCCGATTCCTCCCTACTACCTTTCTTGTGAATGGGCACAATATTTGCTAATTTCCAATCTTCTGGGACGACTCCTGTTACCAGTGATTGGTAAAATAAATCTGTTAATGGTTTTGCTAGTTCACCGCTAAGCTCTTTTATTAGCTTTGGGTGTATCCCATCAGGCCCCTGTGACTTATTTGTATTAATTTTAGACAGCTGACTTAGAACCTCTTTCTCTGTAAAGACACATGCATCAGTAGATTAATTAGTCTTCCTAACTGAGGTCCTTTTCCTTTGTAAAAACTGAACAGAAGTATTCATTGAGGCAGTCAGCTAGTTCTTTATCATCTTCCATATACCTTCCGTGTTTTGTTTTTAATTTGGTAATTCCTTGTTTTAGTTTCCTTTTTTCATTTATGTATCTGAAGAATGTCTTATCACCTTTTTTTCACTGAGCTAATTCTCTTCTGCCTGTGCTTTAGAAGTTCTTATAATTTGTTTTGACTCTCTGCCTAATCTTATAAATTTGCCTGCCATCCTTGTTTTTTTTTTTTTTTTTTTATAATTCCTAAATGGTATCTTTTTATTTTTAATGATTTGGCCACTTCTGCTGAGTACCACAGTGGTCTCTTCCTTTTTTTTTTTTTTTTTTTGCTTTTATTGACAAACGTATATAAAACCCATTATATTTGAGCAGCTTATCTGCCTCCGACCTGTCACTAAGATTGATAGTATTGTCGGGAAGTAATAATTCAATCAAGAATGATTAATTATGGTCAGAAAAATAATTAACCATAAAAAATAAAATTGTCATAAATTCTTAATCATGACCTGGTGAATTGTAGACCCCCCTAATTGATACAATTCACATCTGAGTCAGACTATTTCCTCAGATAAATAAGTTATTTTTGACGTGAGATGACGTTAATGATAAACCATGTAGTTCTGCATTATACAGGTTTATTGGTTATAAACTTATATAAGTAAATAAACACAATGATACATGCAAATGATTATATATAGAGTTAATATAAAGCATTACAAGCTTAATAATACATGTGAGTGGACTATTTTTACATATGTGACTGGTAAAAATATTAAGACAAATAACAGGGATCTAGGATCTTTGCTAGATCATATCTTAAATGGCAAGGACTTGAAGCAAGTCTTTCCTGTGGGAATCCATCACTCAGCTTGGCGAAGAATGTTCATATATACAGGGAGTGCAGAATTATTAGGCAAGTTGTATTTTGAGGATTAATTTTATTATTGAACAACAACCATGTTCTCAATGAACCCAAAAAACTCATTAATATCAAAGCTGAATATTTTTGGAAGTAGTTTTTAGTTTGTTTTTAGTTTTAGCTATTTTAGGGGGATATCTGTGTGTGCAGGTGACTATTACTGTACATAATTATTAGGCAACTTAACAAAAAACAAATATATACCCATTTCAATTATTTATTTTTACCAGTGAAACCAATATAACATCTCAACATTCACAAATATGCATTTCTGACATTCAAAAACAAAACAAAACAAAAACAAATCAGTGACCAATATAGCCACCTTTCTTTGCAAGGACACTCAAAAGCCTGCCATCCATGGATTCTGTCAGTGTTTTGATCTGTTCACCATCAACATTGCGTGCAGCAGCAACCACAGCCTCCCAGACACTGTTCAGAGAGGTGTACTGTTTTCCCTCCTTGTAAATCTCACATTTGATGATGGACCACAGGTTCTCAATGGGGTTCAGATCAGGTGAACAAGGAGGCCATGTCATTAGATTTTCTTCTTTTATACCCTTTCTTGCCAGCCACGTTGTGGAGTACTTGGACGCGTGTGATGGAGCATTGTCCTGCATGAAAATCATGTTTTTCTTACCTTGCAGACTTCTTCCTGTACCACTGCTTGAAGAAGGTGTCTTCCAGAAACTGGCAGTAGGACTGGGAGTTGAGCTTGACTCCATCCTCAACCCAAAAAGGCCCCACAAGCTCATCTTTGATGATACCAGCCCAAACCAGTACTCCACCTCCACCTTGCTGGCGTCTGAGTCGGACTGGAGCTCTCTGCCCTTTACCAATCCAGCCATCTGGCCCATCAAGACTCACTCTCATTTCATCAGTCCATAAAACCTTAGAAAAATCAGTCTTGAGATATTTCTTGGCCCAGTCTTGACGTTTCAGCTTGTGTGTCTTGTTCAGTGGTGGTCGTCTTTCAGCCTTTCTTACCTTGGCCATGTCTCTGAGTATTGCACACCTTGTGCTTTTGGGCACTCCAGTGATGTTGCAGCTCTGAAATATGGCCAAACTGGTGGCAAGTGGCATCTTGGCAGCTGCACGCTTGACTTTTCTCAGTTCATGGGCAGTTATTTTGCGCCTTGGTTTTTCCACACGCTTCTTGCGACCCTGTTGACTATTTTGAATGAAACTCTTGATTGTTCGATGATCACGCTTCAGAAGCTTTGCATCCCTCTGCAAGATATCTCACTATTTTTGACTTTTCTGAGCCTGTCAAGTCCTTCTTTTGACCCATTTTGCCAAAGGAAAGGAAGTTGCCTAATAATTATGCACACCTGATATAGGGTGTTGATGTCATTAGACCACACCCCTTCTCATTACAGAGATGCACATCACCTAATATGCTTAATTGGTAGTAGGCTTTCGAGCCTATACAGCTTGGAGTAAGACAACATGCATAAAGAGGATGATGTGGTCAAAATACTCATTTGCCTAATAATTCTGCACGTAGTGTGTGTGTGATATATATATACCGTATTTATCGGCGTATAACACGCACGGGCGTATAACACGCACCTTCATTTTAGAGGGAAATTTCAGGAAAAAAAATTAAATTTCAAATAAAGCCTCTGATCTGCCCCCTCTGGTAACGCAAACCCCCCCCCCCCCCCTCCCTCCCCAGTATTAATCATTGGTGGTAGTGGCCACAGGGTCCCCCTCCTCCCCCCCATCATTGGTGGCAGTGTCAGTTCCTATCGGAGCCCCAGCAGTGTAATGCTGGGGCTCCGATCGCTTACCATGGCAGCCAGGAGTCACGCTACTGAAGCCCTGGCTGCCATGGTATGTTAGTGAGCAGAGAGCAGCGCATTATACTCACGTGCGCTGTGGCCGGCGGTCGCTCCTTCTCATAGGTCTGTGCGGCGCATTGCTAATGCTGTAAGCATTAGCAATCCGCCGCACAGACAGAAGAAGGAGCGACCGGCGGCCACAGCGCACGTGAGTATAATGCGCTGCTCTCTGCTCACTAACATACCATGGCAGCCAGGACTTCAGTAGCGTGACTCCTGGCTGCCATGGTAAGCGATCGGAGCCCCAGCATTACACTGCTGGGACTCCGATCGGAACTGTGGGATATGGCCGGCACATTCATTGGTGGCGCAGTGGCCACAGTCCCTCCCCTCCTCCTCCTACTCTGTCCTCGTTGGTCTTCAGCGGCAGCCGCTCACAGTGGGGAGGGAGGGACTCCCTCCTCCCTCCTCCTCCCTCCGCTGTGCCGGCCGGCTCAGTCCTGCCTCTCTGGCCTCCGGAGGACACGTTTCAGCCCTAATCGGCGTATAACACGCATACATCATTTGCCCCCTATTTTCAGGGGGAAAAAGTGCGTGTTATACGCCGATAAATACGGTATATATATATATATATATATATATATCTCTCTTAGCAATTATTTAATGCTTTGCTAGATTGAGTCTTGATTCTTCTGCAGGCAGAATGAAGCCTCACAATATCCTAAGACTACATCTCAATATGGAGATGATCAATTAATTAATTTGCCAATCTAGATGGTATAATTTCACCCACACTATCAAATTAGTCTTAATAAAATGAAATATCATTTTCTGTGTCTCTTACCAAGTCCTAGTAGGAATCTCACTTCTGCTCCTAGGAAAGCCGGGTGGTCCATCATAGCGCATCTCATCATGACTTTCATCTTCATAGACCCCTCTAGAGAGCTCAACCTGTCCTCCCTCCTCCTGTGTATGGTTTATGATCATAAACTTATCAGTTAGATACACCTTCCTAGTTTGGAACTTTCCAATCATTGTTGGATGGGCGTGACTATTGATAAAAAAAATTGACATCATAACCTTACCCAGAATGCACTTTTGCTACTGTTGTAATGTCACCTACTCATACCTAGGTGGCACTGCTGTGTAAGCTATTTGCATCATAGTATAAAAGGGTTAACTTATGTAAGTCTGACTAAAACGTATTCTATATATTTGACCTTAGAAGCTTTAATTCATAGCTATAGGGATTAATTCTGACACTTGTAGCAATTAGAGACAGACCTCTAGGCGTCTCTCTGAATGTTTCTTACATTGTTGATTTATGTATCATAATGATATGAATGGCCTTGTTTTTTCACAGAGATATCAGTACCGCCTGTCATACCAAAGATGTGATTCATTGTTGCAAAACACACATCTTTACACACACTCTTTTAGAGACGAATATTCTCCTAATGAGAAATATATATATAATATACTGGATACATGTTGTCTTCATAACATATAACAATATAATATATATGTATAAAAAATGTCCTGCTGATTGTTTTATGCTAAGGACTAAGGCTCATTAAATTAATACATGAATATTATATTTTGCTTCATTAATAAATACCTAATTGTATAGGTAATTAACACCCACTGCATAGAGCATGTCCCGTCATAAAAGACAAGGCGAGGCCCCTTCTCAGACTGGTACATTAATGAGAAGAATAACACTGAAGAGTAGAAACCTTTTTATACAGAAACCTTTGTGCTACCTTACTTCAGCCTACTCAAGACATACAAAATTGTAACTATAGTCGAGCATGGCTCTTAAAGGCAATGAACATCCATCCATTTTTTGTTGAAGGACAGAATAGTGTAGCATACGCTTTTCTGTCCTGCAAAAAATAAGTATAGAAACGTATACTTTTTTTGTTTTTACATTGCAGTCAATGATGGATGCAAATGTCAGAGTGTACTTTACTTTTCCGTCTGTTAAACTTTATCTGTTTTTTTTTTTTTTTTTATGCCTTCAAGTCTTTACTTAACCAAAAGTGCACATTACTTAAAAATAAAGGAAAGGGGGCGTGACCGGCTATGTAGGAGTGAGGACGTGTGCGCTGCAAGCTCCTCCACAGCACCGGAGCTAATCCACAGCCAGCGGCCCTTCAGCAATGGGCAAAGTAACTAAAATGAGCAGGACCCGCTCTGTGGCCCCCCTGACATCCTCACAGGGGGACATACCCAGGCTCTTTGCCCGACAGCCTACGACACCGAGCCCCAACATGGCCGAGCGCTTTCAAGATGGCGCCGCTGGCCCTGATGCAACGCCGCTCACCATGGAATTAGCGGAGCCAGGATCTGCACACCACTCACCGGATCGACGGAGGGCCCGATCCGCATCAGTGCCGACCCTGTGCTGTGGTCCCGATGAAGCCCAGATGCCTCAGGCCCTGGAAAAAGGAGGCCCTGGATCGCTCTCTGAGCACTCAGCCGCCATGCTGTCCCCTCGATCTCTGGTGTTGCAGGCTAGTGAAGAGGAGTCCCCCCCCCCCCCCCCCCCCCCTGTTGAGGAGGGCTCCTCAGTCAGCCTCTCCCGGGGACATGGGTCTTCCAGCCCGTCAGTGGCCTCACTGCATCCAGAGAAAGGGTCCCCCTGGTTTTGCACCCCAGCCAGCCACATGGGACATTCTCTGATATGGGGAGATGCTCTTCACCGGGGGCAGCCGGGAGGGGCTAACGGAACGGCCCCGAGCTCACCGCAGGCTATGGCTTCTTCCCTGTGCATGCTGCGGGAGTCTCTCTCGTCTCACTCTGTTGGGCCGCCCCTAGCTACTTCCCCGCACTGGTCCACAGGCTCTTTATGGGATGGATCACATCCACGCCATGATGGTGCGGCTTCACCAGGCACACAGATCCTGGCCGCCTCTGCAGCGTCAGCCTCTCATGGCTTTCCACCGTTGCCCCAGAGACTTGCGTCTCATGCTCCTCTGTTCGATGAGGACCCTCGACCACCTACTATGGCGGACTTACGCAACCTGATGTACTCGCTTCCCACCAAAGCAGACCTCTCTAGCTTTGCAGCTAACATTTTACAAGAATGTAAAAGAGAATTCACGCAAGTGCGCTCTGAGTTGGCCTTGATTGATACAAAGGTGGACGCTGTTCAGCAGGAACATGATTCCTTGTCCGCAGACGTGCAAGTCTTGAAAGACAAACTACAGTCCCATGATGCGCAAATGCACACCTTGCAATATCATCTGGACGATGTTGTAAATGGGAGCCGCCGCAACAATATTCGGATCAGGGGCCTTCCTCAATCAATAACACAGGCGGTACTTTTACCCACCATTGTGAAGATTTTCAACGACCTCCTGGGACGTCCACCAAGTTCCAACATCGAAATCGACAGAGTCCACAGGGCCTTGAGGCCCCCCAATTCTGATCCCTCGAAGCCAAGGGACGTCACCTGCAGAGTCCACTTTTATGCCATCAAGTATCAGATCTTGCTCAAAGCCCGACAGATGTCGTCCCTGTCCTATGAAGGGGCTCCCTTTATCTTACTACAGGACTTATCCCGCCATACTCTAGCCCAGCGCGCTGCCCTGCGCCCACTCTTGCACCGCCTCAAAGAGCGTAGTATCCCTTACCGCTGGGGCTTTCCTTTTGCTTTACTTGCGGGCCCCAAGGATCAAGTTGTCACCCTACGGGACCCTACAGATCTTTCCCACTTTCTACAGCAGCTGGACTTGCCGCCGATTGATCTGGGGCCCTGGCCGTCTCTTCTCCCACCTGCCCCCGAGTCGACGGGACGACGTCGTCCGTCACCTGGTGAAAGAGCTCCTATATCTTCTGCTCTGACCTCAAGAGGGCGACGCCAGAAAGGACCAGGCAACCTGTCGCAGATCCCCACTCCACCTTACCATCTGAGGGGCTTCCTGCTTAACCTGCCTGGGTCTACTAAGGCTTTAATTTGCTAAATGTTGAATATTGGTTCTTAGTTATTTGCCTATTCTTTTTCTCTGTCTTCATGCTCTTAAACTGCTGGTGCTCATAATTCTCTATCTGCATCTGCCTGTGTTGTGGCGGGTCAGCTCTTGTCTGGCTGCCACTTTGTCCCCGGAATAAGTAGAGACTCTCCCTAGGGATGACGTAACCCCGAGTGATAGCCTCTTTGGACCTTTGGGTCGTTTAAAACCACTCTACCTTTCCTTCTCAGTTCTTTCCCTCCCATTTGCTTACTTTTAATTTTCTTTCTCTTTGTTTTTTTTGTCGGTCGTCTCCCCACTTCTCCCTTGTGTCTTTTTTCCTCCCCCTCCCCTCCCCCATAGCAATGGGGTCACTGAAGATCGCATCATTCAACGATGGGTCTCAACACTCCCGAAAAAAGGGCCCAGGTACTACCATCGCCAAAAGGTACATGTTTGCTTCCAGGAAACGCACTTTAAGGAGGGTAGCGTCCCGAAGATACGACATCGACACTACACAACCTGGCACTTTGCGAACAATCCGGTAAACAAGACAAAAGGAGTCGCCATAGTGATCCACAAGTCTTTACCTCATCAAGTGCTGGGATGTACTGCCGATCCAGATGCGAGATACCTGGCCATTACATTACTTATTGGGGGGACAAGAATTAACCTTCCTTATCGTGTATGCCCCCAACCAAAATCAAGCACCCTTCATCGTAAACCTTATTAACAGCGTCATACCGTTGCTCCGGGGGACTGTTATATTATGTGGTAACCGTAACCTGACGCTTGATCCCAATCTTGACAATTTGACTGGCCGTGCTTCCCTTACATATTCCACTATTAAAAGGGTCAAATGGGCGCAGCTCCAATTACAACTGCGCGACCCCTGGCGGATCCAACACCCAGCTGATAAGGATTACACCTTCTACTCCGCCCCTCATGGCTTATATAGTCGCATTGACCATATCCTTATTCAGCAATCGGCACTATCCTGGCTTGATTCCACACAAATAGGAAACATCCTTTGGTCTGACCATGCTCCTATATACTGCTTCCTGAACCTGCCCTTTCTTACCAGACAGGAGTGGACGTGGCGGTTAAATGAAAGTCTCCTTCTTGACGCGGGGTGTGCTGCTGACCTCACTAGCAGTATAACAAACTTCTTGTCAGATCACAAGGAGGTTACTACCCCAATACCGATCCAATGGGAGGCCTTGAAGTGTGTTCTTTGAGGTGTGCTCATTAAGCATGGCTCCTGTCTCAAGAAGGAGAAAGCCCACTCACTTAAACTTGCTCTACATAAAGTCACTTCCCTGGAACTTGCCCACAAACGAACACTTACCCTGCAAACTCTTCACAATCTCCAGAATGCACGTATGGAAGCTAAACGCTTGCTAGAAGCATCCTATAAACGTATGGTACAGATTTGCAGGAGTAAATTCTACGAATACGGGAACAAAAGTGGCCGTATGTTGGCAAGGGCTCTAAGGGGAAGATTGGCAACCTCCCACATCCCCACTATCAAAAAACTCCCAAGATCGTATGGTACACACAACCACTGACATTGTGGCTACTTTCCACTCAAAGCTCTACAACCTACCCCAAACGTCCCCTCAAGTAGTGAGTAACTCACCCGGCCCACCTCTCCTACTTCCCAAACTATCGGTGCTTGACTCTGCCACTCTGGCGACTCCATTCACCGATGCTGAACTTCATACAGTTCTTAAGTCGCTCCCGGGTGGCAAGAGCCCGGGCCCCGATGGGTTTACAGCTAGGTTCTACAAATCCTTCACTTCCACCCTCTCCCCTATTCTGCTCCGGGTCTTCAATGGAGTGTCTCCTGGGCTCCCCTTCCCGGCGCAGACCACCGAGGCACATATCATGGTTATCCTGAAACCGGGGAAGGGCCCGCATCTGTGTGCCAGCTACCGTCCTTCTTGAAGGTAGATCTTAAGATCTTTGCCAAATTAATGGCGAATAGATTGAACACTTATCTGCCTTCACTGATCTGTCCTGATTAGGTTGGGTTTGTGCCGGGGAGGGAGGCCCGGGATAACACCCTTAAAACCCTAGATATTATCCACTATGCCAAATCAAAGAAGGTCCCCCTTATGATACTTTCCCTAGACGCAGAAAAGGCCTTCAACTGGATATCTTGGCGCGCCATCCATGAGGCTCTCTTACACATACGCCTTGGCCCGATATTCCTGTCAAAGATCCTGACACTATATCAACACCCCACTGCTAGAGTCAAAGTAAATGGGGCCCTTTCCCCCCCCCCCTTCCCAATCCACAATGGGACGCGGCAGGGTTGCCCATTGTCCCCCTCGCTATACGTCCTAGTCATGGAACACCTGCTGGCCTCCATACGTGCCAATCCAGATATAACGGGGATAACGATTGGATCACAAGAGTATAAATGCGCAGCTTTTGCTGACTATCGCCTTCTCTACATAACCAACCCACGCATTTACCATCTTTGCTTCGGGAGATATCTCAATTTGGTGCTTGGTCCAATTTCAAAATCAACATGTCTAAGTCGGAGGCCCTAGACGTCACTCTGCCTAGCGACCTGACCCCCCGTTCTTAAGGCTTCTTTTCCCTTTGCTTGGCCACCAGGAGGTATAACATACTTGGGGATAAAGGTGACAGCAGATCTCTCACGACTTCATAAATTGAACTTCGCGCCCCTTCTACAGTTTCAAAAAGATCTAGACGGATGGCGCAAACGAGACTTCTCCTGGTTCGGTAGGGTCAACATAATAAAGATGACCCTCTTACCAAAACTATTGTACCTTTTACAGACCATCCCCCTTCACATCCCGTCCTCATTCTGGTCCCAACTCCGCAGATGCTTCACGCAGTTTGTATGGGCTCCTGGCCGTCCGTGGATAAACTGGGAGATAATGACTCGCACCAAGGAAACTGGAGGGGTGGGTCTCCCAGACTGTCTACTATATTACCACTCTGCAGCCTATGCCCGACTGTTGGATTTGACGTGCATTGACACTTCCAAATCATGGGTGCAAATTACAAAGGACACCCCACTGTGCTCGGTAACAACCCTTCCATGGTTAGTGGGCTCTCCACGTCAAACGCCATCGCAATTGTCCTTCTCTGCCCATCATACCCTCGTAACCTTAGCATCCATAGGTCGCTTAACTTCATTGATTGACCCTAAAGGGCCTCTAGTGCCAGTTACTGATCACCCCAGATTCCCTCCAGGACGCTCATCTAGACACTTTCTTCAAGGCACAAGAACCCGCCCAATCAGGTTCTACCAGGTCCTCTCCGGTCCCACACTGAAACCTCTGTCCCAGATCCTGGAAGCTCCACTAGCCCGTAATTCATTTGAATATCTGCAGCTTCAGCACTTTTATACCTCCTTAAGCAAAACCCACACTCTGGCCTGGAAACTCACTGAGTTTGAGCAGATGTGTGTCTTCCCCTCAGCGATCTCACACCTCATTTCCTCTGTATACAAGCTGCTGATTCACCAGCGATCCTCATGTCTTCCTCCTGTATTGTCAGGCCTGGGAGCGGGATCTGGGGAATCAATATACCCCAACCCAGTGGACCAGATGCTTCCTTCTATCGCACAAATTAACAATTTCCGCCAAAGCTCAAGAAACGAGATACAAAATTGTATCCAGATGGTACAGAGTACCAGCGGTACTCCACAAATGGTTCCCGGCAGTGTCGGACCGTTGTTAGAGGTGTCTCAAGGAGGAAGGCACGATGATCCACGTGTGGTGGAATTGTAGTGGCTTATGGCCCTTCTGGAATTTTGTTCATAAAATAATCAAAGAAGTCATGGGAGTCCCCATTCAAAACTCTCCAGAAGCCCTCTTACTGTTCGACTGTGTCCTGACTGTCCCGGCATATAAGAAATCCCTCCTAAAATACATGGTACAGGCAGCGAAGGCGGTGATTCCCAGGCATTGGAAATCCACCTCTCCTCCCTCACCTGAGGAGTGGTTTGATAAAATTGCTCTGTATCAGAGGCTGGAAGACCTTACTAGCATTACGCCCGCAGACACCTCACGATATGTAAAGATTTGGAGCCCCTGGGAAGCCTTTCGCTCTTCAGTCGCATTTCGGGATGCGCAGGTCTAACCTCTTCAAAATAAACTGTACCCCTTCTCCCTTCCCCCCTCATTTCCTCCCCCCTGACACCTTGTCCAATGTCTCGTCTGTCTGCCTACTGTTATACTTGCATGTCCACTTGGATATGCCTACCTCATATTCTTTCATGATTTACATTGCCTGATGTCGGGTGTTGCACCCAATACAGTTCATTAGACATCATACTTGTACTGTTATTATCGCTTGAATTTGCACTTGTTTCTATGTGTTATGCTGCAAAATATCAATAAAACCTAAATGAAGAAAAAAATAAAAATAAAGGAAAGATAACCTCACCATTTCATGTTTGTGTGTGTTTTTTCATGTACTTAATGTATATATTAAACACAGCAAAAATGAGATATGGACAGTCCCTTATATCCTTGGCTAGATTAATGGATGTTAAAGGCTATGAACCCCTTCTGGGACAATTTTTTTTATTTGTGAATGCATTATACTTATATTGTGCTAAAGGAACAATTGCTTTCACTAATCCCCAAGTGACACCATGTCATCATAAATGGAAAACTGTCAACTGGAGCTCGACCTCTGGCGGGACCAATCCCTGTGGGTTAACTTATTAAAATAAGTCATCAGTGGTGGCCCTCGTTTGAAAACTACACAAGGGATAGTATTCTACAGTGAATCACATTACTGGCCCCTTAATTGCAGAATAATGCATTTTGCGGGCATTGTGTGACTTGCAGTTTGACGGCCTGCAATTAAGCATCCAGTAATGTGGTTCACTGCAGTACCTTATCACTTGTGCAGTTTACTGACTGCCTCTATTAAACATCAAAAAATGTTTTGGACAAAATGAAATGTTTGGAGATGACAGTAGCTCTAAGGGACACACAAATGTATTTGTAACTGATCAAAATACCTTTTAGAAAGGCAACAACCAGCACCATCAGGGGATCCTCCCTCACTATGATAAATGGGGGAATAGACACAAGTATGGATGCAGCGGCACATTCTCTTAGAAGTTGTGCTACATCCAGAGATGAAGCCAAGGGGCTACCATTAGTTTATAACTAGAGATGAGCGAATTTCCAGTTATAAAATTTGTTTGCGATTTGTTTACTGGTAAAAGGGGAATTGAGTTATGGATTCCGTTACCACAGACCATAACGCAATTCTATGACGGAATGCATTTAGAGGTAGTCTATGGGCTTCAAAACTGATTCATCCCGTTTCCGTTATGCAGGGGAGTCCTCTCCTGCATAACAAAGACGGGACGGATCCGTTTTGCAGCCCATAGACTTCTATTATGACTGAATGAATAATGGAATGCCTCTAAAGGCATTCTGTTATAGAATTGCGTTATGGACCATGGTAATGGAATCCATGACGCAATTCACCTTTTAACAGTAAACGAAGCGTGAACAAAATTCAAAATATGAAATTTGCGCATCTCTAGTGATAACAGCAGCTAGTTGTTCCTCAGAACCTTTGTGAAACACTCCTGGTGACCCTCAGATATAGATCTATGAGAGCCACTACCAGATGTTCTCTTCTACCCATCATCTGGTGCTAGGTAGCTGCCTCCTGTGGAACCAAGTACAGTTTTAAGGAATCTATGATCTGCAAATGGCAATTGTTCAGGCACACTGAGGAAGCGAGCGTCCTTCTCTCAGAGCGCCTGCGCCGAATGAAGACACGTCAGGCGCGGGATTTGAATTGCAGACAGGGCCAGCCGGAGGAAGAGAGCGCTCGCTGGCCCTGTCAATCAACTGGAGGAGGGGGCGTATTTTTAAAAGGAGGATGCGGTGGCTACCAGCATATTTTAAAAGCTCGATTTTTTTTAAATAAAACGAAGCCACAGAACAAGGTAAGAGCCCTATATAGGGAATATTTGTACAATAAGGATTTTAATATGGCCAAAAATGAAAAATGAGTTTTGGGGGGTGACAGAAGGCATTTAAAACAGATCTGTGATATCTAACAGCTAATGGGTGCCAGAACTCGACTCCTGAACACCTCTGGAATGTTGTGCGGTGGCACAATCACATCAGGCAATCTCATTCTAGGGTCAGATTGTGTTGGCCATTATTCTTGTTGGCCTCTAGAGCTGCCTAAAAAATGACTGTGCTTTATCTTGTAACAACTACCATTTACAGAACATTGCTGCTGCACGGATAAAGGAAGTAATTTACCTGGAATTATTTATCACAGAATCAGATCTCGGTGTACCATTCTGCTAATATACTTGTGTACTTTCAAAAGTGATAAACTCAGCATGTGGATTCAGTCCAACATTGCGCACTGAAGGTATTTGATGGCTGTACAAGATATAGGATAAAGTTAGAAAAATAGAAGATGCACTCTTCAAGGGGGGAGGTGCAGTGGTATAAGGGTAAGGACCCACTAATAGTCAATATGAATAAAACCATGCACTCTCAAAGTAGTATGCAAAGGTAGATTTAATTGAATGCTCCTTAATACCAAGTAGGTATATATCTCAGGAATGCAATCAAGAAAAAATTATTTTGAAATAAGAAAAAATCTAAAAAATTCGAAATTATGAACAAATCTCCACATGTGTTGTAGCTGAAGCACTTAGTATTGCGATTGCTTGGGGAGACGTTTAGACCTTTATTAACTCATGGCTGCAAAGATGGTACAAATAGAAGCGTATTAGTGCTAGGGATTGGAAGTAAAAAAAATTGTCATAGGGAGGGAAGTGAAAGAAAACTCAATAGTAAACTAAATCAGAGAGATCGTATAAGTGAGCTATAGTTCCAGGAAGCTAAGAAACAAGGTCTGTACGACACAATGGAGTAAAGGAAATATATAGATAGAGGGCTGAATTGATGTCACAAGGCATAAGATATACGTACAGGAGTAGAGGTGAAACAGAGATTAAATACAGAACTAGATCAAGTGATAGACTGAGATACAGGGGTAGTGTATATTATATAAGGAATTGGAGCGCAAATCTAAAAAATTACTTGCACATGAATTACATAGTGCCACATTAGCGGAATACTATAAACCAAACAGAATCCCAAGGGGACTCAGATGCCATTCTTGCCCCACATTATTTGCGGATGACAAGGAATTCAGAGTTCACTTTCAGCAGATCCTAAACAAATGCTCATTGGACTTAATCCTGTTAAATCTAGAATTTTTGCAGAAATCAATAACCAAAACAAAGGAAAGTCTTGTAACCATTGAAAAACAACTAAAGACCAATTTAAAGAAGAATAAATTTAATAGTATGGATAGTTAACACGTCATCAATTAGTATTAGGCGTATAGAAAAGAATATAGCGTGCTCATAAAAACAA
Source organism: Bufo gargarizans (assembly GCF_014858855.1). Classification (NCBI taxonomy): domain Eukaryota; kingdom Metazoa; phylum Chordata; class Amphibia; order Anura; family Bufonidae; genus Bufo; species Bufo gargarizans. The sequence goes on from NC_058081.1 coordinate 142,076,963, forward strand.
TACCTTTATTTATAAATTACTGGGTAAGTGGAGCAGAAAGCTGTTCATATGGTGATCATGACCTAACAGCGGATTAGTTAAGTCTTTATAACTCCTACTGTGATTAGGATACCACACAAAATTAAAAGTACTTAATAGGAATAAACCTATAGTCATATAGATAATTATGTATTTATATCTGCAGACAGGTAATAAAGGGGGGGGGGGGTATATATTGAGGGAGGGGAGTGACTCTCCCTAGATGTCCCTAATGACCTAGGCCCTAAGCCCAGGGATATCCCCAGATGGTAGCGATACCCTGTCCCTGTACCTATGGCTATAGTTAACCTATAGTAATTCTACTTATATACATGTTAAATCATTATAGATAGAGATAGGAAAGAAAAATAAAGATGCGTTTCACCTGCGCCTGGCAGATCATCAGGGGGTGATAGATAATCCCTAATTTGTAGGGCGAACAAAGGATACCAAAAATATAAAAAGAAATGATACTTAGCTCCTATGTCTAGTCAGTGGGGAATAGATGAAGATGATGAGTCCTGTCAGTTGATCGATAGCTGATCAGGATAAGCCCAATGTCTGACTTGATAGATCTTAGGGGGGGGGGGGGACACAAAAAGGCCACATCAGCTCCCCCCTAACATCTAGGGGTGGCGACTGTGATTGCAGTTTGTTGCAAAAAGAGGCGAGGTGGATTTTTTCACTAAATACCATCAAACCATCAGGCCTCAATGATGCGATCTCATTTGTCCCATTTATAGGATGATTATACTGGTTTATATTGGACTCTGTCTATTTATGTAGTTCAGTAATGAGGGGGTTAATATGAGATTCATGTTCATTTCTTAATGCATGTGATGATATGTGGTCGCTCGTTCTCATATCCCTCGATTGTGATCTCACCCCACTGTATACTGATGAATAGGTTTTGATGCTGCGGTGACATTATGTAAAGCCGCCTTTTGAATTCTCTTGTGTTTAATGCGGCGCTTTGCGCTTTGCGCTTCCCCTGAGACCCATCGAGTTCCTCCCTCTGTTCAGCCATTGGTTTACCTTGGACCGAGCCTCCCGGCCGGATTGGCTGTGAGACGGGGGCGTGTCTAGCAGGGCGGGGTTTCACCCTGTAAATTTTGGCGTTTTGGGGGCCGCTTCGCGGCCATTACAGTGCCGATCTGTATGCACACCAGCACGCTACGCCTCAACCTAGAGGTGTTTAGCTTAGGCAGGACAGTAGTCTGTTAGTGATAACACCGTACCTCACACTAGAGGAATCCGGTGTTAGGCAGGTTATTCTACTGTTGCTTGTCGTCCACTGCCTCGGTCTAACATCACAGTAGAGGCTGTGGGCTTTGTTAAGTATGGTGCACATAGCTCCTGATGAAATGCATTGTTAATGCATGGAAACGCGTTGAGCTTTTACCATAAAGGGGTACACTAGGGACATCTAGGGAGAGTCACTCCCCTCCCTCAATATATACCCCCCCCCCTTTATTACCTGTCCGTGGATATAAATACACAATTATCTATATGACTATAGGTTTATTCCGATTAAGTACTTTTCATTTTTTGTGGTATCCTAATCACAGTAGGAGTTATAAAGACTTAACTAATCCTCTGTTAGGTCATGATCACCATATGAGCAGCTTTCTGCTCCACTTACCCAGTAATTTATAAATAAAGGTATTGTTTTTATGAGCATATATTCTTTTCTATACGCCTACAACTAAAGACCATCATCAGTCCTGAAGACCTCACAGCACTCAAGACGAAGATCAACCGGACAATCACCGAGCAACGCAAGATCCTTCAGGAGAGAAAACGTACAAAATTCCAACGCGACGCAGAAGATTACTCAACCAACAGGGTATACAGATGGCAGGACCCCCGATCCTACAATTTGGCAAGATCCTGAAGAGACGAACATCACTTCAACTCCAGCAGTGACACCTCATTGAGTTACAGACAACTGGCCCCTTTTTTAGGCCCACGCAGAGGACAAGGAAACCGATACGGAGGTCGCAACATAGCAGGCGAGCGCACCAGGAACATCCAGACCAGATCTCAGGTAAGACACCTGACTTAGTCTTTAATATCTCGTCATGTACACTTACACCACCTGAATTGGCCATCTTTCAAAAAGGCCTGTCTTTCTGCCCGGTTCCAGAACTGGACACTTTCAATCTGGAACAGGATCTACACAGGTTCTATAGACCCTTATGGTTAAAAACCCATTTTGGACTGAAGGAGCCTTCACCTACACGTAAGGACATAGATTACACCACATCACCACAACTAACCATTAAGATACTAGGCTTAAGAATACCCATCAAATTCAACCCACCACAGACTTATGGCTTTGAGATTTATATTTCACTCATTGATAAACACGGTGATTACCTGATCAAACAGGAACGCAACGCCATCAAGTCACTCAAGAACAATAAAGACATTATAATCAAGCCAGCCGATAAAGGTGGCGTGATTGTGGTAATGAACTGCATCGATTACATGGAGGAGATCCACCGTCAACTGAACGACATGACCACGTACATCGCTGTACCCCACGACCCTGCGATAACCATACGTCACAAAATCCTACAGACTCTGGATAAACACCTTACCTTAGGGACGATAGACAAAAAAAATATGACTTTCTTAATAATCCACACCTCATCACTCCGGTGTTTTACATATTACCCAAAATCCACAAGTCCCTAACAAAAAACCCTGAAAGACCCATTGTCGCCTCCACTGACTCCATCCTCGCCCCTCTATCTATTTTTCTGGGAAAAATACTGACACCTCTCACCCGCAAGGCACCATCTTTCATTCTGGATACAGGACATTTTTTGACTATCATCCACAACCTATCACAGATTCCTCTAACCAGTCTTCTTGTCACATTAGACGTCAACAGTCTCTATACCGCCATCAGACACGACTTGGGAATAGAAGCTACTCATAGAGCCCTTAGTAGCAGTGCCACCTTACATTCCCATTCCATCTCCTTATGTCTTGTCCCTTGTACTCAGAGAAAACTATTTCTGATTTGGCGACACCTTTTACAAACAAACATGTGGCACTGCTATGGGGTCCAATGTGGCGCCGCCTTACGCTAACACGTACATTTAAATTTAAATCAGACTTTGTCTATGTGAACTCGCTTTTTCAACAATATGCCCTTTGTTGGGATCGATACATCGATGATATTTTCTGCATCTAGACAGGCCCTCCCAATACACAATTCATGGACATCATAAATCAAATTAGACCAGAACTGCAATTCACGTTACACTATGATTCCAACTCCATACGTTTTTTAGACACTCTGATCATCAACGACAACAATGGCCAACTCTCAACAGACTTATACACCAAACCAACAGACAGAAATAACCTTCTCCAATACAACAGTTGTCACCCTCTCAACACTAAGAAATCATTACCACGTTGCCAATTCAGGAGAATAAACCGTATTGTCTCGGACCCAACACAGAAAGAGAGACAAATAACACAAATGAGCCACAAATTTAGTGAGAGGGGTTACCCAGAGACACTACTCAAAAAAGAAATTGCCAGATTCAATTCTCCAGCCATCTGTACAAGAACGAACAACACTAACAGGGTTGCCTTCGTCCACACATACCATCCTATGGCACCCAAAATACAGCAAGCGGTTCGCAAACATTGGCCCCTTCTTCACAAAGCCTACCATACGGTTAAAAACTTCGAGAAACCTGCCCTTATGTGACTTAAGAGACCTAACAACATCCGGAATTAGGGCAGACATAAGCATCCAGTCCAAAAAATTGAGATAACTTCTCCTTCAGACTAAAAGACAAGGGACATTCCCATGCTTACATTGCGCAAGTTGCACCAATATATTAAAAGGTAACGTCTTCCGTCATCCACACAAAGGTAGGGCATATCCGATCAAGGACTTTTTTACATGTGACTCCAACTTTGTCGTATACTTATTCAAATGCCCGTGCGGTCTCCTATATATCAGCAAAACCACGCAAGCCATTAGGGATAGGATCTCAAGCCACAAATCTAAAATTAGATGTGGCAAAACTTGGCTTCCCCTACCGGATTATTTCAGGAGGGCCAGCCACAATGTATCTCAACTCAAGTGCCAAATCATTGAACACGTACCAAGACCCAGACGAGGAGGGAACCACACTGTGTTACTAAAAAAACGCGAATCCTACTGGATACATACGCTTGGCACACTATCAACCCGTGGAGTACAATATCCTGTATTAAAAGTCTGTTTATTGCGCAGCATTAATTATATACTAATTAGTCCTCCTTCTTTGCAGATGCGATGACGTTATTTTTTTCTCCATTCCCATACGTCAGGCAGTATGAGGTCCCTCTATTTCTTTCCTTTTTTTCTTTCTTTTCCTTCGTTTTCTCTGTCTCTATTTTCTATGCTTTTTCACTCACATGATTCTATTACTTTCGCCTCTTTTATCCTAGTACACATAGCACTACTCGCTACACAGCACATACATCTGAGGTACGGTCGCCGCTTGACTTAGCCCTCTTCCACCTCTAATATCCTTCTACACACACCACTCCCCTCTTTTCCTATACATCTTCACCACATCCTTATTTACACATTTTCCATAAATTATTCTTATACACCTCCCTCCCTCCATCCTCTTTTCTCTATTTTCCCCTATCATTTCTCATACACATTCTACTCTCTTTTCCCCCAATCTATTACTATTCACTTTTGCATATCCCTTACATCTTATTGTGTACCTTAGTTCTCTCCCTCTTATTACCTCATTCCTCCCCTTTTTTCCTGCTTTCCTCTATGCACCATTTTTTCCCCCCTCTACATCGTTTCCACATTTATATATTTTCCCCTTTGCTGTCCCCTTTCCCTCTGCCTCGTTTATACTTTTTCCCCTCTTGCTGTCCCGTTAGTACCATGTCACACATTCTGACACACACTTGCCCATCCTTAACATGGCCACCTCCCCGATCCGTAGCCACTGCGTTTCCACCTCCCCATTCCTCCTGCGCCCACTTCCAAGATGGCCACCGCAACTACACAACTACATCGCGCTTACGCCGTCCCCACTCAGCGGCCAGATATCCGGTCCGGAGCACCTTATCTCCCTGCATCTCTCCCCTCCTGCATTCTTCTCCCGGTTTAGCATCCTCCACGTGGGATGCCACCATCTATAAATCCACCTCTCCTATTTAAGGTAAGACTACAGCCCTATGCCTGACAGGGCCTATGTTAGTACCGGCATTCACCAGTGCGATGCAATTTTCTCTCTGCCACACTGTCAATCTTATTGATCTTCCTATCAATTCCTTATATAATATACACTACCCCTGTATCTCAGTCTACCACTTGATCTAGTTCTGTATTTCCTCCCTGTTTCACCTCTACTCCTGTACGTATATCTTATGCCCTGTGACATCAATTCAGCCCTCTATCTATATATTTCCTTTACTCCATTGTGTCGTACCGACCTTGTTTCTTAGCCTCCTGGAACTATAGCTCACATATACGATCTCTCTGATTTAGTTTACTATTGAGTTTTCTTTTATCTCCCTCCCTATGAATTTTTTTTACTTCCAATCCCTAGCACTAATACGCTTCTATTTGTACTATCTTTACAGCGATGAGTTGATAAAGGTCTAACGGACTGAAACGTCTCCCCCAAGCAATCACAATACTAAGTGCTTCACCTATAACACATATGGAGAGTTGTTCATAATTTAGATTTTTTTTTATTTCGAAATAATTTTTTCTTGATTACATTCCTGAGATATATACCTACTTGGTATTAAGGAGCATTAAATTAAATATACCTTTGCATACTACTTTGAGAGTGCGTGGTTTCATTCATATTGTACAAGATATAGGGACAGATATACTAATCCTATAGATCTGGGATGGCTAACCTCCGGCACTCCAGCTGTGGTAAAACTATGACTCCCAAGATGCCCACTTGCTTGGCTGTTCTCAGAACTCCATAGAAATGAATGGAGCATGCTGGGAATCATAGTTTCACCACAGCTGGTGTGCCGGAGGTTAGCCATCACTGCTATATATGGGGCAAACATATACAGGCTGGGGGGCGTGGCCTACCGCAGCATGGAGTAGGACGCGTGTTACATCGCTCCTGACAGAATCCTGACGTTTAGCCTTGTTCTCGGCCAGCCAGTGGAAGCAAGTGACTCGCTTTGTTTCACGGACTGCAGCGGCTCCCTCTGCTCCTGTGTTCAGAGCCAGAAATCATGCCGAAGCGGGGGAAAAGCGGCGCCCATGTGGAGAAGGTGGAGGCCGGCCAAGACAGCGTGTAGGAGGCGAGCGGCACGAGCATAGTGGCGCGCCTCAGTAGATATGCCAGGGTGCCGGGCAGAACACCGGAGCGCTCACAAGCTGTTGCAGGTTGGCGGCTAAGAGGGCGGCGGGAGACGTGGCTGCTTTGTTTGCAAAAACAGATGAATTAGAGAACCGCTCGCGGCGCAATAATGTAAGGATTGAGGGGGATCCCGGAAAAAACGGAGGGGGCAAATGCCACAGAATTTATAGAAAAATTGTTATTTCAACTTTTCCAGGACAAAGGACTGTCCGCGTTGTATGCTGTGGAAAGAGCAGACGGGGTGCCCACAAGACCCTTACCCCCTGGAAGACCGCCAAGACCTATTCTGGCCAAAATTCTACACTTTAAGGACAGAGACACTATATTGCAGAAATCGCGGGACAATGTAGACATGGTCCTAAATGGCAGTAAAATCTCCATCTTCCCAGATTATTCTGCTGAGGTACAGAAGAAGCGAACAAGGTTCTTGAATGTCAAGAGACGGCTCCGATCCTTAGCGGTTCAGTATTCTATGGTATTCCCTGCAAAGTTAAGAGTGGTAGCTCTGGGTTCTACTAGAGCTACCATGGACTGCCATGAAAAACAACTGAGGCTGCAAGACAAGAATGGTTGAAGAGAGGGTGTCGAGTTTTGTGATGACACTATGTTATATGTTGCCTCTATATTATTTCTCTTTTTCAGGTGCCGGGAACTGAAGGACTCTTTCAGCAGCAGTAGTTTCAACGGCTGGGACTCTATGAGAATGAGGTTCCTGTCGTTTCTCCTCTCCTGGAGGGGGTTGGTTGGGTTCTGCTGGTAGTTATGATATTAGGTTTTGCAAGTACCTTATGTAATACTATTAATGGGAGGTCGGGGTTTCACTCATACTCTATTACTATTCTATGTCACGTAAGATTAATGTGCTCAGCTGGAATGTGAGAGGCATGGCTGAGTTGAGAAAGCGTCACAGCATTTTTGGCTATTTATCTCGATTTCAGCCAGCTATATGCTGTCTTCAAGAAACACATCTGACCTCAGATACTATTCACTGGCTTAAGAAGAAATGGGTGGGTTATGCAGCACATGCGGTTTTCTCCTCACATTCCAGGGGAGTGAGTATTTTGGTGCAGAAGAATATTATATGGGAATGCCCTAATGAGTTTATTGATGCAGAGGGGAGGTTTGTGTGTGTGTGTGTGTGTGTGTGTGTGTTGCAGGATAGAAAATGTTCAATTGATTTTGGTGGCATCATATATCCCCCCTCCGTTTGCGTTGCCTATACTGAGATTGATTTTGAACTATGTGTCTACTTTCCCAGGGGTTCCATGGTTACTTATAGGAGACTTTAACTGCACCCAATGGACAGGTGTAGGGTGGAGGGTTCGGGGAGGTCACCGGGGAGCTCAGCGCTGCAAGGTATTATGACGGAAGTGGGACTTATGGACTTGTGGCGGCTGCGTCACCCGAGCGTCCGTGCATATTCGTGCTGTTCGTCCACATATTCTACTTTGTCCAGAATAGACCTGGCCTTGGGTAATAGTGATATGCTTCCTTTGGTTCACTCCTCTGAGTATCTTCCTAGATCGTTATCAGGTCATTCCTTATTGAAAATAGAGCAGAGATTAGGAGAAGATAGGATTGGGGCGAGAATATGGAAGTGTAATCCGATCTGACTCCAGATCTTGGGAGACTAGTCAGGGATGGATATTGTAACGGATCACCTGGCACCCCGACTGAGTACCTCCGTTGATAGATGCTCCTAGCGTGTTCCTGAGGTTTTCAAGCACTCTGGCAGACCCCACAATCACCGAACCGAAGAAGCATATAAATCCTCTCAAGCATATAAATGCTGTAGACAGTGGAATGGGAAACCATACGAATAGGTTTACGCTCCTAGCAGTCAAACTGGAACAGCATACCATAAATCCTCCCCCAAGAATGAGACGACACTTCACTTTGAGGGTTAAAACAGGAACTGACTTTATTTAGACATAGCACACCTACTTTAAACCCCCCCAACAGCCTCATTTCCATACAATAGGGCACATGGAGAACTATGGGACAAGGAAGGGTGGGGCCCGACAATAGCAAGGGCTGATGGGAGATTTGAGGAGGGACAGAGCAGCTGGTTTAAACTGGTCTCCCAGTGTCCCTGAGACAACACCTCGCTGGGGGAACAATGGGACAGGAAAAAGGGGGAGGAGAAGAGGCACAGAACAGCAATGCCTCCAACACAGCAAACACCACAGTAAGAGCAAGACATATACAGCTCACAACACACCGCAATACAATTTAACCGAACCCATAATAACATACATAATATTTAAGACAGCCTGAATGCAATCTGCTACACAGTCTTAAAGGGCATTGTTCCTAAAAGTCATAATATGTCCACGGATGGTCCTTAACCCCTTAAGGACACAGGGCGTACAGGTACGCCCTTGTGCCCTGGTACTTAAGGACACAGGGCGTACATGTACGCCCTGTGCATTTTCGATCACTGCCGTGCGGCTGGCAGTGATCGGAACCCGGTGCCTGCTCAAATCATTGAGCAGGCACCTAGGCTAAATGCGCGGGGGGGTCCCGTGACCCCCCCATGTCGGCGATCGCGGCAAACCGCAGGTCAATTCAGACCTGCGGTTTGCTGCGATTTCTGCAGATTCTGATCCCCGCGGTCCCTGACCGCGGGGATCAGAAACTTTAGGATTAAAAATTGTTTCCTGTATCCCTCCGGGTTACAGGAAACAATTACAGGAGGGGTGCGGGCGGTGCGGGAGGCGGGCGGTGCGGGAGGCGGGCGGTGCGGTAGGCGGGATCGCGATCCCCCACCCGCCTCCCATTGCGTAATCGTTGGCTTCTAGTGGGTATACCAGGGTGCCAGCACATTGCTGGCACCCTGGTATAAACGGCTGACATCGGTGATGCGATGTCAGCCGTTTAAGGCTGGGTTCACACTTGAGCGTTGCGCAAACGCGCGTTTTACGCGCGTTTTTGACGCGCATTTTTATGCGCGTTTTTGTAATAGTAAACGCGCGTTTGACGCGCGTTTGACTGATTCACTACAGTGTCCTATGGCCACAAACGCCTCATGTACACAGTACTCATGTACTTTTTGGAGCGTCGGGCGTTTTACAGAGCGATCGTACGCGCTGTAAAACGCCCAAGTGTGAACCATTCCCATAGGGAATCATTGGTTTCTCCTTGTTGAGCGTTTTACAGCGCGTAGGAACGCGCTGTAAAACGCTCAGGTGTGAACCCAGCCTAACCCTTTCCATACAGCGGTCCGTACGGACCGCTGTATGGAAAAGGTTAACAGTAAGAGGGAGCTCCCTCCCTCTCCGATCGGGGGGCTGCTGTGCCTTTGCAGTCCCCCGAATGGAGAGGGAGAGAGCTTCCAGGCAGCCCCCCAAGCCCCGTCCTTACCCTTCCCCGTCTGCGCAGTTCTGGCCACTACTGAGCAGACGGGGAAGGTTCCCATGGCAACAGGACGCCTTCTCAGGCGTCCTGCTGTCCATGGTTCTGAACAGATCTGTGCTGAAAGCATAGATCTGTTCAGACAAAGTGTAAGTAAAATACAGTACAGTACAATATATATTGTACTGTACTGTATTATGCAGACATCAGACCCACTGGATCTTCAAGAACCAAGTGGGTCTGGGTCAAAAAAAATGTGAAAAAAGTGAAAAATAAAGTAAAAATCAAAAAACACATTTATCACTGATTAAAAATGAAAAGAATAAAATTCCCTACACATGTTTGGTATCGCCGCGTCCGTAACGACCTGATCTATAAAACGGTAATGTTACTTTACCCGAACGGTGAACGCCATAAAAATAAAAAATTAAAAACTATGATGAAATTGGAATTTTGCCCACCTTACTTCCCAAAAAAGGTAATAAAAGTGATCAAAAAAGTTGCATGTATGCCAAAATTGTAACAATCAAACCATTATCTCATCCCGCAAAAATCATACCCTACCCAAGATAATCGCCCAAAAACTGAAAAAGTTATGGCTCTTAGACTATGGAAACACTAAAACATGATTTCTTTTGTTTCAAAAATGAAATCATTGTGTAAAACTTACATAAATAAAAAAAAAAGTATACATATTAGGTATCGCCCCGTCCGTATTGACCGGCTCTATAAAAATATCACATGACCTAACCCCTCAGATGACCACCGTAAAAAATAAAAATAAAAACGGTGTAAAAAAAGCCATTTTTTGTCATCTTCCGTCACAAAAAGTGTAATAGCAAGCAATCAAAAAGTCAAAATAGTGCCAATCAAACCGTCATCTCATCCCACAAAAAATGAGACCCTACATAAGATAATCGCCCAAAAATTTTACAAACTATGGCTCTTAGACTATGGAGACACTAAAACATTTTTTTTGTTTTAAAAATGAAATTATTGTGTAAAACGTACATAAATAAAAAAAAATGTATACATATTGGGTATCACCGCGTCCGTGACAACCTGCTCTATAAAATTACCACATGATCTAACCTGTCAGATGAATGGTGTAAATAACAAAAAAAAAACGGTGCCAAAAAAGCTATTTCTTGTTACCTTGCCGCACAAAAAGTGTAATATAGAGCAACCAAAAATCATATGTACCCTAAACTTGTACCAACAAAACTGCCACCCTATCCCGTAGTTTCTAAAATGGGGTCACTTTTTTGGAGTTTCTACTCTAGGGGTGGAAAAAAAATATTAAAATGGAAAATCTGCCAAAAAAGTGAAATTTTGAAATTGTATCTCTATTTTCCATTAAATCTTGTGCAACACCTAAAGGGTTAACAAAGTTTGTAAAATCAGTTTTGTATACCTTGAGGGGTGTAGTTTCTTAGATGGGGTCACTTTTATGGAGTTTCTACTCTAGGGGTGCATCAGGGGGGCTTCAAATGGGACATGGTGTAAAAAAAAACAGTCCAGCAAAATCTGCCTTCCAAAAACCGTATGGCATTCCTTTCCTTCTGCGCCCTGCCGTGTGACCGTACAGCGGTTTACGACCACATATGGGGTGTTTCTGTAAACGACAGAATCAGGGCCATAAATAACGAGTTTTGTTTGGCTGTTAACCCTTGCTTTGTAACTGGAAAAAAAATATTAAAATGGAAAATCTGCCAAAAAAGTGAAATTTTGAAATTGTATCTCTATTTTCCATTAAATCTTGTGCAACACCTAAAGGGTTAACAAAGTTTGTAAAATCAGTTTTGTATACCTTGAGGGGTGTAGTTTCTTAGATGTGGTCACTTTTATGGAGTTTCTACTCTAGGGGTGCATCAGGGGGGCTTCAAATGGGACATGGTGTCAAAAAAACTGTCCAGCAAAACATGCCTTCCAAAAACCAAACGGCGCACCTTTCACTCTACGCCCCGCTGTGTGGCCGTACAGTAGTTTACGGCCACATATGGCGTGTTTCTGTAAACGGCAGAGTCAGGGCAATAAAGATACAGTCTTGTTTGGCTGTTAACCCTTGCTTTGTTAGTGGAAAAAATGGGTTAAAATGGAAAATTAGGCAAAAAAATGAAATTCTCAAATTTCATCCCCATTTGCCAATAACTCTTGTGCAACACCTAACGGGTTAACAAAGTTTGTAAAATCAGTTTTGAATACCTTGAGGGGTGTAGTTTCTTAGATGGGGTCACTTTTATGGAGTTTCTACTCTAGGGGTGCATCAGGGGGCTTCAAATGGGACATGGTGTCAAAAAACCAGTCCAGCAAAACCTGCCTTCCAAAAACCAAACGGCGCACCTTTCACTCTACGCCCCGTTGTGTGGCCGTACAGTAGTTTACGGCCACATATGGGGTGTTTCTGTAAACGGCAGAGTCAGGGCAATAAAGATACAGTCTTGTTTGGCTGTTAACCCTTGCTTTGTTAGTGGAAAAAATTGGTTAAAATGGAAAATTAGGCAATAAAATGAAATTCTCAAATTTCATCCCCATTTGCCAATAACTCTTGTGCAACACCTAAAAGGTTAACAAAGTTTGTAAAATCAGTTTTGAATACCTTGAGGGGTGTAGTTTATAGAATGGGGTCATTTTTGGGTGGTTTCTATTATGTAAGCCTCGCAAAGTGACTTCAGAGCTGTAGTGGTCCCTAAAAATTGGGTTTTTGTAAATTTCTGAAAAATTTCAAGATTTGCTTCTAAACTTCTAAGCCTTGTAACATCCCCAAAAAATAAAATATCATTCCCAAAATAATTCAAACATGAAGTAGACATATGGGAAATGTAAAGTCATCACAATTTTTAAGGGTATTACTATGTATTACAGAAGTAGAGAAACTGAAACTTTGAAATTTGCTAATTTTTCCCAATTTTTGGTAAATTTGACATTTTTTTATGCAAAAAAAAATATTTTTTTAACTTTATTTTACCAGTGTCATGAAGTACAATATGTGACGAAAAAACAATCTCAGAATGGCCTGGATAAGTCAAAGCGTTTTAAAGTTATCATCACTTAAAGTGACACTGGTCAGATTTTCAAAAAATGGCCTGGTCCTAAGGTGTAAAAAGGCTGTGTCCCTAAGGGGTTAAAGGGCCAGTAGCAGCAATATAAAATACCACATGCCCAAATTGCATTCAAACGTACAAATTTACCAGGGGCCATAGTCAGCAGGTAGGAGGCGGGTAGCCAGTCGTCTCCAATGCCCAGTGGCGAGGCGGGTTCCGCCACATTTCTCCCCTTTCCCATTGAGACTATCCATACTCCAGACCTCCAGTCGGTCTGGGGCTCTGATAGTCAGCCGGCTTTTCTCAAAGGATGTAGTTGTCCCTATGGCCCCCTGCCACTTGTGCCCAGTTGTAGATCCATGGCTTGGGGGGAAGGAAACCAGGGTGCCCTCTTCCCTGGTGGAACAAAGCTGTTGCTGGGGGGAAGGGGTAACAGGCTCCTCTCTCTGCGACACCCTCCCTTGTTGTAGGGGAAAACAGACTGCCTCTCCTTCCAATACATTGTCCTGTTGTTGTGGACCGGGACAGACTGTCCATATCTCCAGTGGTGCAGGTACAGAGACTACGGTCCCATCTGCACTGTTGTGGGGCGTACTGTCTCCCCTTGGTGTGCTAGGCTGCCGCTGGGGAGAGGGGGTAACAAACTCCTCTCCCTTACACACTTTCAGCCGCTGGGGAGAGGGGGTAACAGGCTCCTCTCCCTGAACCGTAGACTGCCAGTGGGGAGAGGAGGTAACAGGCTCCTTTCCCTGAACCGTAGACTGCCAGTGGGGAGAGGAGGTAACAGGCTCCTCTCCCTGCGACACCCTCTCTTGTTGTAGGGGAAAACAGACTGCCTCTCCTTCCAATACATTGTCCTGTTGTTGTGAACCAGGACAGACTGTCCATATCCCCAGTGGTGTAGGTGCAGAGACTACGGTCCCATCTGCACTGTTGTGGGGCTTACTGTCTCCCCTTGGTGGGCTAGGCTGCCGCTGGGGAGGGGGAACGAGACTCTCCCCTCCCGGTGGAATATTCTGCCGCTGGGGATCTGGGCCAACTGCCCAGCATCCCTGTAGGGCCGGTAGAGAGACCGCAGTCCCATCTCCACCTGCCATCTGTGGGTCTTCCCAGGACCAGTCGATAAGGTCCCTCATTTCTGGAGCTGGTTGGGGGGTAGGAGGTACCGAATGCAAGTCTCCTGATGACGGGCTTAGTTGTTGGGGGGGGGACGAAACTCACCGCTCCCAATGGTGTACAGTCCATAAGCCCCATCAGGTTAGAGACAGGCGGTGTCACTTGATTATATAAGTCTGAATAATTCTGTTCGATCTCCCACTGCTCTGGTGGTACTTGCAGGGTATAGGGTGACTGACTGGAGCTGAACAGGTGCTGGTAATCCTGCTCCAGTTCCCATTCCTGGACAGCTAGTTCAATCAGGTCTGGCCTTAGGTCTTCGGCCATAGGGAGATCCAGCACGGCCTCTCTGTAGTCAAATATGTCCCAAAGCCGTGACTCTGCCGCACTCCCAAATTCCGGTTCTGCAAAGGTCCCCCATAATAAGCCAGGGCCATTATAATCCTTGCCCTCGGGTTTGTCAAATTTGGCCATTCCGGGAGCCCGCTGAACCGCGTACCAACGTAGCGCTTGGTATGCATCACCAAGACCCAGTTCCCTCCATGCCAGTGAATTAGGTTGCATCACCAATTCATCCTGGGCCTGTTCTCCCAGCATAGGTATCCGTAGGGCCACTCTGGCCTGTAACCGCTGCTCCTTGCTGGGAAGACGCTCACCTCGCCAACGCTGGACACCTTCTAAGGTTTCTTCCCACATCTCTTGTCGGGCGCTCTCTCTGCAGTCCAACCTGGTTGCCTCTCCTATTGGCTTGACCAGTGGTGCCAAGAGGTTCTGTAACCTTCGGTTAAATTAATTTCCTACCTCGACTGTTGTCCAGGGACTCGCTGGTTCTATGCCGCTCCATAATAATGCCTGTGTCTCCAGGGTGTTGTTCCTCTCACACCAGGACGCCATCCCACTGCTGCCACCAATGTAATGGATCACCTGGCACCCCGACTGAGTACCTCCGTTGATGGATGCTCCTAGTGTGTTCCTGAGGTTTTCAAGCACTCTGGCAGACCCCACAAGCATATAAATCCTCTCAAGCATATAAATGCTGTAGACAGTGGAATAGGAAACCATACGAATAGGTTTACGCTCCTAGCAGTCAAACTGGAACAGCATACCATAAATCCTCCCCCAAGAATGAGACGACACTTCACTTTGAGGGTTAAAACAGGAACTGACTTTATTTAGACATAGCACACCTACTTTAAACCCCCCCCCCCCCAACAGCCTCATTTCCATACAATAGGGCACATGGAGAACTATGGGACAAGGAAGGGTGGGGCCCGACAATAGCAAGGGCTGATGGGAGATTTGAGGAGGGACAGAGCAGCTGGTTTAAACTGGTCTCCCAGTGTCCCTGAGACAACACCTTACTGGGGGAACAATGGGACAGGAAAAAGGGGGAGGAGAAGAGGCACAGAACAGCAATGCCTCCAACACAGCAAACACCACAGTAAGAGCAAGACATATACAGCTCACAACACACCGCAATACAATTTAACTGAACCCATAATAACATACATAATATTTAAGACAGCCTGAATGCAATCTGCTACACAGTCTTAAAGGGCATTGTTCCTAAAAGTCATAATATGTCCATGGATGGTTGTGTCCCCTCACTATTATAGGGTTTTCAGGTGTCAAACAGTCTTAGGTACGGGGGCATACAATCGTCTACCTTTGAGACCCTTGTATGTGCTTAGCAGTCAGTGTGAGCTCTTAGGGTTTTATATGGGTCACCTATATGCTCCTTTTGTTTGGGATCAAGCTAGTCGGACGTTTATTCATACCTTCCAGCTATCTGCAACATCATCCGTGACACCAGGCCATTTTTTGCAAATCTGACTAGTGTCACTTTAAGTGCTGATAACTTTAAAACGCTTTGACATATCCAGGCCATTCTGAGATAGTTTTTTCGTCACATATTGTACTTCATGACACTGGTAAAATAAAGTCCAAAAAATTCATTTTTATTTATAAAAAATACCAAATTTACCAAAACTTTGTAATAAATTGCAAAATTCCAAGTTTCAATTTCTCTACTTCTATAATACATAGTAATACCTGCAAAATAGTTATTACTTTACATTCCCCATATGTCTACTTCATGTTTGGATCATTTTGGGAATTATATATATATATTTTTTTTTTGGGCATGTTACAAGGCTTAGAAGTTTAGAAGCAAATCTTTTCAAAAACCCAATTTTTAGGGACCAGTTCAGGTCTGAAGTCACTTTGTGAGGCTTACATAATAGAAACCACCCAAAAATGACCACATTCTATAAACTACACCCCTCAAGGTATTCAAAACTGATTTTACAAACTTTGTTAACCCTTTAGGTGTTCCACAAGAATTCATGGATAATAGAGATACAATTTCAAAATTTCACTTTTTTGGCACATTTTCCATTTTAATATTTTTTTTACTTTTAAAAAGAAAGGATTAACAGCCAAACAAAACTCAATATTTATGGCCCTGATTCTGTAGTTTACAGAAACACCCCATATGTGGTCGTAAACAGCTGTACGGGCACACGGCAGGGCGCAGAAGGAAAAGAATGCCATACGGTTTTTGGAAGGCAGATTTTGCTGGACTGTTTTTTTTAACACCATGTCTCATTTGAAGCCCCCCTGACGCACCCTTAGAGTAGAAACTCCCAAGAAATTGCCCCATTTTAGAAACTATGGGATAGGGTGGCAGTATTGTTGGTACTAGTTTACTAGATTTTTGGTTGCTTTATATTACACTTTTTGTGAGGCAAGATAACAAGAAATATCTGTTTTGGCACAGTTTTTATTTTTTGTTATTTACAAAATTCATCTGACAGGTTAGCTCATGTGATATTTTTATAGACCAGGTTGTCACGGATGCGGCGATACCTAATAGGTATACTTTTTTTTATCTATGTAAGTTTTACACAATTATTTATTTTTTGAAGCAAAAAAAAAAAATCATGTTTTAGTGTTTCCAAAGTCTGAGAGTCTGAGAGTTTTTGGGCGATTACCTTGGGTAGGGTATGATTTTTGAGGGATGAGATGACGGTTTTATTGGCACTATTGTGGGGTGCGTGTGAATTTTTGATCGCTTGCTATTACAGTTTTTGTGATGTAAGGTGACAAAAGAATTGTTTATTTAGCACAGTTTTTATTTTTAACAGTGTTCATCTGAGGGGTTAGGTCATGTGATATTTTTATAGAGCCGGTCGATACGGATGCGGCGATACCTAATATGTATACTTTTTTTTTTTCCCCTATTCTTTACCAACTTTATTTGGGGAAAATTATGTTTTTGTTTATTTTTACTTGAAACTTTTAATTTTTGGGGGGGAAAACTTTATTTTTGCTACTTTTTCACTTTATTTTTTGTCCCACTTTGGGACTTGAGCTTTTGGGGGTCTAATCCTTTACAGTGCATTTCAATACTTCTGTATTGGAATGCATTGGCTGTATGAGTAATACAGCTTCTGGGGCCTGTGAGATCCAGGGGGCTGGATCTCACAGGTACTTCACCGGAAGGCATCACGCTGCTTTCCATGCCATTGGGACCCCCCCACAGCCCCATGGGGACCCGATGGCACGCCACCCGCACAATAAAAAGCTGCAAACCGCAGGTCTGAATTGACCTGCGGTTTGTAGCGATCGCCGACAGGGGGGGGGTCACGGGACCCCCCGCGCATTTAGCCGTAGTGCCTGCTCAATGATTTGAGCAGGCACTGTGTTCCGATCACCGCCCGCCGGGCGGCGGTGATCGGGACTATAGATGACGTACCGGTCATCATGGGTCCTTAAGGACTCGGGATCCATGCCGTACCGGTACGTCATGGGTCCCTATGGGGTTAAAGTGGGTGATGTTAGACAATGTGCTGATGTAAGCTGAAGTTCATTGTTTGTTCCTTCTTTCTATGTGCCATTGTGTAGTTCATTCGTTATCTTTTTTTCTCTGCCAAATAACATGCAAAGATGAAAGGTAGTGTTGTGTTTGCCACGTCATCATCATGCTGATAGAGTACTCACATCATCCTGCGTTGTCCATACATTGTGCATGGAAATGGCGTGACCACAGTAGTCGTAACAGAGCTTGTAGAACTACGGGCCACACACCCATTTTTGTTACTTTTTTTGTCAAAAGTGAAACTTTTAAAGAGCAAAGTGTTGTTAAAAAAGGACATTACATTTTTTAACATAGTTTTTGTAAAAACCATTGTAGGAAACATATTCATGATGACATAAATATGTTAAAATATATTCATTTTATTTATTTTTTTACTTTTTCCACAGATTCCTTTCTAATGGTAACTCATTTGCATCCCTGCATTTTGAGTTTATTTTGGGAACCTCAACAATATCTCGGATCGTGCGTCACACTTGCCATGTCATCTGGCATCAACTCTGAGAGACGGTGATGCCACAGCCCAAGGCGGCGGATTGGGTTTGAATCGCTGAGGGCTTTAATCTTTCTGCGCAGTTTCCAAACTGCATCGGGGCAATGGATGGCAAGCACATTCGTTTGAAGAAGCCTCCTCACTCAGGGACCTGATTCTTCAATTATAAACAATATTTTTCAGTAGTGCTTATGGCTGTTGCTGACAGTAACTACCGGTTTATAATGGTTGATGGCGGGCCTAAGGAAGCACTTCGGATGCTCGCATTTTTAGTGCTTCTAGAATGGGTGAGCGGCTTCATGCCAACCAGCTTGCCCTGCCCAAGTCCAGAAGACTGCCCAGATATGCAGGTCCGCCGGCTCCATTTGTCATCGTGGCGAATGAAGGGTTTGCATTAACTCCCCATGTTATGCGGCCCTTCCCAAAACGTGGTTTGGATGTCAGGAGGCGTATTTTCAACTACCGGTTGACTCATGCCCACGGTATGTTGAGTGCGCCTTTGGAATACTCTCTGGCAAGTGGAGGGTGTTTTTGTCATCCATACAGATGGATTCAGAGAATGCTACCCTGGTGATTCAAGCTTGTGTCATTTTACTCAACTTCACCAGGATTCATGAGGCTTTCTCTTCTGTTGACCTGGATGAATTTCCAACATCATTAGGTTTGGGTTTGGATCTGACCCTGCATAGACGACCTGCGACTGCAGGCATTGCAGTTCGGGAACTATATTCAGATTTGTTTTCCAGCCCAGAGGGGTCGGTGCCATGGCAGATGGACGCTATTCGTGGCAGGATTTGATTTCTTCTGGGCTTGTTAGTTTTTAGTTATTTTCACAGATAGATTGTAGAATTCATTATGGTGTAGTTGAGTGTAGGGACTCGCAAGATAATGAGGACCCTTGACGTGGGCTTGCGGACTGAGGTTTTGGTCCATTTACAAATTGAATGTTCAGATAATTAATAAACAGACTTTGCAAAGTGTGTTTTTGAAAAATATAATTCATCAATGTTTCACTATGGACCCCAAAACCTTCTAATACCTCATTAGCAAATTACTACTTTGAAAATAATGTTGATTATATTAAAATTATAGTACTTGAAGGATAATTTGTGTGTTTGTTTTTTAATAATGTTGAACTGCTAATGTAATTTGGGGGAGAATCAATAACACAAGACAAGTGAGTTTTCAAATACTTCTTTGAAATATACTCCTAGCCCCCAAAACAAAAATATATATAAAAGCCATGTATGACATAATTATACAATAAAATGAAAGTAAAAATAATAAAATACAACTTTTATAAATAAAAGAGATCCCTGGTGAAGGATCATTAAATGTTACCATGTTTTTATTGAACACCCCATGTAAACATTCACAGTGCAGGTGGAAAAAGTCTGTGAACCCCTAAACTAATGACATCTCCAAGTGCTAATTGGAGTGAGGTGTCAGCCAAATAGAGTCCAATCAATGAGATGAGATTGTAGGTGTTGGTTACAGCTGCCCTGCCCTATAAAAAACACACACCAGTTCTGGGTTTGCTTTTCACAAGAAGCATTGCCTGATGTGACTGATGCCTCGCACAAAAGAGCTCTCAAAGACGTACCATTAAGAATTGTTGACTTGCATAAAGCTGGAAAGGGTTATAAAAGTATCTCCAAAAGCCTTGCTGTTCATCAGTCCACGATAAGACATATTGTCTATAAATGGAGAAAGTTCAGCACTGCTGCTACTCTCCCTAGGAGTGGCCGTCCTGTAAAGATGACTCAAGAGCACAGCGCAGACTGCTCAATGAGGTGAAGAAGAATCCTACAGTGTCAGCTAATGACTTACAAGTCTCTGGCATATGCTAACATCCCTGTTAGTGAATCTACGATACATAAAACACTAAACAAGAATGGATTTCATGGGAGGATACCACAGAGGAAGCCACTGCTGTCCAAAAAATACATTGCTGCACGTTTACAGTTTGCACAAGAGCACCTGGATGTTCCACAGCAGTACTGGCAAAATATTCTGTGGACAGATTAAACCAAAGTTGAGTTGTTTGGAAGAAACACACATCACTATGTGTGGAGAAAAAGAGGCACAGCACACCAACATCAAAACCTCATCCCAACTGTGAAGTATGGTGGTGGGGGCATCATGGTTTGGGGCTGGGCGGTTTGCTATCATCGAAGGTAAATAGAATTTCCAAGTTTATCAAGACATTTTGCAGGAGAACTTCAGGCCACCTGTCCACCAGCTGAAGCTCAACAGAAGATTGGTGTTGCAACGGGACAACGACCCAAAGCATAGAAGTAAATCAACAACAGAATGGCTTAAACAGAGGAAAATACGGCTTCTGGACTGGCCCAGTCAGAGTCCTGATCTCAACGCGATTGAGATGCTGTGGCATGACCTCAAAAAAGCGATTCACACGAGACATCCCAAGAATATTGCTGAACTGAAACAGTTCTGTAAAGAGGAATGGTCAAGAATTACTTGTGACAGTTGTGCACGTCTGATCTGCAACTACAGGAAACGCTTTATTAAAGTTATTGCTGTCAAAAGAGGTTCAACCAGTTATTAAATCCAAGGGTTCACATACTTTTTCCACCTGCACTGTGAATGTTTACATGCTATGTTCAATAAAAACATGGTAACATTTAATTCTTTGTGTGTTAAGCAGACTGTGATTGTCTATTGTTGTGACTTAGATGAAGATCAGATCATTTTATGACCAATTTGTGCAGAAATCCATATTATTCCAAAGGGTTCACATACTTTTTCTTGCAACTGTATACACATTTTGTGGTGGGCAAGATGGCCCTTGGCCTGTGGGTGGCTGAGGTGGGAAGGTGGTGGGCTGGGAAATTTGTGACAACACTACTTGGCACCTGACCCATTTGATTAGAGTATGTATGTCCCCCTGGTATGGGTGGCCATACATCTCTAACACCAGGGTCAGGGAAGCCATGCATGTTGCCTGGTTCTCAACTGGGACCTGCTGCAATCATGGAGCCAGCCTCTCATCAGAATTTCGTCCCGGCCTTCAGTCCTCTTCTGGGCTAGGTACTGAATGACTTGAGAGTCAATAAGTTCTTGTGTAACTAGCCCAGAAGAAGCCTGAGGTGCAGCCCTCCTATGCCGAATCTGTGGCCTTTCCCACAGGTTCCCCAGGCTCCCCAGGCTGCTGTTCATGTTCTTCTGCAGTGGCTGTGTAGGACTGGGTTCTGGGGGAAACACAGTTGGTGTCTGCCCCTTCACCATCGGAATGCTGTGATTCCTCAAGGTCTGGATCATCAAGACTGTCCACAGTACTGTAGGTATAAAACATATGAAAATATGTCTTAGACATTTTAAAAAACATTAAAAAATATATATATATAATCCTAGTATGGCAAACATAGTGCTGCATGTCCACAATAAGGTGAGCATGCACAGATCGCACAAGGGTTGTAAATAGGAATGTTCACAATAAAACCTTTGTGGAAACATGATATAAACCAATAATTGTAGGACTGTTGATTAGGACACTGTGCAAACAGCGACGGAACATTTTGGAGGTAGCTGTGACCCATTTAGGAGCTAACCAAGTTCTGAAATTTGTGTCATGTATATAAAAAGGGAGAGGGTGCTTTGTATTGGTTGGCATACTTTAACCACCTCCCGACCGCTGTACGCACCGATGCGTCCGGGAGGTGGTTGTTTAGTTCCTCCTGGACGCATCGGCGCGTCCTCTCGCGAGACGCGAGATTACGTCACAGCCGGCCCGCGCATGCGCATCGCGGGCCGGCATTTCGCAGAAGACTATTTCGTCAGCAGC
Organism: Bufo gargarizans; assembly: GCF_014858855.1. NCBI lineage: Eukaryota > Metazoa > Chordata > Amphibia > Anura > Bufonidae > Bufo > Bufo gargarizans. The sequence continues at coordinate 142,099,047 of NC_058081.1, forward strand.
CTGCCGGCCACGATCATTGGCTGGCAGGCTGCTGATTTTTAAAAAATCCAATCAGCAGGCATATAACCCCACATATTAGTAAATATGATGGGGTTATATGGCTGCTGTGCTCCTCTGCTCCTTCTTTTGGTCGGTTGGTTCCAGCAGAGGAGCAGAGGAGCACATCTTTACTGTGAGTACCCACCACACCACATTTAGCCCCCAGATCACCCCAATTAACCCTTTGATCACCCCTTTTATCCCCCCCTGTCAATCACTAGTGAAAGGAAAAAAGTGATCAGTGCAAACTGTCACTTTTTTTTTTCACTGTTATTGACCGTTAGGTTTTAGGTATAGTTTAGGTCCCTTGGTTAGGTAGTTAGCGATCAGTTAGCGCCCAGCCCACCGCACCGCAGTCCGTTATTCGCTGATTAGCGTATCGCTAATCAGCATTTGTACTTTTATAGTATCTGAAAGTGATCAAAACTGATCACGGTCAGATCTATAATACTACTAGTGTCACTTTAGTTCGCCCTCCACCCAAAACGCAGTGTTTGCCCGATCAGGCCTGATCGGTCGCCCACACGTGCGTTCGCCCACACCCGCCCCACCGCAGTGACAAAAAATTTATTTTTTTTTGATCACTGCACATTCACTTTACACGCACTGCGGCGATAAAAAAATCAGTTTTGATATTTTTTATCAACCGCAGCAGCCTCCGGTACTTCGCTAGCCTCCCCTTTGTAAGACAGGCTTGCTTTTTTTTTCTTGGGTAGTCTCAGGGAATACCCCTAAATTTAGTTGCCCACATGTCAAACAGGGGGTATTCCTCTGAAGAGGCCTACAGGCTTCTGACCCAGTCGGATGAGGAGTGGGAACCCTCATCTGATGAATCCAGCGGGTCAGAATACGAACCTGTAGAAAGCAGTGGCTCTCTGACCCAAAGTTCGGACGAGGAGGCTGAGGTCCCTGATAGCACCAGGCGTACCCGGCCCCGTGTCGCTAGACCGCAGGTTGCGCAGGATCCGCTTCAAGAGCAGCAGAGTGGGGCTGGTGCTGTCGGATTACGTGGTGAGGCATACACCAGCAGCCCAGCCCTTCCTGGACCTAGTACCAGCACTGCCGTACAACCTGGTGAAGTAGCGAGCACCAGAAGGGCAGTTGAAGCTGGTACGGTGGCACGTGCAGTAGTGACCCCGTCGCAGCCACCGCAAAGACGTGCCCGTAGAGCCCCTAGAATCCCAGAGGTGCTGGCAAACCCTGATTGGCAGTCCCCAACTTCAGCCGCACCCGTAGTTTTCCCTTTCACCGCCCAGTCTGGAGTTCGGGTTGAGACGGCTCAGATCGGTTCGGCCCTGGGATTTTTTGAGCTGTTCTTGACTGCGGAGCTTTTAGACTTAGTCATGGCAGAGACAAACCGGTATGCCACACAATTTATCACCGCTAACCCGGAAAGCTTTTATGCCCAGCCTTTCCGGTGGAAACCAGTCCAAGTTTCCGAATTTAAAACTTTTCTGGGCCTCCTCCTCAACATGGGCCTGACAAAAAAACATGAATTGCGGTCATATTGGTCCACGAACCCAATTCATCACATGCCCATGTTCTCTGCTGCTATGTCCAGGACACGATTTGAGGTCATCCTGCGTTTCCTGCACTTTAGCGACAACACCGCCTCCCGTCCCAGGGGCCACCCTGCTTTTGACCGGCTCCACAAAATTCGGCCCCTCATAGACCATTTCAACCAGAAATTTGCAGATTTGTATACCCCTGAGCAAAACATCTGCATAGACGAGTCCCTAATACATTTTACCGGGCGCCTTGGCTTCAAACAATACATCCCAAGCAAGCGCGCCCGGTATGGGGTCAAATTGTATAAGCTCTGTGAAAGGGCCACAGGCTATACCCACAAATTTCGGGTCTATGAGGGAAAAGATCAGACCCTGGAGCCGGTCGGTTGCCCTGACTACCTGGGGAGCAGTGGGAAGACAGTTTGGGACTTGGTGTCACCCTTATTCGGCAAGGGGTACCATCTTTATGTGGACAATTTTTACACAAGTGTGGCCCTCTTTAGGCATTTGTTTCTAGAACGGATTGGCGCCTGTGGTACCGCGCGAACTAGTCGCGCGGGCTTCCCCCAACGGCTCGTTACCACCCGTCTTGCAAGGGGGCAGAGGGCCGCACTGTGTAACGAAGAACTGCTCGCGGTGAAATGGAGAGACAAGCGTGACGTTTACATGCTCTCCTCCATTCACGCAGACACGACAATCCAAATTGAGCGAGCAACCCGTGTCATTGAAAAGCCCCTCTCAGTCCACGACTATAACCTCCACATGGGAGGGGTCGACTTCAATGACCAGATGTTGGCTCCGTATTTAGTTTCCCGACGCACCAGACGCTGGTATAAGAAGGTGTCTGTATATTTAATTCAATTGGCTCTGTACAATAGTTTTGTTCTCTACAGTAAGGCTGGGAGAACTGGATCCTTCCTCAAATTTCAGGAAGAGATCATCGCGAACCTCCTGTATCCAGGAGGTTCCGTGGCCCCATCCACCAGTGTAGTTAGCCGTCTACACGAGCGACACTTCCCCAGTGTCGTTGCTGGTACCTCAAACCGACCGCCACCCCGAAAAAAATGTTGTGTCTGTAGCAGGAGTGGAATAAGGCGTGACACCCGTTATTTCTGTCCTGACTGTCCCGACCACCCTGCCCTATGCTTAGGGGAGTGTTTCCGAAAGTACCACACACAGGTACACCTAGCATAGGGATCACATCTCACCAGGATAGGCACACAGGGCTATTAGGGCCCATTCACTCACAGCTGCTGCAAACGTCTCCTTTCACATGGGACAAAGTGCATAACGCACTTCGCCACATCTTTGGGCGATTTGCGCTTTGCACATTGACCCATGGGGAAGGAGAGGTTTGTTCTATAAAGGTAAAAAAACAAAAAAAAAAAAAACAGGTAAGCAAACAGGTTAATGTTTAGTTCCAAAAGTTAAAGTTACATGTTCTGTTCCAAAGTTAATAAAATTATTGCGTTGTGGCCTGGTTTTTTCTTTTTTTTTTTTTTTTTGTCTTTTTACCTTCCAGGTGGACCAACCGATCTACTAGCTGCAGCACCGATGTGCATTCTGACAGAAGCATTGCGCTGCTGTCAGATTACACGCAAGTCGGTGTATGCGGCGCTGCAAGACGGGATTTTCTCCTCTGCAGTGACAGATACGTTTGCCAAGGCATACGAGCTGAGGAGGAGGCGGCGTTCCTATGCTTTGGCAAGCATTTTGTATATATATATATATTAAAAAAAAAAAATCCCGGCAATGATTTATTCATCCACATCGATTGATGCGAATGGAGAAATCTGGTTTGCCAGGGCATACGAGCTAAGTGGGTATGGATGTAGGGCGGAGCTCCTATGTCCTGGCAGACGCCTTTCCCCTCCATTTTTTTTTTTTGGCAGAGATTTTTTCATCCACATTGATCGATGCGAATGAAGAAATCTGTGCCGTTCATTTTTTTCTTTCAGCCCAGAGGCTGAACGGAAAAAAAAATCTCATTACCTGTATGCTCAATATAAGGAGAATAGCAGAAACTCCTAATGCTGGCCATACATGTAATGATTGCGGAGACCCTCAAATGCCAGGGCAGTACAAACACCCCACAACTGACCCCATTTTGGAAAGAAGACACCCCAAGGTATTTGCTGAGGGGCATATTGAGTCCATGAAAGATTGAAATTTTTGTCCTAAGTTAGCGGAAAGTGAGACTTTGTGAGAAAAAAAAAAAAAAAATCAATTTCCGCTAACTTATGCGAAAAAAAAAAAATTCGATGAACTTGCCAGGCCCCTCATTGGATACCTTGGGGTGTCTTCTTTCCAAAGTGGGGTCACATGTGGGGTATTTATACTGCCCTGGCTTTTTAGGGGCCCTAAAGCGTGAGAAGAAGTCTGGGATCCAAATGTCTAAAAATGCCCTCCTAAAAGGAATTTGGGCCCCTTTGCGCATCTAGGCTGCAAAAAAGTGTGACACATCTGGTATCGCCGTACTCAGAAGAAGTTGGGGAATGTGTTTTGGGGTGTCATTTTACATATACCCATGCTGGGTGAGAAAAATATCTTGGTCAAATGCCAACTTTGTATAAAAAAATGGGAAAAGTTGTCGTTTGCCAAGATATTTCTCTCACCCAGCATGGGTATATGTAAAATGACACCCCAAAACACATTCCCCAACTTCTCCTGAGTACGGCGATACCAGATGTGTGACACTTTTTTGATGCCAAGGTGGGCAAAGGGGCGCATATTCCAAAGTGCACCTTTCGTATTTCACCGGTCATTTTTTACACATTTTGATTGCAAAGTACTTCTCACACATTTGGGCCCCTAAATTGCCAGGGCAGTATAACTACGCCACAAGTGACCCCATTTTGGAAAGAAGACACCCCAAGGTATTCCGTGAGGGGCATGGCGAGTTCCTAGAATTTTTTATTTTTTGTCGCAAGTTAGTGGAATATGAGACTTTGTAAGGAAAAAAGAGAAAAAAAAAAAAATCATAATTTTCCGCTAACTTGTGACAAAAAATAAAAAATTCTAGGAACTCGCCGTGCCCTTCACGGAATACCTTGGGGTGTCTTCTTTCCAAAATGGGGTCACTTGTGGCGTAGTTATACTGCCCTGGCAATTTAGGGGCCCAAATGTGTGAGAAGTACCTTGCAATCAAAATGTGTAAAAAATGCCCTGCAAAATCCGAAAGGTGCACTTTGGAATATGTGCCCCTTTGCCCACCTTGGCAGCAAAAAAGTGTGACACATCTGGTATCGCCGTACTCAGGAGAAGTTGGGGAATGTGTTTTGGGGTGTCATTTTACATATACCCATGCTGGGTGAGAAAAATATCTTGGTCAAATGCCAACTTTGTATAAAAAAATGGGAAAAGTTGTCGTTTGCCAAGATATTTCTCTCACCCAGCATTGGTATATGTAAAATGACACCCCAAAACACATTCCCCAACTTCTCCTGAGTACGGCGATACCAGATGTGTCACACTTTTTTGATGCCAAGGTGGGCAAAGGGGCGCATATTCCAAAGTGCACCTTTCGTATTTCACCGGTCATTTTTTACAGATTTTGATTGCAAAGTACTTCTCACACATATGGGCCCCTAAATTGCCAGGGCAGTATAACTACGCCACAAGTGACCCCATTTTGGAAAGAAGACACCCCAAGGTATTCCGTGAGAGGCATGGCGAGTTCCTAGAATTTTTTATTTTTTGTCGCAAGTTAGTGGAATATGAGACTTTGTAAGGAAAAAAGAGAAAAAAAAAAAATCATCATTTTCCGCTAACTTGTGACAAAAAATAAAAAATTCTAGGAACTCGCCGTGCCCTTCACGGAATACCTTGGGGTGTCTTCTTTCCAAAATGGGGTCACTTGTGGCGTAGTTATACTGCCCTGGCAATTTAGGGGCCCAAATGTGTGAGAAGTACCTTGCAATCAAAATGTGTAAAAAATGCCCTGCAAAATCCGAAAGGTGCACTTTGGAATATGTGCCCCTTTGCCCACCTTGGCAGCAAAAAAGTGTGACACATCTGGTATCGCCGTACTCAGGAGAAGTTGGGGAATGTGTTTTGGGGTGTCATTTTACATATACCCATGCTGGGTGAGAAAAATATCTTGGTCAAATGCCAACTTTGCATAAAAAAATGGGAAAAGTTGTCTTTTGCCAAGATATTTCTCTCACCCAGCATGGGTATATGTAAAATGACACCCCAAAACACATTCCCCAACTTCTCCTGAGTACGGCGATACCACATGTGTGACACTTTTTTGCTGCCAAGGTGGGCAAAGGGGCGCATATTCCAAAGTGCACCTTTCGGATTTCACCGGTCATTTCTTACACATTTTGATTGCAAAGTTCTTCTCACACATTTGGGCCCCTAAATTGCCAGGGCAGTATAACTACGCCACAAGTGACCCCATTTTGGAAAGAAGACACCCCAAGGTATTCTGTGAGGGGCATGGCGAGTTCCTAGAATCTTTTATTTTTTGTCGCAAGTTAGTGGAATATGAGACTTTGTAAGAAAAAAATAAAAATAAAAAATCATCATCATTTTCCGCTAACTTGTGACAAAAAATAAAAAGTTCTATGAACTCACTATGCCCATCAGCGAATACCTTAGGGTGTCTACTTTCCGAAATGGGGTCATTTGTGGGGTAGTTATACTGTTTGGGCATTGTAGAACCTCAGGAAACATGACAGGTGCTCAGAAAATCAGAGCCGTTTCAAAAAGCGGAAATTCACATTTTTGTACCATAGTTTGTAAATGCTATAACTTTTACCCAAACCATTTTTTTTTTTTGCCCAAACATTTTTTTTTTATCAACGACATGTAGAACTATAAATTTAGCGAAAAATTTATATATGGATGTCGTTTTTTTTGCAAAATTTCACAGCTGAAAGTGAAAAATGTCATTTTTTTGCAAAAAAATCATTATATTTTGATTAATAACAAAAAAAGTAAAAATGTCAGCAGCAATAAAATACCACCAAATGAAAGCTCCATTAGTGAGAAGAAAAGGAGGTAAAATTCATTTGGGTGGTAAGTTGCATGACCGAGCGATAAACGGTGAAAGGAGTGTAGTGCCGAAGTGTAAAAAGTGGCCTGGTCATGAAGGGGGTTTCACCTAGCGGGGCTGAAGTGGTTAACAAAAGTGATTTGGGGGCCTTTGCCACAGGCGGGTTGAAAGCCAACATTACAAGAGGCAAAATCCCGAAAACCACTAATAAAACATAAGTATAAAATAGAAAGGTATAGGACGGCTCACCCCTGTGTTGGTGATGTATAGGTGCTCCAAACTAGTGCGACACCCTACTCACCAGGTTAGACAAATGTATATAAAGTGAATGGGCACTCTGATAGATGGAGTCACATACAGAATCAATACCAAATTTATCCAATTTAATAACACAATAGAACACTATAAGTATAAAATCCTAGCATAGATTACCATATAAAATATAAAATAAAATATTATAAAAATTTAAAATAATGGCACTGTAATGTTGACTGATGTTGATCCGACAATAGATATCGTCACAATTGTTCAATGGGCTTATGAAATATTCATGTAGAAAAAAGAGAGTCCAAAGTTCCTCAATGTGAATATGAATGTAGATTATTATGCAGACTCACAGTAATCTTGCAACAAAATGATGATGGTAGTAATTAATATTGTTGTTCTCAATATACGATGGTATATGTTGGTGATACCGCACTCAGACGGTTTCTATATTAGATCTTTCCCAGAGTAAATTTTTTTGATAGATAACAGCAAGCAGTGATTGCACAGATTTTACTCAGCTCTCGGTATGAGCAGCTATTACTCACAGTTAGCAGCTTCGGTTCGTGGCGTCCCACGAGCTGTCCTTATGTGGTGAGGTTGCTTCTTTATTGAAGATTTTTCATACGGTTGGTATACCGAATCTTTATTCTTTCTGTTGGAACACGGCTGTGTGGAGCTGTAACACACGCGGTCCCAATATTTGAGCTGACTTCCTTTGGCGTTCCACGTGTCTCCAAATGTACGGAGCTTCAGTGTTTGCTGAAATACCTGCTATGAACCGGTGGTTTGCAGGCTGTGGATTCCGCCGGTGGATTTCTTTAGTGAAGCGCTTCACTTGTGGGCCATCTAGTCGATGTTATCCAACATATGCCCGGCTGTTTAAGTCTGATGACCGAAGGTTACCGCCAGACGCGTTTCGGGGACTATACTCGTCTCCTTCCTCAGTGGCCACTGAGGAAGGAGACGAGTATAGTCCCCGAAACGCATCTGGCGGTAACCTTCGGTCATCAGACTTAAACAGCCGGGCATATGTTGGATAACATCGACTAGATGGCCCACAAGTGAAGCGCTTCACTAAAGAAATCCACCGGCGGAATCCACAGCCTGCAAACCACCGGTTCATAGCAGGTATTTCAGCAAACACTGAAGCTCCGTACATTTGGAGACACGTGGAACGCCAAAGGAAGTCAGCTCAAATATTGGGACCGCGTGTGTTACAGCTCCACACAGCCGTGTTCCAACAGAAAGAATAAAGATTCGGTATACCAACCGTATGAAAAATCTTCAATAAAGAAGCAACCTCACCACATAAGGACAGCTCGTGGGACGCCACGAACCGAAGCTGCTAACTGTGAGTAATAGCTGCTCATACCGAGAGCTGAGTAAAATCTGTGCAATCACTGCTTGCTGTTATCGACCAAAAAAACTTACTCTGGGAAAGTTCTAATATAGAAACCGTCTGAGTGCGGTATCACCAACATATACCATCGTATATTGAGAACAACAATATTAATTACTACCATCATCATTTTGTTGCAAGATTACTGTGAGTCTGCATAATAATCTACATTCATATTCACATTGAGGAACTTTGGACTCTCTTTTTTCTACATGAACATTTCATAAGCCCATTGAACAATTGTGACGATATCAATTGTCGGATCAACATCAGTCAACATTACAGTGCCATTATTTTAAATTTTTATAATATTTTATTTTATATTCTATATGGTAATCTATGCTAGGATTTTATACTTATAGTGTTCTATTGTGTTATTAAATTGGATAAATTTGGTATTGATTCTGTATGTGACTCCATCTATCAGAGTGCCCATTCACTTTATATACATAAGTATAAAATAGCATGTGAAAAAAAGTCAAGGTTTATTTTACACACATGTCAAGCGCATGTCCACTTCAACAGTCTAAAAAGTCACACACTTCAAAAAGGCCACTTTTTCAAAATGTGTTATCCATATTCAGGGCACAAACACATTCGGGAGTTGCCCATGATTAAGCAATAGGGGCCACGAAAGGCACTAGCTGTGCATCCTCTGTAAAAACATGATAATCTGATGAATAGACGACCGCCATCATATATTGCAGACCAAACCCGGAAGAAAGGTCTTCAATATATTATCATATTGCCCAATGACATATATATATATATATATACACTCACCTACCTAAAGAATTATTAGGAACACCATACTAATACGGTGTTGGACCCCCTTTTGCCTTAAGAACTGCCTTAATTCTACGTGGCATTGATTCAACAAGGTGCTGATAGCATTCTTTAGAAATGTTGGCCCATATTGATAAGATAGCATCTTGCAGTTGATGGAGATTTGAGGGATGCACATCCAGGGCACGAAGCTCCCGTTCTACCACATCCCAAAGATGTTCTATTGGGTTGAGATCTGGTGACTGTGGGAGCCATTTTAGTACAGTGAACTCATTGTCATGTTCAAGAAACCAATTTGAAATTATTTGAGCTTTGTGACATGGTGCATTATCCTGCTGGAAGTAGCCATCAGAGGATGGGTACATGGTGGTCATGAAGGGATGGACATGGTCAGAAACAATGCTCAGGTAGCCTGTGGCATTTAAACGATGGCCAATTGGCACTAAGGGGCCTAAAGTGTGCCCAGAAAACATCCCCCACACCATTACACCACCACCACCAGCCTGCACAGTGGTAACAAGGCATGATGGATACATGTTCTCATTCTGTTTATGCCAAATTCGGACTCTACCATTTGAATGTCTCAACAGAAATTGAGACTCATCAGACCAGGCAACATTTTTCCAGTCTTCAACAGTCCAATTTTGGTGAGCTCGTGCAAATTGTAGCCTCTTTTTCCTATTTGTAGTGGAGATGAGTGGTACCCGGTGGGGTCTTCTGCTGTTTTAGCCCATCCGCCTCAAGGTTCTGCGTGTTGTGGCTTCACAAATGCTTTGCTGCATACCTCGGTTGTAACGAGTGGTTATTTCAGTCAATGTTGCTCTTCTATCAGCTTGAATCAGTCGGCCCATTCTCCTCTGACCTCTAGCATCAACAAGGCATTTTCGCCCACAGGACTGCCGCATACTGGATGTTTTTCCCTTTTCACACCATTCTTTGTAAACCCTAGAAATGGTTGTGCGCGAAAATCCAAATAACTGAGCAGATTGTGAAATACTCAGACCGGCCCGTCTGGCACCAACAACCATGCCACGCTCAAAATTGCTTTAAATCACCTTTCTTTCCCATTCTGACATTCAGTTTGGAGTTCAGGAGATTGTCTTGACCAGGACCACAACCCTACATGCATTGAAGAAACTGCCATGTGATTGGTGGACTAGATAATCGCATTAATGAGAAATAGAACAGGTGTTCCTAATAATTCTTTAGGTGAGTGTATATATATATATATATATATATATATATATATATATACTTCCTAACATGATTTATTTTCATATATGAACTTACGGCCTCAAATCCATGATTGGCTTCAGAAAACACAACTGCTTTGTGTACATGTAGGGGCGTTTTCGTGGAACCCCATCACCACTTCTGCCCATCTCCATCAGTTCGCGACAGAACTGGTCGCAGCAACTGTTCCATCTAGTTTGGGTTTTCTTTACTGTCAAAACATAAAACATTACAAAATAAATATAATTTCGAACCACAAATAAAATTAAAAAAAGTAACATCAAAAGAGGACAATAACCACCTAGCTTTCAAAGCATGCTAAAATGGGAGAATCCACAGCACATGGTACAGTAGGCCTTCGCTCAATTACAGGCCATATCCTACAGGTCACACAGGTCCATGGGCAGGCCACAATAAATAAACGGCAGACGCATGGCCCAGTGTGAGTTAGCTCTGTATATACAGCTAATGCGTTTCTACATCGTCTAGCAGGGATTACTCTGCTCGTCGTTTATACACTGTCAACTCACCTGCCCAAACTACACACCAGCAAAACAATGTCCTGTCCAACCTGGCGAGGCAGGGGTGGGTATCAGCAACATTTCAAAACTGACATGATCAGCAAACGCAACACAAAATACACAACAGGGCAATGTGGCACAGTACATGGTGGTACTGATGTGGAGCACTGGATACTAATGTTAGAGAATTGCATGAAGTATGAAAAGCTTTGGGATACCCTTTTTATCAAAAATATTCTATGGGAAGGGGACAGATGTCACCAGATCTATTCTAACAGGGCCACATGAGTCCGAAACCGTATAGGCCGCAGGCTGTGCAGACATTACTACTAAATCCGCACGACCTCTGTGGTTGGCTCGGTCCCATTCAGAAGGCCTCAAGAGTCTTGCCACTTCTTCCCATGAGCTGTCCTTTTTAATGCGGTCGTTGTACACACTGCTCATTGTGTCCCACAGCACTGGCCGTTCCTGGACCAGGATTATACGTTTTTCGACATCCCAACGGGGCATTATTTTGGCAAGTTGCACACAATCTCTCCTCACAAATCCTAACCGTTGGCAAACTCTCTTTGAACTTCCTGTCCAATTTATTTATTTATTTGGAAAAAAGCTTCAAGCCCTTGGACACAGGTGGCAACGGATCCGCAAAAAATGCAGATGCGGATGACATACAGATGGCGTTTTATGTGGACCTATTGACTTCAATGGGTCCGCAAACCGTATCTTGAGGACAAGAATAGTACATGTTATATTTTATTTGCGGCCAAAGGAACGGAGCAACGCATGCGGACAGCATACAGAGTGCTGTCCGCATCTTTTGCGGACCCATTGAAGTGAATGGGTCCGCATCTAAGCCGCAAAAAATGCGGCTCGGATGCGGACCAAAACAACGGTCGTGTGCATGAGGCCTAAGGCAGCAGTTTACACTAGAGTTTTTTTTTTACATTAATGGTCATTACTTGGTTACATAATAGCTTATTATCGTATACGCAGTCCCTGCCATAACTACATGAAGTTACAGCTGAGCTCTGATTGGTAGATCTTTACTTAACCCACACTTGTTACATGTTACTTGGAGCCTGTTCCAAAGTTTTATCCCACAACCTCTACATTGCCTTTTCTTACCATTCCAATAGCGCTGACAGGCTACTGAATGTTGACACAGGCTGATGTGAGAGATCCTGCCCACCCCCTCCCCTTTCTAATCAGACCTGTTCTAATGCCCGCTGCTGTGTACATACCTTTCCATCATCCGCTCTGTGAACACAGTGCCTGAAAGTTCTTTCTCAATACTGCCTTACCCCTCAGGCTTTTATGTTTGAGCCTGCAATGGACTCCAGGGACCTTGGAGTGGCATCGTACCCAACTTTAGGAGCCTGGGAAGGTCAGTTACTTTCTTTTCCATTCTTTCTACCTTAGGGCTCATGCACATGAAGGTATATTCTTTCCGCTTCCGTTCCGTTTTTTTTTTGCAGACCGTATGCGGAACCATTCACTTCAATGGGGCTGTAGAAAATACAGACGTTACTCCGTGTGCATTCCGTTTCCGTTTGTCCGCATGGCCGTTCCGCAAAAAAGTATTGCATGTCCTATTATTGTCTGCAAATCACGTTCCGAGGCCCCATTCAAGTGAACATTTTGGTCCACAAACAATATGGAACACACACTGAAAATATCCGTATGTCATCCGTATTTTGCGGATCGATACTGTAGAAATGCTATGCCCAGCCCATATTGCTCATGTGTTTGGTGATTAATAAGTTACTGTTTCTGTATACGATCCGCAAAAAAAGGGATTAAATACGGAAACCATACGGATATGTTTTGTGCAATAACGGAATGGAAGAGGACTTAAATCAGAGAAAAAATAAAAACCCTCAGATACGGAACAACGGATCAGTGAAAAATGGACCGCAAAACAACGGTCGTGTGCATGAGCCCTTAAACTGTTAACTGCTGTACTGGAAAATGTGCAGAAATGTAGGTACTGGTGGATATAGTAAATACTGTTTTTTATATAGCACAAAAAATGTATAGTCTGTATTTTTGACAATGATTGGGCAAAGAAAAGTTAATGATTGTGGGTTTTTTTTTTTTACTCTTTCCCCAAAAAAGGTCTGTGGAAATCTGAGACAATCTTTGTATGTGACACTTAGAATTGTTTTTAATTTTGTTTTTAAAGTAGGATAGATCCCCCACCCCATTCCTTATTGATTTATAATAATGAGTCTATCATACAGTTTCTCCAGCCAAAATCTGGCAGGTACATGAGCGCTTACTCAGTGGGACCTAAAAAGGAATTGTCCAGACTTGATATCTACAGGTGACGCCAGGGGACATGTTAGAATTGATGGTATCACGTATACATGCTATCTAATGTTGGGTCCAAGCACAGCCCTGCACTACCGTGTGTTCTTGGAAAGAAGCCATCTTGAATCTTTGTTGCCAGTGCTAGTCGGTGGATGTGCCAGCAAGCTCTGTACAAAACTAGTAGCTTAGTAGGTTTCAAGTAGCTCAGGCATGTCTATGCGAGTACAGGCGTAGGGATACATTGCTAACTCTGCATAGCATTTTCCTGCTCATGACTGCGTCGGTAATGGAAGACGCTTGTTCAGGTCATTTTTTATGGAAACGGATTTCAAAAATTCTTAAGAGATCAGAAAATATTAAAAAGGGATGTCCTCTCGTCAGTCTGAAACTCTGGAAACATTGGGCGATGCAACGAGATATCAATCTAAAGCACAGGAACAAGTCCACTTCTGACTAGCTTACATTCTACAAAATTAAGGTTCTGGAGTCCCAGTGGCCTATTTAAAGTCATAGCTTCAGGAGTTTCAGGACCAGACATATCTGTCCCCTGACACATGTTTTAGCAACTAGTTGCATCCCTCATGTAATAATTCTGGAGCATCTATTTTTAAGGGCTTACGCATACTACTGTTGCCAAATCGCGGATTCCCAACACACAGATACCTGCTGCGTGCATTCCGCATTTTGCAGAATGGAACTGCCAGCCCCTAATAGAACAGTACTATCCTTGTCCGTAATGCTGACAAAAATAGGACATGTTCTATTTTTTTGCAGGGCCGCGGAATGGCCATACGGATGCTGACAGCATCCTCCTCCGTCTGCAGCTCGGCCTCTAAGTGCACGGAGAACTTATTTCCATTACAAGACAGAATAATAATAAAGTACTAATTACTAAACTACCAATGATGAAAAGCTGATCATCAGGTGACACATACTGAGGGGAAATAAGTCTTGCAAAAGCCCTATTCACACTTAGTCAATGTAAGAGTTCTGTCACCGCCAGATCCCTGAGAAGTTCTGATAGACGTTCTTCAGTACCTCCTGCATGATGTTCTTTTGTTTTGCTTTCGCTTTGACATCTCTCCTCCCTCTCCCAGCTGTCATCTATTAGCAGTGATTGCCTCCCTATATATCTCCTCCCATACTGCCTCACTTTGCGGTTTATACTACTTCCTGGATTGTGTTCTCTGCTTGGAGTTGCTACAGCTGGTTCTTCAGATAAGTCTATATCTGTATTTGTTGTTTTTCTGTTGGCTTGATTCTAGGTGACCCTGACTCCCTCCGTATTAAGTGAAGGGAGCCGGTGGTCGTGTCCCCTCACTATTATAGGGTTTGCAGGTGTCACTCAGTCTAGGTACATGGACATGCAACCTTCTATCATTGAGATCTTTGCATGGGCTAAAAAGACAGAGAGAGCTTCAGGGCTTTAATAGGGCTTACCCTTTTGTTCCTTAGTTTTGGATAAAGCCAGTCGGATCCTTATTTGTAACTTCTTGTTTTCTGATACACCATCCGTGACAGGCTCATTCACACAACCGTATGAATGGGTTCACATCCGTTCCACAATTTTGCGAAACGTGAGCAGGCCCATTCATTTCAATGGGGCCGCAAAAGATGTGGACAGCACACCGTGTGCATACATTGCTCCATTCCATGGACCTGCAAAATAGAATAGGCATTTCTATAATGAGCGGTTCCGAATATTGCGGTAGTGCACACGGGCGGCATCCATGATTCACAGACCTCAAAACACATCGCAGTCGTCTGAATAAGCCCAAAATCAGCAACATGGAAGCTAAGCAGAAACCAGTATAAAAGAAAAATGTGCACCTTTTTCTGTGCTTTGGACCCACTCTTGGTTTGGCTTACAAATACTAAAATAATGCCAGCTTCTGTCCAAACTGCCCAAGTCTGATTAAGGGGTGAGTGGGAGCCTAGGGAGTTATTTTAAAGTGAACCTGTCTGCAGATTCACATGTAGCCCTAACCACAGGCAGCATCCGAAGTCGATTTACATAAAACTTTGTTGTAATACTGTACGGAGCGGGAACTTCATACAGTATTAGAATGTAGTGGCTCCGATGAGCCGAAGTTATTACTTCGCGAAGTCTCGTAAGACTTTGTGTAATAACTTTGTGAATTATTTATTACTGTAAAAAACCTTGATACCAAACTCGGGTTCGGTTCCAAGTAGTACCTTGGAACCGAACCAAAGGCTGGGTCATGTGTCTGATCACATGACTTTCCATAAGCGGCCATCTTGTGGACAGAAGATTTTCCAAACAAGTAGACATGAGACTATAGAAAGCGGTACAGGATATCAACAAAGGCTATATTAGTAAGTGCCATATAACCATCTTACATATACATTGGTAACTGTAGAAAAACAGACTAGTAATTACCCAGAAATGCAACATTATCCTAGCCAGAGTGGCCAGTGGGGAAGATGAAATGATCAATATGATATTTGCTCATTTGACTCATTACTTGAGCACACAATCACTGCCAGGGGCTAACCGTTATTTAGGAGAATGTATTGATTTAGAAAAAGTTTAGTGATTGATAAAAAAAAAAATATGAATCTATAATATTATTTCCCTTCTACTCACTGTAATGTATGATAATATAGCGTGTGCTCTTCAGAAGCAAATACGAGACAATAGGCCTTATTTCCATCACTATACAGCTGCTATGCATGTTTTTATCACTTCTTCTTATCTCTTTACATTCCCATTAATTGCTTCTCTCCCTACTTTTTTTTTCATTGCTTTTAATCATTGTATTATCTTGTGTCTGCAGGCTGTACAGTTTGGCCTTTCCCAGAATCCACACTTGCAGAAAATCCACTTTATCACTTAAATAGGCAGCATATGCAAACAGTGTTTCCTGCATTTGACACTTAACCCCTTGCAGTCTGTGACTGCAACACAGAACTACAAAACTAAAACTCCTAAATATACAAAAAGTTCTACTATTGTCTCTCCAACACCATATTCAAACATTACTCTTTAACCCCTTAAGGACCCCCGCCGTACATGTACGGCGCTGGTAGACGTCACTTAAGGACCAGGCAGGAAAACCAGCGCAATTCCTGCACCCGCCCGATCAGCGGCACGTCCCCAGCTGTCACTGACATCCGGGCCCCTGCTGCATATACCAGCATCGGTAAAAACATAGATGCCGGCGTATTAATCCCTTGTATGCCACTGCCAAAGCTGACCGCGGCATGCAGAGGGTTTGCGAAGGGTACAGGTCTCCATTGGGTCACCGCCCTGCAGTAGCGGGGACCCTATGGCAGAGAAGACAAGCCCGATGCCTTCCATAGGCATCGGGGCCTGCCTTCTACGGAAGCCTATGAGATCCAACTCATAGGCTGGGTCTCACAGGCAGGCTGTCAGCATACAAGCTAAAATGCAATGTATTACAATATAGGATGTATTGTAATACATTGCAGAGGGGATCAGAACCCAGAAGTTGAAGTCCCATAGTGGGCCAAAAAAAATAAGTAAAAAAAAGTGTTTTTTTCATAATAAAAAAAAGTTTCAAGTAAAAAAAAAATTTTTATTTCCCCAAATAAAAAACATAAAATTGAAAAAAGAAAAAAATAGAAGAAAAAAAAAAAGAAAACCAGACATATTGGTTATCACCACATCCGTAACAACCATCTCTATAAAAATATCACATGATTCACCCCCTCACCTGAACGTCGTAGAAAAAATAAAATAAAAACTGTGCTAAAACAATCATTTTTTTTGTCACCTTACATCACAAAAAGTGCAACACCAAGTGATCAAAAAGGCGTATGCCCCCCAATCAAACCGTCATCTCATTCTGCAAAAAGTGAGCTCCTACATAAAAAAAATTGGGCAAAAAATAAAAAAACCTATGTCTCTCAGAATATGGAGACAATATGGCCTCATGCACACGACCGTTGTTTTGGTCCGCATCTGAGCCACAATTTTTGCGGCTCAGATGCAGACCCATACACTTCAATGGGGCTGCAAAATATGCGAACAGCACTCCGTGTGCTGTCCGCATCCGTTGCTCCGTTCCTTGGCCCCACAAAAAAACAAAACAACCTGTCCTATTCTTGTCCGTTTTGCGGACAAGAATAGGCAGTTATATCAATGGCTGTCCGTGCCATTCCGCAAATTGCGGAACACACACAGACGCCATCCGTGTTTTTCGGATCCGAAATTTGCAGACCGCAAAACACACAACGGTCGTGTGCATGTAGCCTAAAACATGATTTCTTTTTTTGTTTCAAAAATGCTTTTATTGTGTCAAAATAAAAAAATAAAAAAATGTTAGGTATCGCCGTATCCATAACAACCAGGTCTATTAACATATTACATGATCTAACCCCTCAGGTGAACACTGTAAAAAATAAAAAATAAAAACGGTGTTAAAAAATAAACTTTTGTCACCTTACATCACAAAAAGGGTAATGCCAAGCGATCAAAAAATTATACGCACCCTAAAATAGTACCTATTAAACCGTCATCTCATACCAAAAAGAATGAGCCCCTACATAAGACAGTCGCCCAAAAAAACAAAAAAAAATATGGCTTTCAGAATATGGAGACACAAAAAAAAAAAAGAAATTTTCAAAAATGCTTTATTATGTAAAACTGAAACAAACAACCAAAAAAAGTCATATTTGGTATTGTCGCGTCCATAACAACCTTCTCTATAACAATACCACATTATCTAACCCCTCAGATGAACACTGTAAAAAACAAAAAATAAAAACTGTGCCAAAACAGCAATTTTTTTGTTACCATACCTCACAAAAAGTGTAAGGGTACTTTCACACTAGCGGCAGGCTGTTCCGGCGGGTGAACAGCCTGTTGGATCCGTCCTGCCACTAGTTCACGTGTACCCCCAGAGTGCCGCTCCGTCCCCATTGACTATAATGCGGGCGGAGTTCCGGCGGCAGCATGGCAGCGTATGCTGAGAGGCAGCCGGACTAAAAGTACTGCATGCCACTAGTGTGAAACTAGCCTAATATAGAGCAACCAAAAATCATATGTACCCTAAAATAGTACACTTTTTCTGAGTTTCTACTCTAGGGGTGCATCAGTTCAATTGTGACATGGCAACTTCAAATTATCCCAGTGAAATCTGCCCTCCAAAAACCACATGGAGCTCCTTTCCTTCTGCGCCCTGCCGTGTGCCCATGCAGCAGTTTACGATCACAAATGGGGTGTTTCTGTAAACTACAGAATAAGGATAATAAATATTGAGTTGTGTTTGGCTTGCTTTGTTAGCGGCAAAAAATAGATTAAAATGGAAAATCTGACAAAAAAGTTAAATTCTGAAATTTCATTAACATTTTCCTTTAATTCTTGTGGAACACCTAAAGGGTTAACAAAGTTTGTAAAATCAGTTTTGATTACCTTGAGGGGTGTAGTTTCTAAATAGGGGCAATTTATAGGTGGTTTCTATTATGTAAGCACCACAAAGTGACTTCAGACCTGAACTGGTCCTTAAAAATTGGGTTTTTGGAAATGTTCTTAAAAATTTAAAGATTTGCTTCTAAACTTCTAAGCCTTCTAACATCCCAAAAAGAAGAAAATGTAATTTACAAAATGATACAAACATGAAGTAGACATATGGGAAATGTAAAGTAATAACTATTTTAGGAGGTATCACGATCTGTTTTAAAAGCAGAGAAATTGGAATTTAGAAAATTGCTAATTTTTCCCAATTTTTGGTAAATTTTGTCTTTTTTTATAAATAAACTCAAATTTACCACTGTCATGAAGTACAATATGTGACGAGAAAGAAATCTCAGAATGGCCTGGATAAGTAAAAGCATTTTAAAGTTATCACCACATAAAGTGACACATGTCAGATTTGCAAAATATGGCCTGGCCCTTAAACCGAGTCTGCCACCTCCATATGGCCATATACAGTGCTTACATGGCTCTGTAGCACACCTACACAGGAATGTAATGGTACCTTTGTTCTTTTCTTTAGACTTGCACCAGCAGGAAAAGCGAAGTTTAATTCATATGCAAATGAGCACCCGTAAGTGCCCAGGGGGGCGTTCAGTGTGTAGGTGCCCAGGCTGCTCTGCCTTCTTTTCACTTTACTCCTCCCCCGCCTCTGCCTTTGCCCTATTGATGAGGCAAGAGACTTGGAGGGCGGGCAAAGGAAGAAACTGGGGAGGAGTAAAGTGAAAAGAAGGCAGAACAGCCTGGGCACCTACACACTAAACGCCTCCCCTGGGCACTTGCGAGTGCTCATTTGCATATTAATTAAACTTCGTTCTTCCTGCTTGTGCAAGTCTAAAGAAAAGAACAAAGGTACCGTTACAATCCTGTATAGGTTTGCTATAGAGCCATGTCAGCACTGTATATGGCCATATGGAGGGGACAGACTCCCTTTAAGGTGAAAAATAACAGGGTCCTGAAGGGGTTAAGTAGTTGTTTAAGGAGTTAAATATCAACAACTTATACTCATGATAGGTCATCAATATCAGATCCGTGGGGATCTCACTCCCAGCCTATCAGCTGTTGGCCTGTGACGTCATGTCCATCAGTTACATGGCCTATCAGCAGCTCAGTTCCATTCATGTGAATGGGAAAAATGACCCCATTAACCTCTTCTGTGGGTCAGTACTATTAAGGCAATACCATATTTATATATTGTTTATTGTGTTTTACTATTTAAAAAAAAGAAACTTTTTGAAAACATAAACATTCTCTTTCATCACCACATTCAGTTGCCCATAACTTGTTTAGTTTTTATTTTATTTGCAGAGCTATGTGTAAAGTTTTTATTGGTACTATTTTAGGGTACATCTGACTATTTGATCACTTTTTATCCAATTTTTAAAGGGGCAAAGTAAGCAAATAGTATTGAATAGCGCATTTTTTTATTTACAGCAGGAAAAATACTTTTATATTTTAATATATATAATAATTGTTTATTTTTATATGTAAAATTCAGAAAAGCGGATTTTCTTTAACATTTTTTTTTTTCTTTACTGTACATTTTAGTCCCCATAGGGGACTGGTACATGCAATCTTCTGATTGCTTGTACCATAGACTGCAATATAATACTATTGAACTCTGTGTGATTCTGACAGGCTTCCTGTCAGTCCGTGTCTTGGGCACTGCTCTGCAGTCTGCTCACTATGACAGTTCTGGAACCCTTTACAAGGTCCCAGACTATCATAGTTGGACTGGGGCCCTGAGATTTCGCTCAAGGGGCTTCTATCAGAGGACCAAGGGAGTCCCCTTTCCTGTCTAAGCCCTCAGATGCTGTGGTTGACATCTGAGTGGTTGAATGATTGGAACCGGAGTTATCTCATCATTGCGGCCCAGAGTTGGCTGTATTATACAGCCAGCACCCACCGTATATTGAGTGCGTTCAGTTGATCCCACTCCATAAAATCCTTGTGCCCCGTTGAGGTATTATTACGCAAAGATGTTAAATGGTCACCATCATGTCACAAAACTTTGCATAAATCAAAAGTACAGACAAATATAGTAAGCATAGAAAAATTAATGTTTTCCAATTATCAGCTCCCCCCTCAAACTACAATTGTTTCTGAATTCTGTGATAAATCCATCTTGAGAAGCCGAGACAGGTTGTCTGCTTACTGAAGGATCAAAGTACATTAGCCCATGTGGCTCTATAGAGAGGAGGGGGGTGAAGAGCAATGAGCTGAAGTCAGAGAGACAGACGCAACATCGGGGGGGGCATGGCTAAAGGCTCATGGGCCCTAGTGCAAGAGTTCAGTTTGGCCTCCCCCCCCCCCCCTTCCCTCAGTGCTTTGTGGCAAGAGGCAGGGGTGCACCTAGCCTTTCTGCTGCCTGAGGTAAAAATTAAAACCTCCTCCCCCATGCCAAACTCTCAACCTAACCCATTCCCTCCAGTCCTAGCCTTAAAGGAGTTGTCCTCTTTTTACTACTAATGACTTATCCTCAGGATAGGTCATCAATATCAGATCGCCGGGGGTCAGACACCCGGCACCCCGCCGATCAGCTGTTTGAAGAGATAAGACCCCCATTCGACCTCTCAGACCCGACTCCCATTAGACCTTCAGACCCCATATTAGACCTCAGACCAAACCTCCAGACCCCAAATCAGACCCCCATTAGACCTCCATACCACAAATCAGACCCCCATTAGACCTAAAGACCCCCAATCTGACCTTCATTAGACCTCCATACCCCTAGACCCCCAAACCCCCAATGAGACCCCCATTAGACTTCCAGACCCCCAATCAGACCCCCAT
The DNA here is from genome assembly GCF_014858855.1 of Bufo gargarizans. Classification (NCBI taxonomy): domain Eukaryota; kingdom Metazoa; phylum Chordata; class Amphibia; order Anura; family Bufonidae; genus Bufo; species Bufo gargarizans. Next base: position 142,120,363 of record NC_058081.1, read on the forward strand.
TAGACCTCCAGACCCCCAATAAGACCACCATTATACCTCCAGAACCCCAATCAGACCTCAGACCCCCAATCAGACCCCCATTGGACCTCTAGACCCCCAATCAGACCCCATTAGAACTCCAGACCCCCCATATCAGACCTCTAGACCCCTATATCAACCCTCCAGACCGCCCCATATCAGACCTCCAGACCCCCCATATCAGACCTCCAGACCCCCCCTTAGACCTCCAGATCCCCCATAGCATACCTCCAGACCCCCCCTTCCCCCCTATAACAGACCTGCGACCGCTGCAACTTCTATAGTTACGCCAGTGCGCAACATAGATACTGCTGGAGATAAAAGTGTTATACAATGTATTCGGAAAGTCTCCAAACTTTTCCACTTTTTTCACATTTTGTTATGTTGCAGCCTTGTCCTAAAATTAAAACATAAAAATTCTAGCTTTCCGCCATCAATCTGCACTCAATACCCCATAATGGAAAGTGAAAACTTTTAACTTTAGAATTTTAGATTTTTTTTTGCAAATTTATTAAAAAGGAAAAACTAAACATTTCAAATAAACATAAGTTTTCAGACCCTTTGCTATGACACTTTAACTTTTGCTCTGGGGGTCTCTTATTTCTCTTGATCATCTTTGAAATGTTTATACACCTTGATTGAAGTCCACCTGTGGTAAATTCAGTTGATTGGATATGATTTGAAAAGATAGAGCCCTTTCTATATCTCATATTTGACAAAGTATATCAGCACATAAACCAAGCCATGAGAAAAAAAAACTGCCTGTAGAGCTCAGAGACAGGATTGTGTGAAGGCACAGATCTGGAGAAGGGTACAAAAAAAATCTGTTGCAGGGAACAAAGTTCCCAAAAGCACAGTGGCCTCCCAAATTCTTATAGAAGAAGTTTAGAATAACCAGTGTTCTTCCTAGAGTGGACACAACTCCAAACTAAGGAATCATTGCAGAAGGGCCATGGTAAGAGAGGGGACCAAGAACCCAATGGTTGCGTTGGTTGAGCTCCAAAGGGCAACCATCATTGCAGCATTCCACCGATCTGGTCTATGTGGCAGAGTGGCCAGAAAGAAGCCTCTCCTCAGTAAAAGATGCATAAAGGCCCACCTGGAGTTTGCAAAAAAAAAAAATAAGTACTGAGACAGTGAGAGACAAGATTCCCTGGTCTGATAGAACCAATATAAAAATTTTGGCTTCAATTCTAAAACCAAGCACTGCTTATCACCTGCCTAAAACCACCCTACAGTAAAGCATGGTGGAGGCAGCATCATGCTGTGGGGTGTTTTTCAATGCTGGGACAGGGAGACTGGTCAGAGTTAAGGGAAAGCTGAATGGAAAAAAAAGTACAGAGATACTTTTAATGAAATCTGATCCAGAGTGCTTTGCCAAGACAATGACCATAAGCATGCAGCCAAGACAACACAGGAGTGGCTTCGGGACAACTCTGCTAATGTCTCTGAGTGGCTCAGCCGGAGCCCTGACTTGAGCCCAATTGAACATCTCTGGAAAGACCTGAAAATAGATGTCCACAAATGGTCCCCATCCAACCTAACAGGGCTTGAGAGGATCTGCAGAGAAAAATGGCATAAAATCCCTAAATCCAGGTGTTCAAATCTTGTGGCATCATACCTAAGAATAATGTAGGCTGTAATCACTGCAAAAGGTGCTTTAACTTAGGGTACTTTCACACTTGCATTGTTGGATTCCGGCAGGCAGGTAATCAAATTTTTTGTAAGCATGCAAAAATGATCCTTTACCAGCAGCACATCTTACTGTGTAAATACGTAGTGCTGTGTAAATATAGTCAGTATGGGGAAGAGAAATGGCATTAGTTATCGCCCCTCCCTATACTCTGGAGGAGATCGGTGCATGCAGTCTCCTCCACCAGCGATCAGCAGATTGCCGGGAAGAAACACTTCCTTCATGGCTATCTGCTGTAATATCGCCCCCGTGTAAAGGGACCTTTAGTTAGTGGAATGCAGGCTAAGCAATTGCCCAGCCCCCCTGTCCACAAGGGGGGCCCACTTGCACTGTTTACTGCCCCCCCCCCCCCCCCCATGACTGGACAGAGTGCTGATAGAGCATTCTGGTAAAAGAGGAATGGGAACATGGGGAGCAGTCTAGGAAAATAGGGGAGCATTAGGTTCTTGCTATTGATAACCATTAGATTGATGGGAGTCCGATCACCAGGACCCCAATAATCATGGGAATAGGGGATCATGCCCCCAAAAAGAATGGAGAGGTTGGACACCCATGCTGCTCCATCTATGTCTCTGCTGGAGATAGTCTAGTAGTGATGAATGGAAATGTAGCTAGGATCAGCTCAGCGCAAGCTGGCCTGTGAAAAGGCATGGAAGAGCACATGCATGTATGATGGCAGCTCAAGGAAAGAAATACAATATCATTAGGGATGAGCGAACTCGAACTGTATAGTTCGGGTTCGTACCGAATTTTGGGGTGTCCGTGACACGGACCCGAACCCGGACATTTTCGTAAAAGTCCGGGTTCGGGTTCGGTGTTCGTCGCTTTCTTGGCGCTTTTGTGACGCTTTCTTGGCGCTTTTTGAAAGGCTGCAAAGCAGCCAATCAACAAGCGTCATACTACTTGCCCCAAGAGGCCGTCACAGCCATGCCTACTATTGGCATGGCTGTGATTGGCCAGAGCACCATGTGACCCAGCCTCTATTTAAGCTGGAGTCACATAGCGCCGCCCGTCACTCTGCTCTGATTAGCGTAGGGAGAGGTTGCGGATGCGACAGTAGGGCGAGATTAGGCAGATTAACTCCTCCAAAGGACTTCACTTGATTAATCGATCGATCTGCAGCTGTGCATCATTGAGCTGCTGATACTCAAATGCTCACTCACAGTTTTTAGGCTGCCCAGACCGTTTGTCAGTCACTTTTTTATGGGGTGATCGGCGGCCATTTTGTGTCTTGTGCGGTGCTGCGACCAAGTGCATCCAAGCTGCGACCAAGTGCATTTAACCCTCAATGGTGTGGTTGTTTTTTGGCTAAAGCCTACATCAGGGTGAAGCTGTCACACCAAGTGCATTTAACCAGCAATAGTCTGTTCATTTTTTGGCCATATACTAAATCAGGGGCAAGCTGCGCCTGTCACCAAGTGCATTTAACCCTCAATGGTGTGGTTGTTTTTTGGCTAAAGCCTACATCAGGGTGAAGCTGTCACACCAAGTGCATTTAACCAGCAATAGTCTGTTCATTTTTTGGCCATATACTAAATCAGGGGCAAGCTGCGCCTGTCACCAAGTGCATTTAACCCTCAATGGTGTGGTTGTTTTTTGGCTAAAGCCTACATCAGGGTGAAGCTGTCACACCAAGTGCATTTAACCAGCAATAGTCTGTTCATTTTTTGGCCATATACTACATCAGGGGCAAGCTGCGCCCGTCACCAAGTGCATTTAACCCTCAGTAGTGTGGTTGGTCAAGCTGTGACACCAAGTGCATTTAACCAGCAATAGTCTGTTCATTTTTTGGCCATATACTACATCAGGGGCAAGCTGCGCCCGTCACCAAGTGCATTTAACCAGCAATAGTGTGGTTATTTTTTGGCCATATCCCAGTCTAATTCTGTCACTAAATCCATACCGGTCACCCAGCGCCTAAATACTAGGCCTCAAATTTATATCCCGCTAAATCTCTCGTTACCGCTGTCCTGTTGTGGCTGGGAAAGTTATTTAGTGTCCGTCAAAGCACATTTTTTGTTCTGGGTTGAAGTACAATTCCCAATTTAGCAATTTCATAATTTAGTGGTTCCTGCTATATCAGAGCTATTTGAAATCTATCCCTAAAAGGGTATATAATATTCAAGGTGCACATAGGGTCATTCAGAATAACTTCACACACACGCTTCTGTGCATTTCCAAGTCTAATTCTGTCACTAAATCCATACCGGTCACCCAGCGCCTAAATACTAGGCCTCAAATTTATATCCCGCTAAATCTCTCGTTACCGCTGTCCTGTTGTAGCTGGGAAAGTTATTTAGTGTCCGTCAAAGCACATTTTTTGTTCTGGGTTGAAGTACAATTCCCAATTTAGCAATTTCATAATTTAGTGGTTCCTGCTATATCAGAGCTATTTGAAATCTATCCCTAAAAGGGTATATAATATTCAAGGTGCACATAGGGTCATTCAGAATAACTTCACACACACGCTTCTGTGCATTTCCAAGTCTAATTCTGTCACTAAATCCATACCGGTCACCCAGCGCCTAAATACTAGGCCTCAAATTTATATCCCGCTAAATCTCTCGTTACCGCTGTCCTGTTGTAGCTGGGAAAGTTATTTAGTGTCCGTCAAAGCACATTTTTTGTTCTGGGTTGAAGTACAATTCCCAATTTAGCAATTTCATAATTTAGTGGTTCCTGCTATATCAGAGCTATTTGAAATCTATCCCTAAAAGGGTATATAATATTCAAGGTGCACATAGGGTCATTCAGAATAACTTCACACACACGCTTCTGTGCATTTCCAAGTCTAATTCTGTCACTAAATCCATACCGGTCACCCAGCGCCTAAATACTAGGCCTCAAATTTATATCCCGCTAAATCTCTCGTTACCGCTGTCCTGTTGTAGCTGGGAAAGTTATTTAGTGTCCGTCAAAGCACATTTTTTGTTCTGGGTTGAAGTACAATTCCCAATTTAGCAATTTCATAATTTAGTGGTTCCTGCTATATCAGAGCTATTTGAAATCTATCCCTAAAAGGGTATATAATATTCAAGGTGCACATAGGGTCATTCAGAATAACTTCACACACACGCTTCTGTGCATTTCCAAGTCTAATTCTGTCACTAAATCCATACCGGTCACCCAGCGCCTAAATACTAGGCCTCAAATTTATATTCCGCTGAATTTGAATACAATACATTGGGCCAAATAATATATTTGTTGTTGTGGTGAACCATAACAATGAGAAAAACATCTAGTAAGGGACGCGGACGTGGACATGGTCGTGGTGGTGTTAGTGGACCCTCTGGTGCTGGGAGAGGACGTGGCCGTTCTGCCACATCCACACGTCCTAGTGTACCAACTACCTCAGGTCCCAGTAGCCGCCAGAATTTACAGCGATATATGGTGGGGCCCAATGCCGTTCTAAGGATGGTAAGGCCTGAGCAGGTACAGGCATTAGTCAATTGGGTGGCCGACAGTGGATCCAGCACGTTCACATTATCTCCCACCCAGTCTTCTGCAGAAAGTGCACAGATGGCGCCTGAAAACCAACCCCATCAGTCTGTCACATCACCCCCATGCATACCAGGGAAACTGTCTCAGCCTCAAGTTATGCAGCAGTCTCTTATGCTGTTTGAAGACTCCGCTGGCAGGGTTTCCCAAGGGCATCCACCTAGCCCTTCCCCAGCGGTGAAAGACATAGAATGCACTGACGCACAACCACTTATGTTTCCTGATGATGAGGACATGGGAATACCACCTCAGCATGTCTCTGATGATGACGAAACACAGGTGCCAACTGCTGCGTCTTTCTGCAGTGTGCAGACTGAACAGGAGGTCAGGGATCAAGACTGGGTGGAAGACGATGCAGGGGACGATGAGGTCCTAGACCCCACATGGAATGAAGGTCGTGCCACTGACTTTCACAGTTCGGAGGAAGAGGCAGTGGTGAGACCGAGCCAACAGCGTAGCAAAAGAGGGAGCAGTGGGCAAAAGCAGAACACCCGCCGCCAAGAGACTCCGCCTGCTACTGACCGCCGCCATCTGGGACCGAGCACCCCAAAGGCAGCTTCAAGGAGTTCCCTGGCATGGCACTTCTTCAAACAATGTGCTGACGACAAGACCCGAGTGGTTTGCACGCTGTGCCATCAGAGCCTGAAGCGAGGCATTAACGTTCTGAACCTGAGCACAACCTGCATGACCAGGCACCTGCATGCAAAGCATGAACTGCAGTGGAGTAAACACCTTAAAACCAAGGAAGTCACTCAGGCTCCCCCTGCTACCTCTTCTGCTGCTGCCGCCTCGGCCTATTCTGCTGCTGCCGCCTCGGCCTCTTCCTCCGCCTCTGGAGGAACGTTGGCACCTGCCGCCCAGCAAACAGGGGATGTACCACCAACACCACCACCACCACCTCCGTCACCAAGCGTCTCAACCATGTCACACGCCAGCGTTCAGCTCTCCATCTCACAAACATTTGATAGAAAGCGTAAATTCCCACCTAGCCACCCTCGATCCCTGGCCCTGAATGCCAGCATTTCTAAACTACTGGCCTATGAAATGCTGTCATTTAGGCTGGTGGACACAGACAGCTTCAAACAGCTCATGTCGCTTGCTGTCCCACAGTATGTTGTTCCCAGCCGGCACTACTTCTCCAAGAGAGCCGTGCCTTCCCTGCACAACCAAGTATCCGATAAAATCAAGTGTGCACTGCGCAACGCCATCTGTAGCAAGGTCCACCTAACCACAGATACGTGGACCAGTAAGCACGGCCAGGGACGCTATATCTCCCTAACTGCACACTGGGTAAATGTAGTGGCAGCTGGGCCCCAGGCGGAGAGCTGTTTGGCGCACGTCCTTCCGCCGCCAAGGATCGCAGGGCAACATTCTTTGCCTCCTGTTGCCACCTCCTCCTTCTCGGCTTCCTCCTCCTCTTCTTCCACCTGCTCATCCAGTCAGCCACACACCTTCACCACCAACTTCAGCACAGCCCGGGGTAAACGTCAGCAGGCCATTCTGAAACTCATATGTTTGGGGGACAGGCCCCACACCGCACAGGAGTTGTGGCGGGGTATTGAACAACAGACCGACGAGTGGTTGCTGCCGGTGAGCCTCAAGCCCGGCCTGGTGGTGTGTGATAATGGGCGAAATCTCGTTGCAGCTCTGGGACTAGCCAATTTGACGCACATCCCTTGCTTGGCGCATGTGCTGAATTTGGTGGTGCAGAAGTTCATTCACAACTACCCCGACATGTCAGAGCTGCTGCATAAAGTGCGGGCCGTCTGTTCGCGCTTCCGGCGTTCACATCCTGCTGCTGCTCGCCTGTCTGCGCTACAGCGTAACTTCGGCCTTCCCGCTCACCGCCTCATATGCGACGTGCCCACCAGGTGGAACTCCACCTTGCACATGCTGGACAGACTGTGCGAGCAGCAGCAGGCCATAGTGGAGTTTCAGCTGCAGCACGCACGGGTCAGTCGCACTACAGAACAGCACCACTTCACCACCAATGACTGGGCCTCCATGCGAGACCTGTGTGCCCTGTTGCGCTGTTTCGAGTACTCCACCAACATGGCCAGTGGCGATGACACCGTTATCAGCGTTACAATACCACTTCTATGTCTCCTTGAGAAAACACTTAGGGCGATGATGGAAGAGGAGGTGGCCCAGGAGGAGGAGGAGGAGGAGGAGGAAGAGGGGTCATTTTTAGCACTTTCAGGCCAGTCTCTTCGAAGTGACTCAGAGGGAGGTTTTTGGCAACAGCAGAGGCCAGGTACAAATGTGGCCAGCCAGGGCCCACTACTGGAGGACGAGGAGGACGAGGATGAGGAGGAGGTGGAGGAGGATGAGGATGAAGCATGGTCACAGCGGGGTGGCACCCAACGCAGCTCGGGTCCATCACTGGTGCGTGGCTGGGGGGAAAGGCAGGACGATGACGATACGCCTCCCACAGAGGACAGCTTGTCCTTACCCCTGGGCAGCCTGGCACACATGAGCGACTACATGCTGCAGTGCCTGCGCAACGACAGCAGAGTTGCCCACATTTTAACCTGTGCGGACTACTGGGTTGCCACCCTGCTGGATCCACGCTACAAAGACAATGTGCCCACCTTACTTCCTGCACTGGAGCGTGATAGGAAGATGCGCGAGTACAAGCGCACGTTGGTAGACGCGCTACTGAGAGCATTCCCAAATGTCACAGGGGAACAAGTGGAAGCCCAAGGCCAAGGCAGAGGAGGAGCAAGAGGTCGCCAAGGCAGCTGTGTCACGGCCAGCTCCTCTGAGGGCAGGGTTAGCATGGCAGAGATGTGGAAAACTTTTGTCAACACGCCACAGCTAACTGCACCACCACCTGATACGCAACGTGTTAGCAGGAGGCAACATTTCACTAACATGGTGGAACAGTACGTGTGCACACCCCTCCACGTACTGACTGATGGTTCGGCCCCATTCAACTTCTGGGTCTCTAAATTGTCCAAGTGGCCAGAGCTAGCCTTTTATGCCTTGGAGGTGCTGGCCTGCCCGGCAGCCAGCGTTTTGTCTGAACGTGTATTCAGCACGGCAGGGGGCGTCATTACAGACAAACGCAGCCGCCTGTCTACAGCCAATGTGGACAAGCTGACGTTCATAAAAATGAACCAGGCATGGATCCCACAGGACCTGTCCGTCCCTTGTCCAGATTAGACATTAACTACCTCCCCATAACCATATATTATTGTACTCCAGGGCACTTCCTCATTCAATCCTATTTTTATTTTCATTTTACCATTATATTGCGAGGCTACCCAAAGTTGAATGAACCTCTCCTCTGCCTGTGTGCTAGGCCTAAATATATGCCAATGGACTGTTGCAGTGGTGGCTGACGTGAAGCCTCATTCTCTGCTATGACATGCAGACTAATTCTCTGCTGACATGAAGCCAGATTGTCTGTTACGGGACCTCTCTCCTCTGCCTGGGTGCTGGGCCTAAATTTATGACAATGGACTGTTGCAGTGGTGGCTGACGTGAAGCCTGATTCTCTGCTATGACATGCAGACTGATTCTCTGCTGACATGAAGCCAGATTGTCTGTTACGGGACCTCTCTCCTCTGCCTGTGTGCTAGGCCTAAATATATGCCAATGGACTGTTGCAGTGGTGGCTGACGTGAAGCCTCATTCTCTGCTATGACATGCAGACTAATTCTCTGCTGACATGAAGCCAGATTGTCTGTTACGGGACCTCTCTCCTCTGCCTGGGTGCTGGGCCTAAATTTATGACAATGGACTGTTGCAGTGGTGGCTGACGTGAAGCCTGATTCTCTGCTATGACATGCAGACTGATTCTCTGCTGACATGAAGCCAGATCCTCTGTTACGGGACCTCTCTCCTCTGCCTGGGTGCTGGGCCTAAATTTATGAAAATGGACTGTTGCAGTGGTGGGTGACGTGAAGCCTCATTCTCTGCTATGACATGCAGACTGATTCTCTGCTGACATGAAGCCAGATTGTCTGTTACGGGACCTCTCTGCTCTGCCTGTGTGCTAGGCCTAAATATATGCCAATGGACTGTTGCAGTGGTGGGTGACGTGAAGCCTCATTCTCTGCTATGACATGCAGACTGATTCTCTGCTGACATGAAGCCAGATTGTCTGTTACGGGACCTCTCTGCTCTGCCTGTGTGCTAGGCCTAAATATATGCCAATGGACTGTTGCAGTGGTGGCTGACGTGAAGCCTCATTCTCTGCTATGACATGCAGACTAATTCTCTGCTGACATGAAGCCAGATTGTCTGTTACGGGACCTCTCTCCTCTGCCTGTGTGCTAGGCCTAAATATATGCCAATGGATTGTTGCAGTGGTGGCTGACGTGAAGCCTGATTCTCTGCTATGACATGCAGACTGATTCTCTGCTGACATGAAGCCAGATTGTCTGTTACGGGACCTCTCTCCTCTGCCTGGGTGCTAGGCCTAAATATATGCCAATGGACTGTTGCAGTGGTGGCTGACGTGAAGCCTCATTCTCTGCTATGACATGCAGACTGATTCTCTGCTGACATGAAGCCAGATCCTCTGTTACGGGACCTCTCTCCTCTGCCTGGGTGCTGGGCCTAAATTTATGACAATGGACTGTTGCAGTGGTGGCTGACGTGAAGCCTGATTCTCTGCTATGACATGAAGACTGATTCTCTGCTGACATGAAGCCAGATTGTCTGTTACGGGACCTCTCTCCTCTGCCTGGGTGCCGGGGCCTAAATATCTGAGAATGGACTGTTCCAGTGGTGGGTGACGGGAAGCCAGATTCTCTGCTATGGAACCTCTCTCCAATTGATTTTGGTTAATTTTTATTTATTTAATTTTTATTTTAATTCATTTCCCTATCCACATTTGTTTGCAGGGGATTTACCTACATGTTGCTGCCTTTTGCAGCCCTCTAGCCCTTTCCTGGGCTGTTTTACAGCCGTTTTAGTGCCGAAAAGTTCGGGTCCCCATTGACTTCAATGGGGTTCGGGTTCGGGACGAAGTTCGGATCGGGTTCGGATCCCGAACCCGAACATTTCCGGGATGTTCGGCCGAACTTCTCGAACCCGAACATCCAGGTGTTCGCTCAACTCTAAATATCATCTTTATTAATATACAAAAAGACTGGACATGTTACCACACTAAAACAATTAGAAAAGCTCTGAACTATTCATAGACCAGGCGCTGGACCCATTGTGAGGTCAAAAAACCCACACAATGCAAAATAGCTAAAAATGCAGAACAGCATACAATGTACATGACATGACATGAAAGTAATGCACATTATAACAAAGAAGTGCAATAAAGACATACATTCGAGACCGTCTATGCTGTGCTACTACCTAATGACCTATGAGAGTGAACGGTGGGGATGGGAACTGCCATATTATTCAACTGTATCGCCGTTCGAAGCCGGTTTAACAGTTGTATCTCCGGTAGCCATAAAGTTTGGTGCCCTAGACAAAACATCCAGGGCCCAAGCCCTGGATGTATTGGTTTAGCGATGCCCTGCATTGGGTATAGGTAACGTAACCCGTTAAGAATAAAGTGTGCAAGACCTGAAGATGGTCATAGCAGTTTCAAGGAGGGAAAACCAGGCATTTTGTCGTTAAGCTGGGCTTCAAGGATCATAGAGATGAATAGAGTGGCAGTACCTATGCTCAACCATCAGTTCCATTCATTTCGGGATTACAGGGGCCCATTCTGGTGATTGTGGGATCTTAAAGAAGCACTCCAGGTTTGTTTTCTTTACCTATATAGTGCAGGATAGGCCATTATTAAAGAATGAGCATCTCTTGTGTATGCCTTGTGTATACCTGTATACCATGGTTTTCCTAATAAATCCTACATTTCCTATCATGCCTGCCTTTGCAGAGACAGAGGGGTGGAGTATCATCACACTGCACTGCTCTGTGTCCTCTGGGGGCAGCCATTACAGATCCCATAGCTCCCTCACACTGCAGGGCCTCCATGTTCTCCTATGTGGTGCAGCTTGAGCCTGTCTCCCCTCTCCGTCCTGTTGTCTCTCCTCTGTCAGCTTTTACATGTGGGTTGCAGTGAGGCCAGTATGAAACTACATCTCATAGAACTGCATTACACAGTGGTCCAAAATCAATGGGCTGTCAGGTCCCCCAGGAAAAGAGTCGCTCTTTGTAGCCAACCTCCACTGTAGCCAAGAGAAGAATATTCTGTACAGGGGATCCCCCTCTATTGACTCAAAATTTCCTTATAGGGTATATGAAAATTGATGGATAAACTGGACAACCCCTTTTAGCTAAAACATGATGATGTGCCTGCCATTGTAAAGGCAGTGTTACACTGGCCGATTGTCCTACAAACGCTTGTTATTGATGATCTGGCCATGTAATACAAATGCTGATTACCCAATGAACTAGGTCCTTCATCTGGCAATCCAGATTTTTAAGCAGGCTATAAAATCAGTGTTTGCCGGCGGCAGATTGTGCTTTCAGTATGGGGAAGAGTGATGGTATAACGATCTCCTCCTATGGAAGAGATTGCTGCAAGTAATAGCAGCGGTCTCCTCCGCTGACGAGCAGGTGATTGCCGGGAAGAAATGCTTTCCTCTCGACAATCACCTGAATGATCGCTTAATGTAATACTGGCCCTAGCGAACTTGAAGTATAAATGTACAATTGACTGGCATAACAGAAGCTAAATACTTCTAAAGGGTTTGGTTGCTTTAACCTATAAGTGTTTTTACAGCGGTCACTAAGGGGCCTTGGGCTGGAGCGCTGCCTTTTTACTGCGGCACTTCAGTCCAGCTAAGGGCAAGAGACAGTGATCAGAGACTGTGACAAGCGGTCTCTGATCACATGATCGCCGTGATGCAGTGTATCACGGCGATCACCAAAAATGCCGGCAGCAGAGCTGCCAGCAGTAAACTTTCTCCCTCCTCTCATGTAAGAAAGTCTCCGGTGTGAGGATCTGGTCCCCCAGCTTTCCCATAAGAGAAAGCTGGGTCCTGATCTCACCCCACCCCCACTACCTTAACAAAGATGGCGGCGGCGGCCCAGCGCATGCATAGACTATATGCCGGTCGCCGCCACCCTTACAGTAGTTCTCTCTTCTCAGGAGAGGAGAGAAAGTAATGAACTATGCCCTGATCGGGTCCCCCAGCACCCCGATCGGGGCAATACGGCCCCCAAACGTTTTTATAAAGGGCAGTAGCCCCCCTCCCCCATACAATACATTTTAAAAAGTGGCGCAGACATGCATACTGGTTACTGTGCTGAAGATCTGCTTTCAGCACAGTAACCATCAGGAACTATTACTATTGGTCCCTCATCATGTGGTCTCCATGATAAACCTATCATGGAGATCACATCCATTATATTTACTAGCACAGCCAGGACATGGGCTGTGCTTCTCTCACCCCTCAGTAAAGTTGTTCTGTGAGGAAAGAGAGAGATCAGACTTCTGTCCTGGCTGTGCGATTTACTGTGGAAAAAAAAGACAAATCAATTTATAAACTGTCCGTAACTGGAGGGTGGTGGGCGTCCGTCACTAAGCGCCTGTTACAGTCGGTCAGTGGGCATCCGTCATTAGGTATCTATTAGGGACGGTCAGTTACCTCCTTTCATTAGGGACCTTGTGTCCTTTCGTCACTGGCGGTCAGAGGCCATCTGTCACTGTCCATCTGTTAGTCGGTCAGTGGGTATCTGTTAGGGTCCGTTCATAATTGTTGGTCAGTGGATGCACCGCTACTGACGCTAGTGTAACACCCCAGAGTTGTGTTACTACACGCCTCTACCCCGCTCCTATCTCTTAGGAGCCTTTATACTGTCATCAGATGTGATTTTGCTTATATCCTCCACAAATGTGCATATAAACCTATGTTAAATGTAATTGCTCATGTAATTTGCCTGGTTACCAGTAGGTGGCAGCATCATTGGCAGACATAGTCTTAATGTTATGACAGTTCAGAGTGGAACAATCCTGTTCTACTCTGCCCCCCTTCTGGGGAGAGGCGGGCTATTCCGTCTTCCTGCAGCAAGGGAGGGAAAAAACAGTTAGAGGCAGTTTAGTTTTACCCCTGCATAGGGAAGACAGCAAGGACCGCATCTCGGCTGAGACTTGGCCATATTCCCAGTCTGAGCACCTTCAGCTCATCTGGATGAAGAAAGCAGAAAACTACAGGCAACCTCCAGAGTTCCAGGAAGAAAGCATCCCCTGAGAATCCATCTGTGAGATAAGTCCAGAGACCTAGCGGAAGCCAATTCCTCCTCAGCTAGTCTGTCCCCATACAGCAGAAGTTACCAGATAAGTGTAGAAGCTAACCCTGCCATAGTTACAGAGCTACCAAGCAGACGTTTTATCCTGCAAGATCCACATTTAACTCCTTAAGGACACAACCTTATTTCACCTTAAGGACCAGGCCATTTTTTGCAAATCTGACCAGTGTCACTTTAAGCGGTGATAACTTTAAAACGCTATTTATAAAAAATACCAAATTTAGCAAAAATGTGTAAAAAAATGCAAATTTCAAAGTTTCAATTTCTCTACTTCTATAATACATAGTGATACCTCCAAAAATAGTTATTACTTTACATTCCCCATATGTCTACTTCATGTTTGGATCATTTGGGGAATTATATTTTATTTTTTAGGGATGTTACAAGGCTTAGAAGTTTAGAAGCAAATCTTGAAATTTTTAGGGACCAGTTCAGGTCTGAAGTCACTTTGCGAGGCTTACATAATAGAAACCATGCAAAAATGACCCCATTCTAGAAACTACACCCCTCAAGGTATTCAAAATGGATTAACCCTTTAGGTGTTCCACAAAGATTAATAGAAAATAGAGATACAATTTCAAAATTTCACTTTTTAGGCAGATTTTCCATTTTAATAATTTTTTTTCAGTTACAAAGCAAGGGTTAACAGCCAAACAACACTCAATATTTATGACCCTGATTCTGTAGTTTACAGAAACACCCCATATGTGGTCGTAAACTGCTATACGGGCACACGTCAGGGCGCAGAAGCAAAGGAATGCCATACGGTTTTTGGAAGGCAGGTTTTGCTGGACTGGTTTTTTTGACACCATGTCCCATTTGAAGCTCCTCTGATGCACCCCTAGAGTAGAAACTCCATAAAAGTGACCCCATCTAAAAAAACTACACCCCTCAAGGTATTCAAAACAGATTTTTACAAACGTCGTTAACCCTTTAGGAGTTCCACAAGAGTTATTGGCAAATGGAGATGAAATTTCAGAATTTCAATTTTTTGGCAAATTTTCCATTTTAATCCATTTTGCTCCAGTAACAAAGCAAGGATTAACAGCCAAACCAAACTCAATATTTATGGCCCTGATTCTGTAGTTTACAGAAACACCCCATATGTGGTCGTAAACTGCTGTACGTGCACACGGCAGGGCGCAGAAGGAAAGGAATGCCATACGGTTTTTGAAAGGCAGATTTTGCTGTTTTTTTTTTTACACCATGTCCCATTTAAAGCCCCCCTGATGCACCCCTAGAGTAGAAACCCAAAAAAAGTTACCCCATTTTAGAAACTACGGGATAGGGTGGAAGTTTTTTTGGTACTAGTTTAAGGTACATATGATTTTTGGTTGCTCTATATTACACTTTTTGTGAGGCAAGATAACAAGAAATAGCTGTTTTGGCACCGTTTTTATTTCTTGTTATTTACAACATTCATCTGACAGGTTAGATCATGTGGTATTTTTATAGACCAGGTTGTCACGGACGCGGCGATACCTAATATGTATACTTTTTTTCATTCATGTAAGTTTTACACAATGATTTCATTTTTGAAGCAAAAAAAAAAATCATGTTTTAGTGTTTCCATAGTCTGAGAGTCATAATTTTTTCAGTTTTTGGGCGATTACCTTGATTTTTGCGGGATGAGATGACGGTTTTATTGGCACTATTTTGGGGTGCGTGTTACTTTTTGATCGCTTGCTATTACACTTTTTGTGATGTAAATGACAAAAAATGGTTTATTTAGCACAGTTTTTATTTTTCACGGTGTTCATCTGAGGGGTTAGATCATGTGATATTTTTATAGAGCCGGTCGATACTGAC
Organism: Bufo gargarizans; assembly: GCF_014858855.1. NCBI lineage: Eukaryota > Metazoa > Chordata > Amphibia > Anura > Bufonidae > Bufo > Bufo gargarizans. The sequence continues at coordinate 142,135,610 of NC_058081.1, forward strand.
GCGGCGATACCTTATTACCTTATATGTATACTTTTTTTTTATTTATGTAAGTTTTACACAATAACAGCTTTTTTAAAACAGTGTCTCCATATTCTGAGCCATATTTTTTTATTTTTTGGGCGATTGTCTCAGGTAGGGGCTCAATTTTTGCGGGATGAGGTGACGGTTAGATTGGTACTATTTTGGTGGGCAAACGCCTTTTTGATCGCTTGCTGTTGTACTTTGTGTGATGTAAGGTGAAAGAAAATGGTTTCTTTAGCACAGTTTTTATTTCTTACGGTGTTCATCTGAGGGGTTAGGTCATGTGATATGTTTATAGAGCCGGCCGATACGAACGCGGTGATACCTAATATGTATACCCCCCCCCCTATTTTTTACCAATTTTTTTTAACTTTATTTGGGGAAAATGATGTTTTTGTTTATTTTTACTTGAAACTTTTAATTTTTTGGGGGGTAAACTTTATTTTTTCACCTTTTTTTTCACTAAATTTTTTGTCCCACTTTGGGACTTGAACTTTTGGGGGTCTAATCCTTTACAATGCATTCCAATACTTCTGTATTGGAATGCATTGGCTGTATGAGTAATACTGTGTATTACTCATACAGATTCCGGGGCCTGTGAGATCCAGGGGGCTGGATCTCACAGGCTCTTCACCGGAAGGCAGCGCAGATGCCTCAGGAAGGCATCGCTGCCTTCCATGCCATCGGGCCCCACGCACAGCCCCATGGGGACCCGATGGCACCGCCCGCCGCAATAGATAAAAGCCGACATGGGGGGGTCATGGGCATTTAGCTGAGGTACCAGGACCTGTGTCCTGAAGAGGTTAAAGCAGAAGTACTCATTCCTGCCAATGATTTCCAAAACCTGCTGGGACCAAGAGACCAAAGCTGTATACCCCTTAGATGAAAGTTATTTCAAGCAAAGAAAAGTTTGAACTTCATCTAAAGGTCTGGACAGTCACATAATTTATTCTGCCAAGTTCCTCTATTACTCCTACTATCACTACACTAAAATTTATTGCAAATGAGCCAGGAGTCCAGCCATTCCCAGGTGTGCGAGCCATACATATAAGGTGTGCGAGAGGCTCCCAACTTAACCCCCCTGGCTGCCCTGAAAATATTGGGACATCGAAAAAAATTGTGTGGGATCTATTGGCGCCATTACTGCACAAAGGGTACCAGCATACCTCTTTTTAAATCCCTCCATGCTGCAAACATGCTGCAAACACAGGGGCTTGTGGGACAGTCCGTAAAAATATATATATTTATTTAACAGAAAATATGGCCATGAGATCTCCCTACCCCCACACTGCACAGGCGCGGAGATCGGATGGATGTTCTGGAGTTAGCGCTCACCTGCGCACTGGGCCGTAATATTTCCTTACTGAGGCTCTCCGGCGCATGCGCAGTGGAACACTGCAGCTGAACTCCGCTGTGAGATTTTTCCCTAAACTGTCCGTTTGCTCATGCGCAGATTGTAAAAACTCAGGAACACCTCCTCACATCATTAGCGGTACGACCGGAAGTTAGGAGGTAGGAAAATCTCACGAAGTAGGGTAATGTAACGTTACACCAGCAAGACATGTCCTCAGAAACGATGCCGGGTGTGTAGCAAACATGGAAGGAGGAGGGACACCCGATTTTACTGCCCCAGTTGCCCATCACAACCAGGCCTCTGCAATTACCCCCTGTTTTGAGACATACCATACGGTTGCTAATTATTAATTTTATTTAATCCCAAAAATGGTCGGTGCGGGGTCTTTTCAGGAAGTCAATTTATTCTCATTTTCTGTTCAGTTTGTGGGCTTTCCAGGGAGGGAGGGTTCCTTTTGTGGAGCTAATTTTCTTTTTCCAGACATTGGAACAAATTTTACCTTTTCTGATTTGTTTTCTTAATTTTCATTATTTAATTTTTTATGACTCTGCCCTGCCACACAAAGCTGTTAATTCCATTCACATTAGTGTATCATGATATTGGCATGATATTTTCTTATTTGGAGTGTAACGGATCTCCTGGCACCCCGACCGGGTACCTCCGTTGATGGATGCTCCTAGTGCTTCCCGAGGACTCCAAGCACTCCACTTGACACCGTCTGCACTGCAGACCCCACGAACCGCCAAAGCTTGGTTGAGGTCCCACTGTCTCCTACCCACCCTGGACCTACGACAAGGCTCCAGGCTCCAGTGGGTGAACCTCTCCTAAAACCAGAGAGCAGGAACCATGAACAAGCTCTTACAAGAGCTTATACTCAGGGGAGTGTTGTGATATAGCAATCCCCAAGAGTGTAGTTATCCCATTCCCCAAACATGAGCCAAAACTTCATGAAGGGTTAAAGCAGGAACTCTTTATTTGGACACACAAGCATTGATTTATACACATTTTCCAACAAGGTTACCACCCATAGGGTTTTGTAAAAACAGCCAATAACCACGTACAATACACTCAGACACTCCCACACAAAATCCTCCCCTCTGCCTGTGATACAATTACCTCACACTGGGTTGATGTAATCATCACAGGCAGGAGAATACACAATAGTCTTCTGTCCTGGAGACAACCGAGACGTAATTCAATTATCTCTCAGGACAAAGGGGCATCGCCAATACACACAGAGAGACAATGGAACAGACCTCACTACTCAACGTATACAATGTCCCACCCTTTACAATACACATAGACATTTAACATCCCAAAATGGCACGAATTAGACCAGGGGGTTCAAGTTAGTACAAGTCCTTTGTGAACAAAGGAGGCCTGGCTGATGAGAGGGCCCGTAATCCAGGGGCAGGGGGCGGGCAAACAGCCCCCTCCAAAACACCATGGCGAAGTGGCTTTCGCCACATGGAGGATCTCTAATGATTGAGTTGTTCCTCACCAGTACACTAAGGGCTTTATTAAGAATTTTTGTGTGTGGACCTATTACACCCCACAACACGTCTAGAAATCCTGACATAATTTGGGGAATTAGTGATCCATTACTGTTCCTACAGACGGTTCTGGACACTGTCCTTTTATATATTCTGTAGGTGACTGGTTGTGTGCATAGCGGTTTCTACCTTGCTGGGCAGGGGCCTGTTATGGTGCACCACGTCACTTAGCACGTTCGTCTCTCATATAGGGATTGATGGGACTAAAGAAACATTGTACGACCAGTTACTGTCCTTGAATGCCAGCTTGTCATTACAGCCCTATCGGTGTTCTTGTATCTTGTGAACAAACTGGAATTTGCCACATAGTTGGAGACATTTTGCTCTGTTTTCTTGGACATGTTGCTTTTCACTACAGTTCATTATTATTTTTTTCTGCAATAAGTAATTATATGTCAGACCAGAACGCTGCTCACAACAGCATCAGAATGACAGAAATGCGGGACAACTGCTTTGTTGGCGAGACATAGTCATATAGGTGCAAGAAAAAGTATGTGAACCCTTTGGAATGATATGGATTTCTGCACAAATTGGTCATAAAATGTGATCTGATCTTCATCTAAGTCACAACAATAGACAATCACAGTCTGCTTAAACTAATAACACACAAAGAATTAAACGTTACCATGTTTTTATTGAACACACCATGCAAACATTCACAGTGCAGGTAGAAAAAGTATGTAAACCCCTAGACTTATGACATCTCCAAGAGCTAATTGGAGTGAGGTGCCAGCCAACTGGAGTCCAATCGATGAGATTGGAGGTGTTGCTTACAGCTACCCTGCCCTATAAAAAACACACACCAGTTCTGGGTTTGCTTTTCACAAGAAGCATTGCCGAGATGTGAATGATGCCTCGCACAAAAGAGCTCTCAGAAGACCTACGATTAAGAATTGTTGACTTGCATAAAGCTGGAAAGGGTTATAAAAGTATCTCCAAAAGCCTTGCTGTTCATCAGTCCATGGTAAGACAAATTGTCTATAAATGGAGAAAGTTCAGCACTGCTGCTACTCTACCTAGGAGTGGTCGTCCTGTAAAGATGACTGCAAGAGCACAGTGCAGACTGCTCAATGAGGTGAAGAATGATCCTAGAGTGTTAGCTAAAGACTTACAAAAGTCTCTGGCATATGCTAACATGCCTGTTAGCGAATTTACGATACGTAAAATATTAAACAATGGATTTCATGAGAGGAACTCACTGCTGTATGCTCTGGCATAATCTCAAGAAAGCGATTCACACCAGACATCCCAAGAATATTGCTGAACTGAAACAGTTCTGTAAAGAGGAATGGTCAAGAATTACTCCTGACTGTTGTGCACATCTGATCTGCAACTAGAGGAAACGTTTGGTTGAAGTTATTGCTGCCAAAGGAGGTTCAACCAGTTATTAAATCCAAGGGCTCACATACTTTTTCCACCTGCACTGTGAATGTTTACATGGTGTGTTCAATAAAAACATGGTAACATTTAATTCTTTGTGTGTTATTAGTTTAAGCAGACTGTGATTGTCTATTGTTGTGACTCAGATGAAGATCAGATCACATTTTATGACCAATGTGCAGAAATCCATATCATTCCAAAGGGTTCACATACTTTTTCTTGTAACTGTATGTACAGGCAAATGCCTTTTTTAGAAATCTATCTCCCTTATAAGTGAACAGCTTCACTTCTCATGTGTACGTGCCACAAAGGTTAGAATGTGGCAGTAACAGGGTTACCCACCTAAAAATTTCTTTTTTTTTTAATTTCCTGTGAAAATTTCATTAACAATTTGAATAAAACCATATATACTCATTATTTCATCCTATAATAATTTTGCACTCAGCATGCTCACTACACCACTAGATGCATGCTTTAAGGGATCTAGTTTTTAATATGGGGTCATTTAAAAGGGTTTTCTATCATTTTGCAGCTTAACGCCATTACATGTGTGCAATGGGGCTTGAACCATTTTCAGTTTATTATCTGAAAGGCCCCAGGTGCTCCTTTATGTTTGGGCCATGCCGTGTGTCCTGACATAAGATTAGGGCCACAATGGTGGTATTTATGAAGACAGGAGAAATGGGGTGATACTTTTTGGTTTGTACGTCTTCATTTTTATGTGCTGTGTAGAAAAAAAACTGTCTTTAAATTGACACTTTTGAGTAAAAAATTATTATTATAATTTTTTTGCCTGCCTAGCATTAATTTCTACACAAATAGGGGGCCTAAAAGCTTACTACACCCCTATGTCAATACCTTAAGGGGTCTAGTTTTCAAAATGGGGTCATTTATGGGGGTTTACTATTGTTTTGGCAGCTCAACGCCATTACAAGTGTGCAATTTGGGGAGCAAATTTTCTGTTCTGAAAGCCACTGGGTGCTCCTTTATGTTTGGGCCCTGCCGTGTGTCAAGACATAGGATTAGGCCCACAATAGGGGTATTTATGAAGAAAGGAGAACATTTTGGGGTGTACTTCTTCATTTTCATGTACTTTGTAGAAAACAAATTGACACTTTTGTGTAAAAAATGAATTTTTTTTTCCACCTTCTTAGGCTACTTTCACATTTTGCGTTTTTTGCAGATCCGCATACATCCGTCATGAACAGATGTGGTTTAAATATGTCTTCTATAGCCAAGACGGATCTGTCATGAACACCATTGAAAGTCAATGGGGGACAGATCCGTTTTCTATTGCTTGCAGCTTTATTCTGTCTGCAATGGTAGCGCAACTAAATGGAATGAAATGGATTTTGATGCATTCCGTACCACTACAACCAGTGCAATATGTTCAACTCCTGATACTTTATGCTTGTTCAGGATTCCATGGCTGAGTTAAAAATTCTATCATGGAACGTCAGGGGACTAGGCACCCCACAAAAGAGATCAATGGTGCTTGCCTTTATCAGAAATTCCAGCCGACAAATTCTGTGTCTCCAGAAAAAAAAAACACATTTCATAACTAACACCTCCCGGGTCCTAAAGAAGCCTTGGGTACAGTGGGCAGCACACTCCTATCACACCTCTTCCTCAAGAGGGGTATCCCTGTTAGTACATAAACAATTACGTTGGGAGGCAAAGGAACTAGTCATTGATACGGAAGGCAGATATGTCTTTGTTCACGCTCAGTGGCGTAACTACCGGGGAAGCAGGGGAAGCAGCTGCTTCGGGGCCCGGGCTGCCAAGGGGGCCCGGCGCCCCAAGCAGCGTGTGTGACAGTTTATTTTCAAGTTAGATAAATATCGTGTTCAGGGCCCCTTCACAGCCGCTAGAGTGATCTAATTTTACTGTCTGCTAAAAGTCTCCTGGTCTGGGATTCGAACCCACAACCTCCAATCTATAAGTGAATCAGTGGCAAAGCATTTACCCTCACAGCCATAAAGGCTGCATTACAACTGACTGTAAAAAAAAAAAAAAAATACATCTATACACATGACAGCTGCCCAAACACACCTAGCACTGCTATATCTGTATATGACAGCTGTCCCTGCACATTCAGCTCTGCTACATCTCTATATATGAACAGCTGCCATGTGTATAGATGTACACTTAGCCAGCTATAACAGTAGAAGTCTCATATTTTTTCACTCAGCCTCAATGCAGCTCTTATGGTCTAGTGGTTAGCTGCTCTGCCTCTGAAGCAGAAGGTCCTGGGTTCGAATCCCAGCAGACTCTTTTCTGAAATACAAGCACTGACTCCATATAAGGGCATACAAGGCGGGACACAGGAAGAGGCTGCATCGCATCGCTGACATGGAGGTAAGTAGAAGTGTTTATTATTATTTTTTTAATACCCGACTGTTACTGCGGAAGGAGCGGAAGGCACCTGATACTGGCACATGGGGGGAGGGGGGTTGGCACCTGATACTGGCACCTGGTGGGGGGGGAGAGAGGCACCTGATACTGGCATTGGGGGGGGGGGAGGGAGAGAGGCACTTGATACTGGCACTTTTTTTGTGGTGGGGGGAGATGGCACTATGATACTGGGACATAGGGGGGGGGGGGGGGGAGGCACCTGATACTGGCACCTGGAGGGGAGAGGGGGGGTTGGCACTTGATACTGGCACATGGGGGGGGGCACCTGATATTGGCACATGGGGAGGGGGGAGGGAGAGAGGCACTTGATATTGGCACTTTTTAGTGTGGGGGGGGGGAGATGGCACTATGATACTGGGACATGGGGAGGAGAGAGGCACTTGATACTGGCACATGGGGGGTGGGAAGGAGAGAGGCACTTGATACTGGCACATGGGGGGAGATGGCACTATGATACTGGGACATGTGGGGGGGGAGAGGCACTTGATACTGGCACATGATAGGGGCACTTACTGGCACATTATTGGGGGGCATTATGGGGGACACTAGGCCGGCAGCCTATCAGAGGCCGGACACTGAGCGGCATCTACTGGGGCACTATATATGGGGCATTTTATACTGGTACATTTTGGGGGGCACTAGCAGGAAGGGGGGAGAGGAGCACTATGGGGGAAGTTACTGGGGGCACTATATAGGGGTATTTTATACTGGCACATTTTTTGGGGCACTATGGGGACATTAGCTCAACTGGGGGCATTACAAGGGGGTATTTTTTGCACTGTCACATTATAAGGAGAATTATTACTACTGGGGGGGGGGGCATTATGGTGGGTTTTATTACTGTCCCATGGTATGACCCCCTAGTAGCAGCACCGGCCTCTCCCTGCTCTGCTATCCCTCTGCCCCTTCTCCAAATCCTTATTATAAAATCTTTCTCATTAGGATAAAACACAACATCAGCTCCGCCGAGCCCCCGGCCAAAGTGTGGAAGTGGCGTCCGAGACCCCCAAGGGCCAAGCCATGTAACTGTAAGTGTTCATGTGGAGTATGTTTATGTTATACACATATAGCTTACACTGTGCCCCACAATATACAGTATACCGCTACACTGTGCCACACAATATACAGTATACCTCTATACTGTGCCTCACAATGTACAGTATACCTCTATACTGTGCCCCACAATGTACAGTATACCTCTACACTGTGCCTCACAATATACAGTATACTGCTACACTGTGCCACACAATGTACAGTATACCGCTACACTGTGCCCCACAATATACAGTATACCTCTACACTGTGCCCCACAATATACAGTATACCGCTACACTGTGCCACACAATATACAGTATACCTCTACACTGTGCCTCACAATATACCGCTACACTGTGCCACACAATATACAGTATACCGCTACACTGTGCCTCACAATATACCTCAACACTGTGCCACACAATATACAGTATACCTCTATACTGTGCCACACAATATACAGTATACCTCTATACTGTGCCACACAATATACAGTATACCGCTACACTGTGCCAAAGGAGTGGGGTTTACACAGGAGGAGGGAGGTGCGAAGCGCGCTGAGGGGGGCCCTTACAAATATTTGCTGTGGGGCCCAGTCACTTCTAGTTACGCCCCTGTTCACGCTCTTATTGATAATGAACAATATACCTTATTAGGCATTTATAGCCCTCCCCCTGGCTCTATGCAGGTCTTACACGCAGCTGCAACTTTTGCGCCCACTTATCCTCATGCTAAAGTAATTTGCATGGGAGATTTAAACATGATGCTAGACTCCTCTCTAGACAGATTTCTTGACGTGGCAGATCATCAAATACAAGGAGCTCTTCAAAACTAAATAGGTTCTTAACTGAATTCAGATGGTTTGATCTTTGGAGGACTAAACACCCCGGGGGCTAGGGTGTACTTCTGCCATAGTGGCGGCCACAACTCCTTAACTCGAATAGATTATATGTTAGGCAATGGATTAGCGATGTTAAATCTCTGGTTCATGATATACTTACCTCGGGGGATATCTGATCACTCGCAAATACTAAGCACACTAATACAGTACAGACCAAAAGTTTGGACACACCTTCTCATTCAAAGAGTTTTCTTTATTTTCATGACTATGAAAATTGTAGATTCACACTGAAGGCATCAAAACTATGAATTAACACATGTGGAATTATATACATAACAAAAAAGTGTGAAACAACTGAAAATATGTCATATTCTAGGTTCTTCAAAGTAGCCACCTTTTGCTTTGATTACTGCTTTGCACACTCTTGGCATTCTCTTGATGAGCTTGAAGAGGTAGTTACCTGAAATGGTTTTCAATTCACAGGTGTGCCCTGTCAGGTTTAATAAGTGGGATTTCTTGCCTTATAAATAGGGTTGGGACCATCAGTTACGTTGTGGAGAAGTCAGGTGGATACACAACTGATAGTCCTACTGAATGGACTGTTAGAATTTGTATTATGGCCAGAAAAAAGCAGCTAAGTAAAGAAAAACGAGTGGCCATCATTACTTTAAGAAATGAAGGTCAGTCAGTCCGAAAAATTGGGAAAACTTTGAAAGTGTCCCCAAGTGCAGTCACAAAAACCATCAAGCGCTACAAATAAACTGGCTCACATGCGGACCGCCCCAGGAAAGGAAGACCAAGAGTCACCTCTGCTGCGGAGGATAAGTTCATCCGAGTCACCAGCCTCAGAAATCACAGGCTAACAGCAGCTCAGATTAGAGACCACTTCAATGCCACACAGAGTTCTAGCAGCAGACACATCTCTAGAACAACTGTTAAGAGGAGACTGTGTGAATCAGGCCTTCATGGTAGAATATCTGCTAGGAAACCACTGCTAAGGACAGGCAACAAGCAGAAGAGACTTGTTTGGTCTAAAGAACACAAGGAATGGACAGTAGACCAGTGGAAATCTGTGCTTTGATCTGATGAGTCCAAATTTGAGATCTTTGGTTCCAACCACCGTGTCTTTGTGCGACGCAGAAAAGGTGAATGGATGGACTCTACATGCCTGGTTTCCACCGTGAAGCATGGAGGAGGAGCTGTGATGGTGTGGGGGTGCTTTGCTGGTGACACTGTTGGGGATTTATTCAAAATTGAAGGCATACTGAACCATCATGGCTACCACATTGCAGCGGCATGCTATTTAATCCGGTTTGCGTTTAGTTGGACCATCATTTATTTTTCAACAGGACAATGACCCCAAACACACCTCCAGGCTGTGTAAGGGCCATTTGACCATGAAGGAGAGTGATGGGGTGCTGCGCCAGATGACCTGGCCTCCACAGTCACCCGACCTGAACACAATCAAGATGGTTTGGGGTGAGCTGGACCGCAGAGTGAAGGCAAAAGGGCCAACAAGTGCTAAGCATCTCTGGGAACTCCTTCAAGACTGTTGGAAGACCATTTCAGGTGACTACCTCTTAAAGCTCATCAAGAGAATGCCAAGAGTGTGCAAAGCAGTAATCAAAGCAAAAGGTGGCTACTTTGAAGAACCTAGAATATGACATATTTTCTGTTGTTTCACACTTTTTTGTTATGTATATAATTCCACATGTGTTAATTCATAGTTTTGATGCCTTCAGTGTGAATCTACGATTTTCATTGTCATGAAAATAAAGAAAACTCTTTGAATGAGAAGGTGTGTCCAAACTTTTGGTCTGTACTGTACGTAGCACTCCCACAATAATGTACAGAATGAATATACACCCATTCTGGCTTAATCTCATGATCCCTTACAAAATACACAAGTTTTTGAAAGTGCATGAAGAAGAGCCCAACCTAGCTCTTTGTCACAGATGAGGTATGGGAGGGAACACTACACCGACAACAAGAGGGAAGGGAAAAGCCACTAGGCCCCAATGCTAGGGAAAGGGTCACCCCCTATAGAACCCTACTCCTTGCCCTGATTCCTATCCGTATGGGCACACCTTAACGGTAGGAATGCCCATACACCCGGAACCTGGAGACCCTAAAGAGCCCTATGGGTATTGGCAGGGCTTGAGACGAACCCGTTCCTTTCCAGATGAACAAACGGCATCTCCCTGAGGCCTAGTAACAACAGACACAGGGAGGGACAACAAAACACAAAGGAACGAGACACTTAACTTCTGTAGTGAGCTGGTTGAGCACGAACTCCAGAGAGGACAACATACCAGCTCTTCCAAAACCAAATGAAGCTATGAACCGCATAGCCAGAAGGGTAAGGTCAGATATATAGGGGTGTAATGACCACTAAGCTACAGCTGAAACAAGGGGTGCGGTCACTAGTCCTTCAGCTAGTTCGGAATAAATTTAAAAACTGGAAACTGTTGCCTGTCTCGGTAGCATGGCGCATTAACTTAATCAAAATGATCATACTCTCTAAGGTGCTATACACAGTTCAGCATTCAGAAATGCACATACCCAAATAGATTTTTAAAGAAATGGACTCCTGGACTAGGGTCTTTATTTGGGGCAGATCTCGGACCAAGATTAGCTTAGATATATTGAGGCGCCCCAAAACGGAGGGAGGCATGGCATTACCGGATTATTTTATGCACTACCTGGCCGGCCAACTGCGGCTCATGAACACCTGATATACAACTGAAGACCTGCCCACTTCAGAGTATTTTATAAAACTATATCTAAATTGTAACACACTATGATCAGTGTTGGAGGCGACCCCCAAATTTCAGAAGCCATTGTTGCCATTGCACAAATTGGCTCAGACGGTCTGGAAAGTGGCTAAAGCATTGGCCCAATTTATGGAGGTTGTCTCAGACATACCCCTATGGGAAAATCAATCCTTGCCGCATTTGCAGGTGGCTATGGGAGCGGACAGATGTAAACTAGCAGGGGTCAAAACCCTTGGTGACATTTCTGATCAGGGAGTAATAATGACGTTCATGGGACTGTCACAAAAGTATGATATCCCTCGTACCCAATTCTTCTCATATCTACAACTCATCGCTGCCATACAAACCAAGTTGCCATATAATGGCAACAGGATCTCTCTCAAGTATCCACTCATAGGAGTTGTCAAAACCCAGGGCCTCAGAGGACTAGTCTTGGCAATCTACTCACACCTGCACACGGGTGGGGGGGGCTCAACGCGAGTCCTCCCCCAGCAATAGATAAATGGAATAGATTGATACCCACACTCACAGAAGAATTTATACCGGTTTTATTGGAATCACATTTACATGTATCACCTGCAGTTAATTACAAAATAATCCAGCTTTACATCATTTATCAGACATATCTCACACCAATTAGACTGCATAGAATGGGCAGGGTGCCTTCCATGGCAGGTAACTGGAAGCGAACTTCTGTCATATGATATGGAGCTGTAACCCGATTGCTGTGTCCTGGGAGGGGGGGAGGGGGACTGGTCTTCTTTCCCCTTTATTGCGGGTGCGGGTGGCCTGCACCCCTGGGGTCTGCCTGCTGGTAGTGCTGGACGAAGACAGTTGGGATCACTATATGACAACATTCCTGAAAGAATCACTGTTTATGGCACATAAATGCATTGCTCTGAGATGGTATAGCCCCAATACACCGAACTTGACCATGTGGAAATTACAGATAAATAAGATCCTACCATATATATGGGGTTAGTATTTAAACACTGCAATAAACCACAAAAATTTGACAAGATCTGGGGCCTGTGGTGTGGGTCACCTCATACTATGTACTCGTCCTCGAGACTGCGACAAGCCCTGTCGTCAGCTCGAGGAATCATGGATCAGCCGGTTTAGTGTGGCCACCGGTGAGAAAATGTATTTTATAATATTGTATCAGCCAAGGAGTAAGAGACTCGTAACAATGCAATGGTTGGCTAGAAGATGATAATAAGGTCTCTGTACAACTGTTTATAATTTATAACATGAGGTGGAATTTAATTACAGGTTGTAACTGCTATAAGGTTGCTATTTTTTTTACTAAACCTTTAAGATGTCTTAAAGACTATAATGTTTATATGAGTGGATATACTGATTGGTGAAGAATCTAGAACACATGCATCATTTACGGTGGTGGCAGAACATTTACAGTGTAGTGCCATCTGGTTGTAGATGGGTTAAAAGCAGTGGATGTGCATGACTGCTTTCAAAAATCTAATTAATTTTGACAGTGCTGTGTAAGGATAAAAGAATGTGTCAGAGCTTTTCTATTTCTACCTAAAATGTAAACGTGCCGCGGAGTGATCCCTTTTCATTCCATGTATGACCATTACTAAACACATTATCCATTTTCTGAAAGGGTTGGTTAATCACTCAGAAGACTGGCAAAGGGTGGAAACTCATTTTGTTCCCTCCCTTCAATGCAGTTGGCACAACAGACAGCATTGTGCATCCCGAAAAGGAGGGAGGAACTTAGCTCAGACCTTTGCAGAAAGGCCCCGTAACCACTGATATCAACCACAGTCAACAAGGTGACCTCTTATTGTCTCACCTAGAAGAAAATTCCTTAAAGAAATGAAAATCTTTTCTGGTTCCTGGAATTCTTAACACTTCAACTTGCCACCAGTCACAGAAGGTGGCTGAAGGTCAGAATCCTCAATTACTGGAGATGACCTTACTCATTCATTTGCCCATGACATGAAGACTGTATTTGGATCCCTCCATGACCACATCAGGCACAGTGTTAAAGAAGTGAGGAAGGATGGACACTGAGCCCACGATTGCAGAGGAATTAACATCACCAGGGGCTGTGTGTCACTCGGTTATCTTCTTCTGCTCCAAAGGAATGATTGAGGGTGTGGTTGTGTTCCTCTTCATTTGGCTACTGATTCAGGTCCTCCTCAATAAACATCAGGAAGGTGCAGATATTATTTACGCTCTTCATTCTCCAACCTACCATTACTATTCCTTATGGGTTTTATTGTGTTTACATCATCTTCCATTTCTCCAACCCACCTCTGTTATAACTTACCAACAATTATAATTCCTAAAGAATATCCACATATCACTACAGTTAAAGGATATTGATGGGATGTAAGGTAATTTTTTATATTTAATAGTATGTCTTGTCTTTAAATTTACATGATAATAATGTATAAGAAATAGCTTGACTGTCTTCTCTTCTGATCATTTTCGAACATTGTTTTCTCTGTAAATCATGGATGCACGAGATGAATTGCTTTGGGCACACAGACACAGAAGACAGTTTGGTATTTTTTTATACTTATAGTATTCCAGTTTTGCTACTTTGTTTTAGGGGAGCAAAGATATTGGGGCTTAATTAAGTTACATTTATACAATGGAACAAATGAAAGTTACAGAGCATATATTCTCTTGGAAATAATAAACTGTTTCTCATTGTTTTACTGTCTAATTAAGGTGCAGGACTCTAGAGTTAGCCATATACATTTGTCTAAAGTTGATCAAAACAGACGATTTCAATCCAAACGAACATTCGTTGGTTGAAATTTAACAACAATCGTTTTAGCTAACAGATGACAGACCATTATAATTTGAAAAGAAAGTTGGCCATGTTTAATATTTTTGGCAGATAAGTGGATGAAATATCATTTGTGAACAAAATATCTTTCTTTTAACCACTTCCCATCTGGGCCATTTGCCCCCTTCCTGACCAGGCCTAATTTTGCAAAACTGACATATCTCACTTCATGTGGTAATAACTTTGGAACGCCTTTATTTATCCAAGTCATTCAGAGATTGTTTTCTCGTGACACATTGTACTTCATGATAGTCATAAATTTGAGTCAAAATATTTCACCTTTATTTATGAAAACATCCCAAATTTACCCAAAAATTTTAAAAATTCGCAATTTTCTAAATTTCAATTTCTCTGCTTTTAAAACAGAAAGTGATACCTCATAAAATATTTATTACTTAACATTCCCCATATGTCTACTTTATGTTGGCATCATTTTGGAAATGTCATTTTATTTTTTTAGGACGTTAGAAGGCTTAGAAGTTTAGAAGAAATTCTTCAAATTTTTAAGAAAATTGCCAAAACCCACTTTATAAGGACCAGTTCAGGTCTGAAGTCACTTTGTGGGGCCTACATAGTGGATACCCCCATAAATGACCCCATTGTAGAAACTACACCCCTCAAGTTACTCAAAACTGATTTTACAAACTTTGTTAACCCTTTATGCGTTCCACAAGAATTAAAGGAAAATGGAGATCAAATTTTTAAATTTCACTTTTTGGGCAGATTTTCCATTTTAATCCAATTTTTTCTTTAACACATCGATGGTTAACAGTCAAACAAAACTCAATATTTATTACCCAGATTCTGCGGTTTACAGAAACACCCCACATGTGGTCATAAACTGCTGTATGGGCACAAGGCAGGGCGCAGAAGAAAAGGAACTCCACATGGTTTTTAGATGCCATGTCCCATTTGAAGCCCCCTGATGCACCCTTACAGTAGAAACTCCCAAGAAGTGACCCCATTTTGGAAATTAGGGGATAAGGTGCCAGTTTTATTAGTACTATATTTGGGTACATATGATTTTTTGATCATTCATTATAACACTTTATGGGGCAAGGTGACCCAAAAATTGGTTGTTTTAGCACAGTTTCTATTTATTTATTTTTACAGCGTTCACCTGAGGGGTTCAGTCAAGTGACATTTTTATAGAGCAGATTGTTACGGACGTGGCGATACCTAATATGTATACTTTTTCTCATTTATTAAAGTTTTACACAGTAATAGCATTTTTGAAACAAAAAAATTATGTTTTAATGTGTCCATGTTCTGATAGCTATAGTTTTTTTTATTTTTTGAGAGATTTTCTTATGTAGGGGCTCATTTTTTGCGGTATGAGGTGACTGTTTTATTGGTACCATTTTGTGGGACATACGCATTTTTGATCACTTGGTGTTGCATCTTTTGTGATGCAAGGTGACAAAAATTGCTTGTTTTGACACAGTTTTTTTTTTTTTTTTTACGGTGTTCATCTGAGGGGTTAGCTCATGTGATATTTTTATAGAGCTGGTTTTTACGGACGCGGCAATACCTAATATGTATACTTTTTTTTATTTGTTTCACTTTAACACAATAATAGCATTTTTGAAACCAAAAAATGATGTTTTAGTGTCTCCATGTTCTAAGAGCCATAGTTTTTTTATTTTTTGAGAGATTTTCTTATGTAGGGGCTCATTTTTTGCGGGATGAGGTGACGGTTTTATTGGTACCATTTTGTGGGACATACGCATTTTTGATCACTTGGTGTTGCATATTTTGTGATGCAAGGTGACAAAAATTGCTTGTTTTGACACTGTTTTTTTGGGGTTTTTTTTACGGTGTTCATCCGAGGGGTTAGCTCATGTGATATTTTTATAGAGCTGGTTTTTACGGACGTGGCAATACCAAATATGTCTATTTTATTTTATTTTTTCTATTTTTTTTTTTTTATTCCTTACTTGGGGACCTTTTTATTTTTACATGTGAAACTTTTTTTTATTTTATTTTTTTCAACCCTTTATTTTTTTTTTTATACTTTTCGTCCCCCATAAGGTCATACAAGACCTCTGGGGGACATTTGCTTCACTTTTTCTTTTTTTTTCACTATTGATTTCTCCTGTAACTGGGGCTGACATAGTAGCCCCAGTTACAGAAGAAATGCACCCCCCAGAGAGGCTGTACAGCGCAATACAGCGCTGTACAGCCTCAGTGCAGGGCTGATCGAGGTCTCTGTAAGACCTCACACAGCTCCTGCAGCTCCGGTCCCGGCGGTCACGTGAGCGCTGTGTCTGCAGCGATCCGGAAGGCAGGGACACCTGGGCACTGTCCCTGCCTTCTCTCTGGGTTGCCCTGCTGTCACTGACAGCGGGCAACCCGATCAGGAGCTGCACGATTAGCGTGCAGCTGCTATTTCTGAAAGGACGTTCAGAAACGTCCGTTCAGAAATAGAGGTCCACCCATAGGACGTTTATATCCTATGGGCGGACTTAAAGCGGTTAAAGAACGTTTCCAGAAAGATCTTTCGTCCATCGCCTGGTTTCATTGAACATATATGGGCAGTTTGAACAACTGTAACAGCCAATATGTACTAAAATCTGTATAGCCGTATCCAGGAGCGGACACAGACAGCAGAGGGCCCCTGTGCAAAGAATGTGCCTGGGCCCCCCCAAGCCAAATTCTCAACCTAACCTATTTCCTCTTAACTTTACATACAGCAAAACAAAACATACAGGGTAAGGCTACTTTCATACCTGCTGGTCTACGATCTGGCCACCTGATCCGACTAAGAATGCAAGGAATTGGCCGGACACAAACTGCAGCAGGTGGAGGTTTGTGTCCTGCCGATTATCTGCATTTTTGTTAGATTGCGTCCGGGCCTCTGCCGGACCCTATTATAGTTAATGGGGCCAGTGGGCTTTCCGTCTGCATTCAGCAGTGCCGGATCCAGTGAATTCCGGCAGGCTGTTCTCTGCTGGAACAGCCTGCTGGAATCACTAACGCAGATGTCAAAGTAGCCTAATACAGCACAACATACCTCTTACATCCAGTGACATCACCTTAGATGTAGATGTTCTCTGTCTTCATCTTCTCCTTTTAGACCAGACCACGATGATGATTTCTTTCAGCCATCTCTCGTCTCTGCAGAGTTTGACAGACAGACATCTTAGTTTCCTACTTTTCCATTATCCTCCCACCTTCTAAACACCCCATCCCGCCTCCCCAAATACTGTGACCACTGTGCTCCCCAATACAATACTGTAGAAACAGTCCCCCTTAAAATACTAGTACCACACAGGGAAGTGCCCCCTTCAATAATTATTGGTACACAGTGCCCTAAAATAAATGCACCCAGCAAATAGGGTCCATCACTAATAGTGTAAAAATAATGTTCCCCAAAAATAATTGTTCTAAGCTAATGCTGTGCCAGAGTGCCCCACAAAGTAATAGTGCTCTCCAAAGTCCCACCAATAAAAATAATCTGCCAGAATAAATTAAGTGCCCCTACAGTAATAATGTCCCCACTGTGCCCGAGCAGTAATAATGCTCTCATAGTTCCCATACTAGTATTTATGTTCCCCATGTTAATAAAGCCCACCATAATGCCCTCGGTACTAATAATTCTCTTTATAATGTGTGACAGTAGAAAAACGCCCCCTTATAATGTGCACCAGTACAAAAAAATGCCCTTTTGTGTGGCAGTATAAAAAATACCTCCTCCTTGTGCCCCCCAGCCAATGTCCCCATAGTGCCCTCATAATATGTGCCAATGCCACCTACTGTTTGCGGACAAGAATTGGCATTTATATTGCCGGCGCCCGTTCCGTTCCGCAAATTGCGCAAGGCAACACGGGCGCCTTCCGGTTTTTGCGGATCCACGGTTTGCGGACCGCAAAAAACGGCACGGTCGTGTGCATGAGGCCTTACCTTAATGCCAGTTTCAGGAGTGCAATGCAGACCTCTTCCGGGCTGTCTCCCACGCTGTACGTCATCACGCCGCCTGTATGGCCTGCAGCCTATCAGAGAAACGGGGAAGGGAGAGGCCTCTCCCCTGCCCCGCCGCAGCAATCATCGGTATCACTGTCCTGAGGACGGCGATACAGATGAATATAGAAATCCTTAGGCTAGATCATCATATGATCGGTAGGGTCCGACACCCATGCCGATCAGCTGTTTGGAGAGGCTGCTGATGTTTACAGCATGCGAAGCACAGTGCTGTGAGTGCTGCGTCCTCTTCCTAGGCCAGTAATGTCACATTCACATGACTTAGTTGCAGTTGAGTCCCATTCAAGTGAATAGGCCTGGGCTGCAACACCAAGCACATCTGCTATACAATATTCAGCTCTGTGCTTGGTATGCTGTGAAGAGGCTGCAGCACTCAACGGACTGCCATGGCCTCTTCAAACAGCTAAACAGAGGCGGTGCCGGATGTCCAATATTCAGATATTGAGGATACTTTGGGCCATCAATATTCCACTCCTGAAAAAACCCTTTAAGTGTTGCGCCGCAGTGATTCACAGGCCAGTTAGCTGTTCGCATGTAAAGAAGCTGGTATATATTATATAAGGGCTAGACAGAGGCTGAACCCCAGAAATAAATGCACTCTTCGAGCATTCATGATTACCAGCTTTCCCAGAATGTCCAGCTCCCTGAATATCCACGGAACGGAGCAACGGATGCGGACAGCACACGGAGTGCTGTCCGCATCTTTTGCGGCCCCATTGAAGTAAATGGGTCCGCATCCAAACCGCAAAAAGTGCAGCTCGGATGCGGACGAAAACAATGGTCATGTGCATGTAGCCTCACAAAAAGGAAGGTTCCTGAACTTCTGAAAAAGCTGGAAAATCTGTTGGGCACTTCCCTCTGCCATTGACATATGTGCAGTAAAGGAAGCCTATGTGTCCCGGCTATGCCAGTGCCTGGTAGAAAGTACCTGCTCCAAGCAACAACAGGTGGCAGCTGTGGGAGGGCAGAAGGTGGCTGTAGAGGCTCAAGCCTCTGAATATTTACACCAAAGGACCACAACTAATGTAAGGGGGGGGGGGGGCACTAGGCACTAAGAGGTAATCACTACTGTGTTGGGGCACTAAGGGAGGAATAACTATAGGGGCATAACTACAGTGAAGGGGGTACTAAGTGGGCATAATTACTCAGTGGGCCAGAGTTATATGGTAAGCAAGGGTGGTCCTAACTAGCCATGGGGGGGGGGGGATTAAAATTTTTTGCCTTTTCTAATTATGCCCCTGTTTGAGTAATTCAAAAGCATTGCAGTATGGTGGTTTGTAGATCACATTTATCTATACAGACTGGGTCTCCTGCATAAAAACTGTTCTAACAAGATGTGTCCATGCTGCCTCAGCATCCAATCAGATTCCAGATCTCATTTCTCCTGTGGGAAATAAAAGCAGTGATCTGACTGGCCAGAATTCCTCCATTTTTCATTCCCACTTGTAAGTCTCTCCCAATGTTTCTTACAGGAAGGAGCACATGTATGCCATGTTGGACCTGGCCCAGTCTGTATTATCATAGACATTTATCATAGCAGCGTGACATTTCAAACAGTATATTGTATGTTACTCAAATTAATGACTGATTTATGGAGTACAAAAAACAATTACAGTGACATTTAACGAATGGTACAATAACACATAGTCAAGCTGTAAACGGCACTGGTCTATGAACTAGAGTCACCAGTCCCAGGATATGCATTTTAAATGGTATATTATGTTTGAATTATTATGAACAGGGATGAGGCAGATAGGATACCACAGAGACCTCGTGAAGCTATTTTAGAGAATATTCGATTGTAGCGTAAAATTTTGCACATGCCATTTATGGTACAGGAAGGTTTCCAGTGAATGTAACTTTATCACACCAGTTTGTGGATCACAAAAGAACATTGACTCTATCAGAGGCAGAAACACCGAACTAGGTAGTCATTAGGTAACATACTCTACATAGGGGTATTCGATTATTATAACATTTATGCCCTAGACTTGTTTTCATTTAAGCCAGGAAACTGATATAAATGAAGAAAAATGTGCTGGTCCCGCTAGCCCTGCCCCCTTTCCCATCCTCATCTTGCCCCCTTTCCGGAAATTGGCAAGAGCAGCGTACAAACACCACTTGGGACAATATTTTGTCACAATAGTGTTTAAAAAGTCACAAACATGATAAATCTCCCCCTATGTATCAGATAATTTAGGCCCACTGTTGGATAGGTTTGGCGTTAAAGGGGTTGCGCAAGAATAATGAGGGCAAGCCATCCCACTTGGCCAGACCTATAAAGAGAAGCTTACTTATCTGTTTTCCAGCACTGGCTCCCCGCTCCTTCTCCTCCCAGCCTGCAATGCCCCGCTGGGCCCCCTTACTGAAATTATCTGGTTTGACATTGCTGCAGCCAATCACCGGCCTCAGTGGAGACCAGATCCCTTGTGTCATGTGACCATTTACCATGACATATGGTGAGACTGACCCTGCCATGGCCAGTGATTGGCTCAGGCGGTATCAAAGTGGATGTTTACAGCTAAGAAGCCAAGTGGAGCATTGCAGACCGGGAGGAGAAGGAGCAGGGAGCCTGCATCGGGAAGCAGGTAAGTACACTTCCCTTTACAGGTCTGGCCAAAACCTTAATGGTCACCCACACTAGCGATCAGTATGTAGAGTAAGGGAGACATTAAAATAAATCATTTTAATGAGGTTACCTCTTCCACTCTTGAATAGAGGAAGCTTACACCAGTTACTAACCTTGAAGAAGTGAACATACCGGGGGGAGTCAATTTGGCAAAAACATTACAGAGGGATAAGGAGACAGTTGAGCTAACCATACCTAATCCGTGGTTGTATTTCCAGGCAGCATAGCCCCAAC
This sequence comes from Bufo gargarizans, assembly GCF_014858855.1. Lineage (NCBI taxonomy): Eukaryota > Metazoa > Chordata > Amphibia > Anura > Bufonidae > Bufo > Bufo gargarizans. The sequence continues at coordinate 142,156,651 of NC_058081.1, forward strand.
AATTTAAAGGCTGTTTTTTGGTTGAGGGACTTGGAGTTATGGGGAGGTTGGTGGCACACCTGTCTGGCTATTCTACCCCTTTGGCCACTTTGGAGGAAGGGTTACGGGTACCAATATGATCTGGCTCCATACCATGTCATTAATGGTGAGGATATAGGAGAAATTTAAAGGCCTGTAGCCTGTTACAACTTGGGATGCGCACATGATATATTCCAGAATGTTTTGAACTTGATGATTTACACCATCTGAGAGGTAGGGTTTTTGTTATTTATGCAACAGGTCCATACTTCTGGGGTTTTCAACAGTTTTGACCAGTTTTGTGCCACATTTAATGTCACTAGGAATTTTTTTTTACAATTCTTCAACTATGCCTTGCTTTTGAAACTCAAACCAGGGAGATGACATTCCTGACTGCCCCACTACGGGAATATATTGCCCAACAGGGAGTGGTTAAAGGGAATGTGTCACATAATTCTTTTCTGCCAGGTAAAAACAAATAGTGACACATCTCCTTTCTATTCTGTTTTTCATTTCTGATTGCAGATTATTTAATTCTATTTCCTGAAAATTATTATGGGGGCTGCCACCTTCCCTGAGCTATTCTTAACAACATTTAGAGATATGCTATACAGCAGCCACCATGGACCATAGACACAATGGCAAGGAGAAGACATCATTTCTAGTCATGCTCTGTGCACAGGTCAGGAGGGAGAAGATAACCTGTGCTATCACCTACTGTGAATGGTGCATCCATATAGGTGGTATCTGTCATTGTAATTGTGTCTGTAATGATAAGCAGATAACTGCAGTAAAGAGATCTGAAAAGACCAAGAAGTGGCGCTATTATGAGGGTTGGTGGCCAGTGTTGAATTTTGGGGTTTAATATAGATACTGAAATGGAAAATTAAAACTAAAATCAGCTAAAATATGTTTAACATATACCTACAAAGATTGCATCACATAATTCACTGTAAATTATTTCATGGGCGACGTTCGGTTTCCGTTCTGAAGAACATTTTCTAGTGGAAGAAAAAGTTCCTGCATGCAGGACTTTTCTCTCTGCTATTTTTTACAATTTCCCAAACAGAGCTGCTGCTGTAGATGTGAAAGGAGCCTACGGGGGTTATTTTGTCCATCTATAGGCAGCTTCTTGTGGAGTATTTGAAAGCATTACCTCTGAGGATTAGGAATAAGTGGGAGATGGATTTTGGGAATATTACTGATGAGCCATGGAATGAGGATCTGGAGCGGACTCACTATCACTGTGCGAAGGCAAGCAAATATCTCAATTGTACCTTTTGCATATAGTCTACAAGACTCCCTGTTTAGGCCCCATTCAGACTACAGTATAGCCAACATGCCTGTTCTGCAAAACGTGAACAGTGGGTCCACAATACACGAGAACCGTCCGTGTGAACTCTGTGCTATGTTGTGGACCCATTGACTTGAATGGATCTGCGATCTGCAACATACAGCAAAAGATAGGACATGTTAACATGAAGGGCTTCCAAGTGTTTCCGTGGGCTTCCGATCTGTTCCTCCGCACTGCAAAAGATAGGAGTTGCGGATCGCGGACCTATTATAGTCAATGGGTCTGCACCGCAGCATGCAGTTCACACGGCCAGTGCCCATTGTCTGAATGTTCAAAATTGGCATCCGAGCAGACTCTTGCTGTTCCAGGTGTGGTATGGTTGAAGCACCTTTGGTACACATGGTATAGGATTGAACAAAGCCGGGTTTCTATCTGGAAGGGGATCCTTGATATTATTAAAAGGGTTTACTCTATTAATTTGGCTGCAGAGTCACAACGTTGTCTTCTTGGTATTCTAGGAATTACTGATTTGAATAGGGGTGCGGTGCTGGGTATTCACAAGATACTGTATCAAGCTTGGAAAGCTATTGATTGCAACCCTTTCTATTAACCCTGATCCTCCTACCATTCAAAAGTTTCTCTCTAGAATGAATGAGATGATTAAGCTTAAAAGGTTGGAGTACCTTAGGATAAGTTGTATATAAAAATTTGAGGCAATTTCAGGAAGATGGCTAGATACCCCATGCTTGCCGACTTGGGCCCTAGTTCCATTCAGGTTTGATGTGCAATCAAACTTTGGGAACAATTTTTGTCAATAACACCTAGGTTCTCACTGTTTGGTCTCTCTTGATCTGCAATGTCTCGTACTGTCCCTATGTGCTCTACACGTAATTACATACTACAAGAAACAAATCTTTTTCTCATGTAGCCCATAAAATTGCAATATAGCCAAGTAAATATAGTCAGAAGTAGTTGGGCTAAGACCACACACATTCATCTTCCTTGGTTACCGCAAAGGGAGAACAATCTTCTCTAATATGAGTTTTAAAAAAAGCCAAAATTTGTAACTATCTTTGCCACTCCATTATTTGGACACTATCATCAATATCAGTTGGATAATGTATATTGATCTACATTAACATTTTTAGCAAATGATCATTACAATTTCATAGAGTGTGGACTACATACATTACTTTAATTATGAAATCCATGCTGTCCAGTAGACCTGAATGGTTAAACCCATGTTGCCTTGTGGTGCAATGGTTCTAGGAGAGAAGATCTGTGTAATGCAGCATCCAAAGGAGTATGCCAGATGTATCATATAGGTCTGTACCAGCCTTGGAGCATTGTATTACAGTTCTATACATCAGGAAACTGTAATAAGCCCATATGTATGAGGTGCAATGCAATATTAGATTGAAATGTGTTTACCAGCTCCACCTGGTTTTGCAGCCTGCGACATTACGTGAAAATAATCTTGGCATTCATTATGGCTTATTTGATACAGAGAATATGCTAGGGTACCTTTTAAGAAACTCCTTACTAAAAAACACACCAATAGCTCAGACTCTTTCAGATGTCCATGCTCCAGCAATGTGATAACGACTTACTTAGGCTACTTTCAAACTAGCGTTTTTTACAGGGTTCAGCAAAAACACTTCCATTACTGATAATACAACCATCTGCATCCGTTGTATTATCTTTAACATTGCCAAGACGGATCCGTCATGAACTCCATTGAAAGTCAATGGAGAACGGATCAGTTTTCTATTGTGACAGATTGTGGCAGAGAAAACGGATCCGTCCCCATTGACTTGCATTGGGGGTCATGCCGCTCCACATCCCAGGACGGAAAGTAAACTACAACATGTTGCGGTTTGCTCTCCGGTCTGGGAACGCAACTAAAAGGAATGGAATGCATTTTGGAGCACTCCGTTCTGTTCAGTACAGTTTTGTCCCCATTGACAATGAATGGGAACAAAACGGAAGCGTTTTTTTTTCCAGTATTGAGCCTCTATGACGGATCTCAATATCAGAAAACTAAAATGCTAGTGTGAAAGTAGCCTTAAACTAGTATTAGTTTTTATTTATATAGTCCAAACATATGATGCAACAATGTGCAAATAATCTATAAACTGATCCTTGGTGAAATTCCCAGTCTATGGTGTAGTTTGCTTTTACGGGGCTGTTTACTATTATAATTTTCTATGGGTTTTGTGTAGACCAGTTGGCCTGTGTAAATACACCTATAAAGTTCTGGTCTTCAACACTTCATCATTGCTTAAAAATAATAGTTCTTTCTATTTTTTTCTATACTCTTTGCTTTTAGATTTAGCTTTCTTATCAGTAAAGCTAGAGATTGAAGTGTTATTTTTTCCATGACTGCACTCTGATACTTTGCACAGAGATAATTGTAACATGAACATTATGCACAGCGTCACATAACATACATTATTGCAGTAGTGTTTTAGGATATCCTATAGGGTAATCTTTTTCTATTTCTCAGGGGAATGTAGTGTTTGTCTCTTTCCCAGGCTCAGACTGGTCACAGGGGAACAGGCGAGTCCCCCAATGGGCCCCTAGTCTCCCACCCTCTGCATAAGTGGCACATGGCACAGTAGACTTATCCCCCCCCCTTTAGTGGGGTTAGGCCATATGTTTTCATGGTTTTAATCTATATGTCTTAATAAACTTTGTCTTATTTTTGGATGTGCGGCTTAGACATGGTATTTCTTTTCTTGGTTTAGCTTATGCTTGTTCTTATACCAGGCCTGCACTGTATTATTATTGGTGTGCCCCCCTCTGTCTAGTATTACAGTAGACTGACTGCACTACATACAGATATTCTGCATACAGAATCCTAAATAGGCTATGCGTTCATATAAAACCCTGAGTAGATTAGCAAACTACCCAGTTTATTATTATAGATCAGGCATGCTCAACCTGCGGCCCTCCAGCTGTTGTAAAACTACAACTCCCAAAATGCCCTGCTGTAGGCTGTTCGGGCATGCTGGGAGTTGTAGTTTTGCAACAGCTGGAGGGCCGCAGGTTGAGCATGCCTGTTATAGATGAATCAGGTGGGTGAGATGACTTCTAGGTATAGAGGCAGGCCAGCCAGTATTCTCTTTCATCAGGGACCTGTCTTCTCAAAGTCACTGGAGAGACCCCCATAAACAATCCTCTTTAAGCATCTTGCTGCTGTGTGAGCAGATAATATTTGCATGTAGCTTTACAGTGGACCCCCAGAGCGAATCTTACTGTTGAGCCCAAACCACCCCAGTCCGACACTGCTCTTCCCAGTAGAGTACTTGAGTAGCCATGGTGAAAGAACTACAAAAATGGGGTCATTCCACAGTTTACTGAACTTTTCCATATTGTTTTTCCTATAGGCGTCACTAAGTGAACCATTGGTGGTCAATGTATGGGAATCTTAGAAATGGTCCTCTGCTGTATCCTAGGGCATCACATTGCATACAATGTCCCCTGCCTGCAAACTAGGAGAGATACAGATGAGTGAGCATGGTCATCTATGTTCACCTATGGTTTATGTATTGTCCACTGACTATCATGAAGGGGCTGTGTACTATACACACTGTGCAGTATTCAGTATACAGATGAAGGAGGGGAGGCAGAGATAGCAGGGTATGTTTGCTTGTATAAAAACCACGGGAGGAATTTATCATGAGGGGAATATCTGAAGTCTGTTTTGATTGAATCTGAGTTGGAATAATTTGCTCCAAAATGTATCAAATGTCACACATTTATTTTAAATTTGGCGCATCTTTAGACCTAACCCTTTTGTCTAGAAATGCTACTCTAGTATTTTTTACACCACCCATCATCTAATGATGTGAATTAGTGTTTTTTTTTTTTTTACTTTTTAAAAAGATCACTGTGTTGTAAAATGTTGCATGTGAGATTTAGCGGTAAATTTGGTGACCTATGGTGTGCTACGCAAACGCATTCCAAAGCCGCTTTCAGAAGTGGAGTGAGAAATTGGTCAGGTTTTGCCAGTAAGAACACTTCTAAGTCACATTTTAAAATTTTGCAAACAAAAAAAAGTATGCAACCAGTCACAATTCAACACCAGGTATCTCCCCGGCGTCCTGTCACTGAAATAGCTACAACAATACTGCACTTGCGCTAAATTTATAAAAACCATGCCCCATTTGGTGCAGATTAGTATAGCAACTTCAATCTTAACATTGACTTCAAATACACCTACAAATGATAAATTGCCCCTAAATTTTTGTGCAAATATGTCCAAAAGGTTGCAAAGGATCTATTTTGCGACATTCTGGAGTGCAGCTAGTGATACATTTCCCACTATATAACCATAGTATTAGGTATCTAATGTCAGGTTTATTTATTTTGCACTCCAAGCTGGATTTCCACTGCCCAATCCTTTTGCTCTTGAGCAGATGTCAATGCTAAAGGAGTCTAGCAGCGGTTTCTTCCGCCTTTTATGACTAGGAACAGACACTTGCCCACATAATGTTGAGATTAATTAACTCGTCCAAGATGCTTTGTAGGTAACAAGATGTTCTAGATAGCGGTAGACTAAAATGAATGCATTATTAGGCAAGACTGCAAATGCTGCTAATTTCATACAGCGCAATATCTACAGCGCAGCATCATGACCTTGATAGGTTGTGCTGGCGGCTGAAAGTTATGAATAATACATGGGTTATAGGACGGGAAGAAATAACATAAGAGAAAACTGTTGGTATAGCTGCGTTACTTTTATATTAAATCCAAATTCTTTTTCTCAGTCCATTTGCAGGTGCTGCTAGGAGCTGGTCTGGCACTTCTATCCTTCTGCCTGCTGCTTGGCTGTGCCATCTGTTGGCATAGAAGTCGCAAGCAACAATCTTCAACCAGCACTGATGGTGGGGACAAAGGCTGTACACAGCAGTGTAACAGAGACATAGAGTTATCTGACTGCCTTGAAAAGCCTATTAATGTTGCTATTCATCAAAGTTATGAAACTGTGGACCTCACTCCTAAAGGTGGGGGCGAAGGATTGTCCCCAACTCAGCAGGGACTGAACAGCATGTCTCAGAGGAACCGTCATGTTAGAGCTTCTCTGCCCAGCCTTTACCAGCTTTCATCAAAGACTAAGCGTGCTTTAAAGCGTAGGAGCACTGTTATGGGGGGAAGTTCATTCGATGGGGATTGTGACCGGCTGATGAGGGTGCCACAATCTCGCACTGATCCCAGTGGGCTCTGTTCCATCAAGCAAAAGTCTCAGCTACTTGTCCACTTTACTTTATGTTACTCTTTGGCTGATGAAATGTTAACTGTTACAGTCACTGGTTTTTCCAATCTGCCGAAACGGTTGTATCAGAAAAGAGACTCTTTTGTCAAGGCCTACCTCCTGCCTGGATTTAGGGAGCCACACGCTGGGCAGACAATGAATTCAGATGGCATACAGATGTTCACTTTCCTTGGCTGTATGCCAGACGATTTGAAGGACAAAACCCTGAGGCTAGCAGTATATGCCCGTGACAGAAGCTCGATGAGGGAAGGCTTCATTGGGGAAGTGCTTTTTTCCTGCGCCAATTTGGACTATAACTCTCAAGCCACATCAGGCTTTACGAAAGAGTTGTCAATCAATAAAGCAAAGCTAAAGAAGGTCAGTGTCGCTCTTAGGCCTCACGCACATAGCCGTTGTTTTGGTCCGCATAACTGCGGCTCGGATGCGGACCCATTTACTTCAATGGGGCCGCAAAAGATGCGGACAGCGTTTTGCGGACAAGAATAGGCAGTTAAATGAATTGCTGTCCGTGCCGTTCCGCAAATTGCGAAATGCACACGGATGCCATCTGTGTTTTGCGGATCCGCGGTTTGCGGACCGCAAAACACACAACGGTCCTGTGCATGAGGCTTTACTGCACATTTCATAACTGAGTGTAACATTTTGTGCATAAAAAAGGCTGGAAGCATCACAAGCATCATGGGACAATTATGCTTGCTGTCAGTGACAGGTCTCCAGGTTCTAAATTTGTAAGAAATAATGTACAGTTTACTTTTTTGCTATGACTCCATCTGTAATGTCATTATAGCCAATAGGAAATTATTAGAACCCTCATCACCCCAGGTTCATCTGTCAGACTAACATAATGTAAAGAAGTATCAAAATGGCCCATTTTTTCATTGCTTTTCTTAGCCCAAAAATTTGAATAAAATGTAATCAAAAATACACACACACACACTCCAAAATGGTATCAATAAAAACTACAGATCATCCTGCAAAAATGAGCCCCCACAAAGCTCAGTAGATATAACTACAAAAAAGGTATGGAGGTCAGAATATGGTGATGTAAAAAAGGTCAGTTTTACCGCATAGGGAGCGCCGTAGGGACAAAATCTGTAAAACTGTGGAATTGCACTTTTTGTCCTATTCCACCACATTTTGAATTTTATTCCTGCATCCCACTGTATTGTATACCATATTAAATGGTGGCACTAGAAAGTACATCTTGTCCTGCAAAAAACAAGCCCTCATATGGATATTTGAATGGAAAAATAAAAAAGTTTTGGCTCCAGGAAGACGTATGAAAAATGAAAACACAAAAACCTCCAGTAACCTGAGGTTTAATCACTGACTCCTGCACTTTTTCGGCCGCTACCATTGCTGTTAGTTTCAGAAACTAATAGCAGTGAATTGTCATGTGTGCTTTCTCCAGCCCAGTGTCAAAGTCTGAAATTAACTTCCATTGACTGTTGACCACCCACCTGACAGGTCACTGCTATTGGGGACCGAAACTAATAGCAGACAAATGGGTGAGAGACTAGAACAAAAAATAAGACAGTATATGAGTCAGAAATTTGAGGCTTGCAAAGGTATAGGCCCTTTATAATTGCAATCTATATAATTCCCATAAAAATATATGACAATTTGCATGGCTCTATTAGAGCAGCGTTTGACACATTCACACAGCCAATATGCCTGGAGATTTGCTTCTGGCAGATGTTTGCTTGGCTATTTCTGTAACACCAATGGAACAGAATGGAGGCCGTTGTGCATGTATGAGGCTACCCCTACAGTCACACTCTGCCTGGATGCATTGGTCACCTCATTAGGCGGGACAGGACTCGGCATAGACTAGACACATCTAACAGACATTTATGGTATATCCTGTGGAATGTCATTTTTTTTCTGACAAATGATTACTTAAAGGGAACCTGTCACTGGGATTTTGTGTATAGAGCCGGGGACATGGGGTCTAGATGGCCGCTAGCACATCCGCAATACCCAGTCCCCATAGCTCTGTGTTCTTTTATTGTGTAAAAAAAAAACGATTTGATACATATGCAAATTAACCTGAGATGAGTCCTGTCCCTGACTCATCTCACGTACAGGACTCATCTCAGGGTAATTTGCATATGTATCAAATCGGTTTTTATACACAATAAAAGCACACAGAGCTATGGGGACTGGGTATTGCGGATGTGCTAGCGGCCATCTAGCAACCCATGTCCCCAGCTCTATACACAAAATCCCGGTGACAGGTTCCCTTTAACATTAATGCAAATAGTCTTTCATCCAAAATGTTATGCATCCCTGTCCAAGGCTAGGTCTATGTAAATATTGAAAGTATATACATTGCACAGGGCAATAATTGGGAACAAACCGTTCCATCCCGATCATTGCCTGGTCATTCACCTTCATTCACATGCAGCAATTTTCCTCTCTGGATGGGAATGAGAAATTGCTACCACCATACAGATATATTTTTGACAGCAGCACATTCCTGTTTACATAATGTATGATAACTTATGATTTCTTAAATACTATGCATAGTATATTATGTACTGTAGAGTTTATATAGCAAGATTGGAAGCATTTGCAGTACACTTTTAGAACTTGCGCAGTGATCTGAAAGTGGTAAACAACAAGTGTCTCTTTGTAACCTATTGTATATATGTTAATAGAGTTTGAGCGTTTTGGATGTTGTTTTGCCTTCCACATCCAATCTCAAGTCACCTGGACAGATATTGATCCTTCTGCAGCACCAAGTATTAGCCAATCGTATCAAGGTGATGGTACAGAAGGCAACGAACCTGAGCAAACTAACCCGTATTCCTGGAGCCCCTGGTAAGATGCCAATAATCATCAAAACCTCGTGCACAATACACATCTACTTCACATAAGAGGACCTGTCATCTCTTCTGATATGTCTGTTCTAATAGAAACTTGCATTCCCTATATAATAACAATTCTTGAACATGTTTTCGCATAGCTGTGTGTTGTGCTATTCATCTGTTAGGCCTCTTTCACACGGGCGGGTGAGATTTCCGCGCGGGTGCAATGCGTGAGGTGAATCCGGACCCATTCATTTCTATAGGGCTGTGCACACAAGCAGTGATTTTCACTCATCGCTTGTGTGTTGCGTGAAAATCGCTGCATGTTCTATATTGTGCGTTTTTCACGCAACGCAGGCCCCATAGAAGTGAATGGGGCTGCGTGAAAATTGCAAGCATCCGCAAGCAAGTGCGGATGCGGTGCGATTTTCACGCACGGTTGCTAGGAGACGATCGGGATGGGGACCCGAACATGGTTATAAGGGAAAATTATAGCATTGTGAATACAGAATGCATAGTACAATAGGGCTGGAGGGGTTAAAAAAGAAAATAAAATTTAACTTACCTTAATCCACTTGTTCGCGCAGCCGGCATTTCTTCTGTCTTCTTCTTTGAGGAATAGGACCTTTAATGACATCACTACGCTCATCACATGGTCCGTCACATGATCCATCACCATGGTAAAAGATCATGTGATAGACCATGCGATGAGCGCAGTGACGTCATCAAAGGTCCTATTCCTCAAAGAAGAAGACAGAAGAGATGCCGGCTGCGCGAGCAAGTGGATTATGGTGAGTTAAATTATTTTTTTATTTTTTTAACCCCTCCAGCCCTATTGTACTAAGCATTCTGTATTCAGAATGCTATTATTTCCCCTTATAACCATGTTATAAGGGGAAATAATACAATCTACACAACTTTGAACCCAAACCTGAACTTCTGTGAAGAAGTTCGGGTCTGGGTACCACATTCAGTTTTTTATCACACACGTGCAAAACACATTGCACCGATAAAAACTGAACAACGGAACGCAATCGCAGTGAAAACTGACTGCAATTGCGTACCTACTCGCGCGGGTTTGCCGCAATGCATCCGGACCTTATCCGGACACGCTCGTCTGCAAGGGGCCTTAGGCTTTATTTATACGAATGTGAAAACAGCCATCACATGCCATTTTCAAAACCAATTAAAGTCAATAGGGCTATTCACATGGCCATGTTTTTACCAATATCCAATGAAATTAATAGGATTGTTCTTAACAAGTGTTTAGAAGGGACCATTAAAAACTGGTACACAATGTAAAAAAGGGTATTTCAGCAATAATAAAAAAAAAATGATACTCACCTCATCCACTTGCACACATGGGCAGCCTTGCTACTCACTGGAAGCAGCAGGACCTGAGTCTCCCAGAGTGGTGACATCACATGATCACGCTGGGAGCGTTAGGTCCTGCAGCCTGCCGTGTGGAGCTAGTGTCTCCGTTCATGCAAGTGGTGAGGAGAATAATATTATGTTATTTTTTTGGGCTCAAGAAGAATAGGGGCCATTAAGGCTGGCAATGGAGCATTATTCCTAATGGGGCCATTACTCATACTGAGGGGCACTAACTGGGGCATTAATCATACTGGGGGGCTCTAAGAGGTCCATTAATCATATTGGGGACACTTTCAGGGGCATTATATATATACTATGAAGGCACTGCAGGGATTGGGATATTAAATAAAAACCCAATGAAATTCATCTGTTTTAATTACATAGTAACATAGTATATAAGGCCAAAAAAGACATCTGTCCATCCAGTTTGGCCTGTTATCCTGCAAGTTGATCCAGAGGAAGGCAAAAAAAAAAAAAGTAGAGGTAGAAGCCAATTTTCCCCACTTAAGGGGAAAAAAAATTCCTTCCCAACTCCATTCAGGCAATCAGATAACTCCCTGGATCAACGACCCCTCTCTAGTAGCTATAGACTGTAATATTATTACTCTCCAGAAATACATCCAGGCCCCTCTTGAATTCCTTTATTGTACTCACCATCACCACCTCCTCAGGCAGTGAGTTCCATAGTCTCACTGCTCTTACCGTAAAGAATCCTTTTCTATGTTTGTGTACAAACCTTCTTTCCTCCAGACTCAGATGATGTCAGTCACAGTCCTGGGGATAAATAGATGATTGGATAGATCTCTGTACTGACCCCTGATATATTTATACATAGTTATTAGATCTCCCCTCAGTCGTCTTTTTTCTAAAGTGAATAACCCTAATGTTGATAATCTTTCAGGGTACTGTAGTTGCCCCATTCCAGTTATTACTTTAGTTGTCCTCCTCTGTACCCTCTCCAGCTCTGCTATGTCTGCCTTGTTCTCAGGAGACCAGAACTGTACACAGTACTCTATGTGTGGTCTGACCAGTGATTTGTAAAGTGGTAGGACTATGTTCTTATCACGGCATCTATGCCCCTTTTAATGCAAACCATTATCTTATTGGCCTTGGCAGCAGCTGCCTGACACTGGTTTTTACAGCTTAGTTTGCTGTTCACTAAAATTCCTAGATCCTTTTCCATGTCAGTGTTACCCAGTGTTTTACCATTTAGTATGTACGGGTGACTTGCATTATTCCTACCCATGTGCATAACCTTACATTTGTCAGTGTTAAACCTCATCTGCCACTTCTCTGCCCAAGCCTCCAATCTATCCAGATCCCTCTGTAGTAGTATACTGTCCTCTTCCGTGTCAATTACTTTACACAGTTTAGTGTCATCTGCAAAAATGTAGATTTTACTGTGCAAGCTTTCTACAAGATCATTAATAAATATATTAAAGAGAATAGAGCCCAGTACTGACCCCTGAGGTACTCCACTAGTGACAGTGACCCAATCTGAGTGTGTACCGTTAATAACCACCCTCTGTTTTCTATCACTGAGCCAGTTACTTACCCACTTACAGACGTTTTCTCCCAGTCCGAGCATATTTACCATTTATATAATTGAAGAACATTTTAGGGTTAGTTTTGCTCTCTTTAGCAATAAATCTCTCGGTCTCTAGTTTGGCCGCTTTTATTTGTTTTTAACATATTCTATTTTTTTCCTTATAGTTTTTCGTGCTTCCTTGCTACCCTCCTGTTTTAGTGATTTAAATGCTTTATTTTTGTCTATTTATCCACATTGGTTTCTTCTTGTTCCATAACCTTTTATTCTCATAAGGTATGTACCTCTCACTATTAGATTTTAGGATGCTTTTAAAAATATCCCATTTTGTGGCTGTATTTTATTTTTGAGGTCTTTGTCCCAGTTAGTTAGGCCTATGGCTTCTCTTAGTTGGCAAAATTTAGCTTTTTTGAAGTTTGGTATTTTTGTTCCTCCCTGAAGAGACACTCTTTGGAATGATAATTGGAAGTTTATTACTTTATGGTCACTATTTCCCAGGTGTCCCCCAACCTGCACATCTGTTGTTCTGTCAGGCCTATTGGTTAATACTAAGTCCAGTATGGCTATCCCTCTAGTCGGGTCCTGAACCAGTTGGGAAAGGTAATTGTCTTTGGTTATTGCCAAGAACCTGTTTCCTTTATGAGAGGTACAGGTTTCAGTTTCCCAGTCTATATCTGGGTAGTTGAAGTCCCCCATAATAACCACCTCATTATGATTTGACGCCTCGTCTATCTCGTTTAGTAGTAGATTTTCTGTGGACTCTGGTATATTAGGTGGTTTATAATAAACTCCTACTAGTAATTTATTATTGTTTTTGCCTCCATGTATTTCTACGCACAGTGACTCCAAAAAGTCATAGACCGACAGAAATCAGATACACACACTGATGCAAAATGGCCGTGTGTCCCTATATCGCCTGTCACTGTCAGCACTGATTCAATGTCAGAGTGTGTTGAGACACCACCGCAACTGGTAAAACCATGGTAAGCAAGAAAGCTGCAGCACTCACCCAGAAATGTCCTTTATTGTATATGAAGCATATAAAATAAGCTGGGATGTTAATCCATTTTATATGCTTCATAAATAATAAAGGACATGTCTGGGTGAGTGCCGCGGCTTTCTCGTTTATTTGGAATTACCTACACTTACTTGATCTGTGGTTGCAGAGTACTGTCCAATGTTATATAACCCAGGAGCCACTCACCTCTGCCAGAGCTTTTACTAATTCTATCTTTTGGCATGGTTCCCTAGTTGTCAATTTATTCACAAATATCTAGGAGAAATAATGGTTGAAAGGCACAACGCAGTGTTTTAGGAACCGATGCTCCAGAATTGTTATCCCATAAGAAATATAAGCATTTACTAAAACAGACATGTCAGGACCCGAGGTGAAAGATGTTAAAATGAAGAATAAAAATATGTATTATGTTGTATCTCACTTGTATCATTCACCCCTGCTTCTAGATCATTTTGTCAGCATTCGGTTGATTCAGGAGAACCAAGTGATGGATATTAAAGAGACCCGGACAGCGTCAGGTTCCTGTCCAGTGTGGAATGCCCCATTTCTATTTGATGCCCCTGTTGAATTTGTGCAGAGTCCACACTTACACCTAGAATTTTTAGTCATGCAGGTAAGTAGTCAGATAAGAGAATATTGCAATATTGCATTTCTAAATAGACTCTTTACTTCTCCTTTTGCTGTAGTGTGAGCACGTTAGTTAGTTTAAACTCTGCAATGCAACATTAATGCAAACTGCTATTTGTGTCAATGTGTAAATGTAAGAAAACTGCACAACTTTTCTTTCTACAATAAAAATATGTATAAACTAAAATAAACTAGAATACCCCATTAAGGCTACATTCACACAAAGGCTGTTTAATCCCAGCCCTTGAAGTGCCCCCATTAGTGGACTTCAATATTATTAATGCCCCCATTAGTGGCCACCAGTATGATTAATTGGAGTAAGGTTTTATTTAACACCTAAAAGGCCATTCTTTACCTAATGTACCTGTGTTTAACAGCCACTAGACGGGAGCACTCCAGTCTAAATGGCCATTAAAAATGGTCCCATTGATTTCAAATTGGCCATGTGAATAGCCCCATAGACTTTAATCAATTCTAAAAATGGCCGTGTGTAGTGTGAATGTAGCCTAAAGGTAAAGTGAATGATTATGAATGTTGCTGTGGCTCCTCTATGTTATACAATAATTCCAGTCTTTTTCTACTTTTAGCCCAGACATATACGGTATGCTTCTGCAGCTGTCTTTACCTACAATTAATCGTGAGTTCTGTGCTTACTTTCTAGGGCCGAATGTACAATCGTGCTCGTATTCTTGGGCGTGTAGTAATTGGTGCTGGTACCTCAGAAGCTGGCATGGCTCACTGGCAGGAAATGTGTAACAAAGCACCAGTGGAGTGTTTCCAATGGCACACAATACAGTCAGATGCGTTTTAACATGTTTTATTGCCACTCTATGGAATCTAGAGATACAGGGGGAAAAAACTACCAGACTTGAAAATTGTTTGAAGAAAGTGAAGTCACTGAATTACATAATGTGTTTGTTTCGTATACTATCAGGAAAACGATGATCAAGGCATATTGTACCAATCTTCTTTTATTCATACGTTTTGGATGACATGATGGCACACAGACGCTTCTACAGGTATATAAAATTAATGTATACAAAGTAAAAAAAAAAGTAGCTACACACAAGTGCTTGAACATGTGAACATTAGACGAACTGTAGAAAATGTATATAAATAATATGCGTTTCTAAGGTAATGTCTGCTTTATGTAAGTATGCATGTAATGTAATTGGGGAGATTGAAAAAATGGCACAAGCCGAGTTCTGTATTTCATCCATGAGGATGTGCATGTCCCATTTGTTTTTCTTTTTGCTCCACATGCCTACTTTTTGCCCTCCATGCAGTGGCGTACCTCCAATAGAGGCAGTCCACTCAGCTAATATGGGGCCCATGGGTAAAATGGGCCTGCAGTGAATCAAAGACCCTGCCCCTTATTACACTCATTACTGTCCAGCTCCAGCATAGTATCCCTATCATCAGTGGAGAAAGCTAAAGGAACTGTGATGATGTCATCACAGGTCCTGTACATCTAGTAAGGGAACTGCACAGAGCATGGTGTAGTTCCCAGGTTAGATAGGAGCATTTTCCAGGACCTGTGATGACATGACCACAGGTCCTGTACATCTAGTAAAGGAACTGCACAGAGCATCATCACAGGTCCTTTAACCCCCTCAGGATAGGTCATCAATATCACATTGGCAGGGGTCCGACACCTGACACCCTTGCCGATCAGCTGGCTGAAGAGAAGATATAAATCCTTATTTATCATGTGCCACCTACTGTGTACTTTGAGGAAGACTTTCCTGCTCTATCCTTATTCTTAAGCCTTGAATGATCTAGATTCTAGGAGAATAGAAAATTATACTGTAGGCTCTGGACTTCCTTATTTAATAAAATGCTTTCACTACATATAGGGCACATCTACGCCATCTGTACAATATAAAAAATAGTGTGAAAAGTGTCTACAAGATTTAATTTTGCCTAAAGTAAACTATTTTCTATATCCTAAAGGACTGCACATGATTGTGCACCTCACTGTCATGAACTGGGTGATTCCTGTACAATCATAGTAATTTTTAAGTTCTACCAAGTCATCCAACCTTTGAAATGAAGGAGTCTAAATGGATCATCAAAATACTGTATATGAATAAAACTTGTAAGTGAAAATGCATGTTATGCATCCATACATGGGTCCTATCCATTCCATGGTTACCTGTAAATCAGTCAATATCCTCATAAATAGAAGATTTGTTGCACACATTTCTCTGATTGTCCATTTCATGTAAATGAGGCTTGCAGAAATTAATGCGCTTGCCTCCAAAATAACCCCATTCAGATGAACAGAAACTGATTTTTAGTCACAGAAATTGATGAACAAAACTGCGGTGTATGAACCCAGCTTTACTAGTTGGTATACATTTATTAAGTTATATATTTAACATTGCAAGAAAAATATTTAAGTTAACCTTTTGGTTTCATTTTTGTTACACGACAGTAAGACAGATATGTGAATTTTGCTTTAAATTCCTTTAATATTTAATTTCCAGATTTTACTTGGTATATTTGCAGACAGTTGGTCATTTAGTACAAGATTGGACATAGTCCATCAGCACAGACTTCAGAGATACAAATACTTCAAGCCAGGCGTACATGAACAGCTCTGTACAGCAGGCTCATGACAAGCCGTTCTCCTAGCAGTTCCATATGTAGGAGTAACATTTATATGTAGTCACAGCCAGCCGAGAGGGGCAAAGTTAGTTTAGCTGCTGAACTTTATGATCTAAAACATCAATCCACAGAAAGACAATGATAGATGCTCAACCAGTTTAGAAAACCTGTTCATATGTTAAAGTCAATATCATTGCTATAGTTGAATATGTATGAGTTGTATGAGTTGCAGTGTAGTGCCATGAAAAGCAGGAACGACACATAGACATAAAAAAAAAAAAAATACAAAAGAAAACACAAGTGACAAAATCAAAGATTTACTGTTATAAATTCTATGCTCATCATAACTGATCCATTACAACATGCACATTCTAAAATACATTTTAGTATAGAAATACAAATTTTGTATAAATATAAGATCTCAGTTATTTAGTAGTGTAACTCCTTTAACTAAACAAACCTGTAGTCCAAAAGTAACGATCACTCATGATAATTTAGAAATACAACTCCATAGCCAAAACCTGTCATTTTAAACCACAGTACATTAACCTTGTGTGAGAAAAATAATAAATATACAAAATAAGTTAAAGGATTGCAATGCATATAGTAAATTTTGTAATAAAAAATGGGGCTTTAAATGACATTCATTATACTTAATACATTTGTTCATCTTTCAATGCTCTTTCTCCATGCATTTGCATATATTATTCCTGAAAATTTTATCAAGACTAGTCTATAAAGATGCACATTTAAAGGGGTATTCTGAGACTATACTTTTGTATTTCATGTTCCTCTCTTGCTGTGTGTATTCATAATTTTCTTACTGAGCCAACGATCTGCTCCCCGATTGCGTGGTACACTCCAGCTGCTTCCTCCTTGCTTTTCATATTGCACATGATCCTGGCCGTCAATGACAATGAATGTGTCAATCATCACTGATTACATGTTCATGGCCTACCCCCTGCTCTCCTTCACCGCAGTGCATGCGCGAGAATGAATCTCTGCGCTATCGGTGTCAGAGCAGAGAATACTAGCCTACCCCCAACCCAATCAGCTGACTTGCATTATGTTAGCTTCAGAGGCTGCCTGACTGTGCAAAACACATCAAAACTTGCTTCAAAAGGTACTCAGTTAGTGTTAGGATTCTTTCACATCTGTGCTTTCCCTTTCCACTATTAAGATCCGTCATAGGATCTCAATAGCGGGGGGAAAACTCTTCCATTTTGTCCCCATTCATTGTCAATGGGGACAAAACTGAACGAAACGGAACGCAACAGAAGGCATTCCATTTCGTTTGGTTACGCCCCCATCGCGGACAGAATAACACTTCATTGTAAGTCAATGTTGGCGGATCAGTTTTTTTCGGACACAAAAGAAAACGGATCCGTCCTTCGTTGACTTACAATGGTTTTAAAGACGGATCCGTCATGGATATTTTAGAGATAATACAACCTGATCCATTCAAAATGGATGCAGACGGTTGTATTATTATGACAGAAGTTGTGTTCAGCAAGTTCATTTTTTTTATTTTGCTGGAGCTGGACACAACTGATATATGTATGTGCACTTTGGCGCATCAGTTTTGATGACAGATGTAAAATAGCATCATACAGAAAACTGTTGCATTCATTGATGTTCAATCTTGTCAGAGTATGGAGGATGGACTAGTATACTATCGCCGGATATATATATATGAAGAAGTCCTTATCATGGGATAACCCCTTTAGCACATATTTAATGGCAAATACACCATTTTTGTGATGGTAAATTACTGCAGGCAAGGTATACATGTTTATTTAAATGGGGAAAGCGGAATCATTATTTCCCCTAATACCTGCTATCAGGAGAGTGTCAGGAAGTCCATACAAAGTTATTATAATTAGGGGGGAAAAATGCATTATTTATGTAGGTTTGCATCAGAAAATCATTCATGTCTTATTCTAATTATGTCATCATCTCCCTCCAAATGTGTCTTCTTACGTTGTTTTCCGAGGCTGATACGGTCTAGGGGAAAGAAGTGCTGAAGCCCTAGGTGTGAAGGCTCCCTGTCCATCGCTTGATCCCTCAATCTCACCATGGCTTCTAGGACTTAGTGGAGATCCCTCTGTGTAACTCCTCCAGTTCTTGCTCATTGCTCCAGTAATATTAAGCCTCACAGGAGAATGTGTAGCATTGGTATTTATAGGTGTTGGAGATCTGGAACTTTGAGCAGAGTCTGTCCAGAACCCTTCATGGAGTTTGGGCTCCAGTTACTGGTGTTAATGATCCATGGCTGCCTGACTCAGCTTCATGAAGATTTCTGGAGCTTCCAGATAAACGGGGCACAGTAGGGTCTGCAGGTTCTTTATCACGACCAGGTTGGGAGATGCTTCTTATCTGTTGGACCTGCTGCTGGAAACGTAGCTTAGCTACATAAAGAGAAAGAAATACCACTTCTGTAAGAAATACATGGAAAGTAGGAAATGTTTCCATTGTACAAACCCATCCAACCAAAATACTGCAAATAATAGAGGCATGGGAATGCATTTGACAACAAGAGTGTCAAATCACTTTCTTAAAGCGGACCTTTCATGGTTTTTGTTTATTCTAGATAAATACCTTTACTTGCGGGGTACCTTCTCCCTGGCTGTGACGCTCTCCACTGTGACTGGATCGCGGCACGGCCAGGGAGAAGGAGACGCCCATTGAGAAACCCTGGCATCTCCTCCTCCCTGTACTGATACTCAGTATTAGGATATTGAGCGGGAAAAATACAGGGGGGCACAGGAGCAATATTTTAAAAAAAAACAGGCAGAGTGGCAGCATCAGCAGGGGTTACCCCGCAAGTAAAGGTATTTATCTAGAATAAACAAGAACCATGAAAGGTCCTCTTGAAGTAGACCATCAACACACAAATATAATTAAGCCAACATGACAAGTGGCGTGCGTTCAGACTGAGCTCAGCTAATGTAATCGGCCTATTTCTAATAAATTCATACACATATCTGAAACTATGCTATATGAACACACACTATATGGCCAAAAGTGTGAGGACACACCTCAACACAAGTCAATTTGAGAAATGTATGATCTGTTATCTCTTTAAGTGCCATTACTGTCAAGTGGAAAAATAATATAAAAAAACAGCTCCGCCACAATCAGTAAACCATGCAAACTACAAGTGCTGAAGTGTGTGACGTGTAAAAATCCCCTGTCCTCATTTGCATCACTCACTGCACAGATCCATGCCTCCTCTGGAAGTGACATCAGCACAAGAACTGTGTGTCAGAAACTTTATGAAATGGGTTTTCATGGTTGAGCAGCTGCATACAAGCCTAATACCACCATGATTTCAGGCGACATGATGAATAATTTAGTGGGCAAGGGTTTGGTGAGGGCACTACCTACCTGAATGCATAGTGTACTGTACAGTGGCCTCTAATTTACTCTGAAGGGCAATGTTAAAGGGGTTATCCAGTAATGGATAATGATGACCTATCCTTGGGATCAGCTATTTCAGGGAGCTGCCGTGCTCACCGGAGCTCTGGTGAGTGCAGCCAGCTCTTAGCAGCTTTTCAAGCACAGCGCTGTACAGTATTGCTGCTCAGCCCCATTCACTTCAATGGAGCTGAGATGCAACGAGGCCTTGTGACCGATGTACGGTGACATAACATGGCCTAGGACAGTTATGGCTAACCTTTGCACTCCAGCTGTGGTGAAACTACGACTCCCAGCATGCTCCATTTATTTCTATAGAGTTCTGAGAGCAGCCAAGCAAGAGGGGCATCTTGGGAGTTGTAGTTTTATCACAGCTGGAGTGCCAAGGTTAGCCATCACTGGCCTAGGAGGAGGCCACGGCGCTCAAGGAGTGCTGCCCTTTTCTAACAGCTGATCAATGGGGGTCCCAGGTGTTGGACCCCCACCAATCTAATACTGATGACCTATCCAGCGAATAGTTCATCAATATTAATTACCAGTTAATCCCTTTAATGATATAGCAAACAAATGAATTTTATACAATTGTAAGGTTCCAACTTCATAGCCAAAGTTTAAGGAAGGCTCTTTTCTGTTTTGGCATGACTGTGCCCATGTGCACAATGTGAGGTCCATAGACTTGGCTTGATAAATCTAAAGTGGAGAAACTTGACTGGCTGCACAGAGCACTGACCTTGACCCAATCCAACACCTTTGGAATGAATTAGAATACTGATAGTGTGGAAAAGTAAAGACCTTCCTTCTATATCTGAAATTGTAGCTAAAGTACACTACAACTACAATATGGAACTACTAGTTGCCAAACGATTCAACCAGTTACCTAGATATAGTGTGAGATGGAAGAAATGGTTTATATTTGTGGTGAGTAATTATCCTTCCTTGCCACAGCCTCAAATATAATTAAGAGTCATGCCACAAAAGGATGCTATGCAAACTCAATGAATATGGTGTACCATTTATTTATTGTTTTTTTCTCTATTTCTTTGTGTACACTGAATATTTTATTGTTATTCCATTGTCATGTCATATCAAACCTTTGGAGTGCACTTCACCTCATTGACAAATCATTGCACTATAATAGTTTGTGATGTGTAACCTTTTAGAAGCACTCTGTAATGTTTAATCCTTAATAAAAAAAATATGTTAAATAACCTAAAAAAATTCAAATAAATAAATACTAATAGTGAGCCAGATCATCTTGTCCAACATTTGTACCTAACCTCAAAAATGTTCTATTGGCTAAATGGGCACAAATATCCACACACACTTTAGGCTGGGTTCACACCTGAGCGTTTTACAGCGCGTTCAAACGCGCTGTAAAACGCTCAACACGTGAAAACCAATGCTTCCCTATGGGAATGGTTCTCACCTGGGCGTTTTACAGCGCGTACGATCGCGCTGTAAAACGCCCGACGCATAATCAAGTACTTGAGCTTCTTTGGGGCGTTTTGACGCGCGTTTGTGGCCATAGGACACTGCAGTCAATCACACAAACGCGCGTCAAACGCGCGTTTACTATTACAAAAAACGCACATAAAAACGCGCGACTAAAACGCGCGTAAAACGCACGTTTGAGAAACGCTCAGGTGTGAACCCAGCCTTATGGTAAGCTTTCACAATTGCAGCTATTGTAGCCAAATAAGGGGGCCAACAAAGTATTATGTCCAAAAATCTGTCCAAAAATCCGAGAACAGCCAAGGAACTGTGAAAATGCAAATGCGCTCAGCTGTTCTCAGTACTCTCATAGAAGTGAATGGATAGAGTGGTTCCGTTTTTCGGTGTAGAATTTATGCCAAAACGCTGCACCACTCCCACTGCATATAAGCCCTTCTGTAAAGTAGTTGAAAGGTCGATCTGAATCTACATTCTACAGCACTTGCCACTTCAAAGCTGGTATTGATTTAACAAATTACTTGCACAAACCTTTCATTAGAGATTCATTTTTTTCTTTCAACATTTTGATTTCGGAAGCCATTGTGGATATCTGTACAGAATAAAGCAATAAAATACAAGTCATTTTTTTTCACATTGTTAAATATTCTTATCCATCCTCAATTAGGTTTAAGCTTTGGGCATTCACTAAAACTTTTAGTTCGGAGTTACCCTTTGGATTTCAATGCGGTTTTTATCCTGCACTGAGTGTGAATGGTTTTAAAAAAAAGAAATGTATTAGATTTATCCACTATACATACTATTGATTTGTGTACGGATGTATAATATGGAACCTGTACCTTACCTTCATATACCTATGAAGGGACGTGGAGTTTATTGTATAATTCTGTGAGGAAAACAATTAGGATATGTTCTACTGCAAGGTGGTTTACCCTGGTATAAAATGTTGCATTTAAGGGGAATACAGTGCCTCACGAGGAGCATCATACAGCAGCACATGCTGAACAGGGTCTGTGCCCAATGCTTTGCCATGTGCATTAGCCTTAAAGGGGTTGTCTAACTTCAGCAAATGGCATTTATCATGTAGAGAAAGTTAATACAAGGCACTTACTAATGTACTGCGATTGTCCATATTGCCTCCTTTGCTGGCAGGATTCATTTTTCCATCACATTATACACTGCTCCTTTCCATGGTAACTACCACCCAGCAATCCATCAGCGGTGGCCGTGCTTGCACACTATAGGAAAAAGCACTAGCCTATGTGCTGCCCCACGGTCCCAGCCACCAGAGAAACTGGTGCTTTTTCCTATAGTGTGCAAGCACGGCCACCACTGCTGAATTGCAGGGTGGTCATAACCATGGAAACGAGCAGTGTATAATGTGATGGAAAAATTAATCCAACAAGCAAAGGAAGCAATACAGATAATCACAATACATTAATAAGTGCCTTAACCGCTTGCCGCCACGCTAACGCCGAAAGGCGTCATCGCGGCGGCTCTCCCAGGTCACACTAACGCCAATAGGCGTCATCTCGCGAGACGCGAGATTTCCTGTGAACGCGCGCACACAGGCGCGCGCGCTCACAGGAACGGAAGGTAAGCGAGTGGATCTCCAGCATGCCAGCGGCGATCGTTCGCTGGCAGGCTGGAGATCCGAATTTTTTAACCCCTAACAGGTATATTAGACGCTGTTTTCATAACAGCGTCTAATATACCTCCTACCTGGTCCTCTGGTGGTCCCTTTTGTTAGGATCGACCACCAGAGGACTCAGGTAGGTCAGTACAGTCGCACCAAACACCACACTACACTACACCCCCCCCCCCCGTCACTTATTAACCCCTTATAAACCCCTGATCACCCATGATCACCCCATATAAACTCCCTGATCACCCCCCTGTCATTGATCACCGCCCTGTCATTGATCACCCCCCTGTCATTGATCACCCCCCTGTCAGGCTCCGTTCAGACGTCCGTATGATTTTTACGGATCCACGGATACATGGATCGGATCCGCAAAAAGCATACGGACGTCTGAATGGAGCCTTACAGGGGGGTGATTCAATGACAGGCGGGTGATCACCCATATACACTCCCTGATCACCCCCTGTCATTGATCACCCCCCTGTCATTGATCACCCCCCTGTAAGGCTCCATTCAAACGTCCGAATGATTTTTACGGATCCATGGATACATGGATCGGATCCGCAAAACACATGCGGACGTCTGAATGAGAGAAATATCTTGGCAAAAGACAACTTTTCCCATTTTTTTATACAAAGTTGGCATTTGACCAAGATATTTCTCTCACCCAGCATGGGTATATGTAAAATGACACCCCAAAACACATTCCCCAACTTCTCCTGAGTACGGCGATACCAGATGTGTCACACTTTTTTGCAGCCAAGGTGGGCAAAGGGGCACATATTCCAAAGTGCACCTTTTGGATTTCACCGGTCATTTTTTACACATTTTGATTGCAAAGTTCTTCTCACACATTTGGGCCCCTAAATTGCCAGGGCAGTATAACTACCCCACAAGTGACCCCATTTTGGAAAGAAGACACCCCAAGGTATTCCGTGAGGGGCATGGCAAGTTTTTAGAATTTTTTATTTTTTGTCGCAAGTTAGTGGAATATGAGACTTTGTAAGAAAAAATAAAAAAAATAAAATCATCATCATTTTCCGCTAACTTGTGACAAAAAATAAAAAGTTCTATGAACTCACTATGCCCATCAGCGAATACCTTAGGGTGTCTACTTTCCGAAATGGGGTCATTTGTGGGGGTTTTCTACTGTTTGGGCATTGTAGAACCTCAGGAATCATGACAGGTGCTCAGAAAGTCAGAGCTGTTTCAAAAAGCGGAAATTCACATTTTTGTACCATAGTTTGTAAATGCTATAACTTTTACCCAAACCATTTTTTTTTTTTGCCCAAACATTTTTTTTTATCAAAGACATGTAGAACAATAAATTTGGCGAAAAATGTATATATGGATGTCGTTTTTTTTTGCAAAATTTTACAGCTGAAAGTGAAAAATGTCATTTTTTTGCAAAAAAATCGTTAAATTTCGATTAATAACAAAAAAAGTAAAAATGTCAGCGGCAATGAAATACCACCAAATGAAAGCTCTATTAGTGAGAAGAAAAGGAGGTAAAATTCATTTGGGTGGTAAGTTGCATGACCGAGCAATAAACCGCTAAAGTTGTGGAGTGCCGATTTGTAAAAAAGGGCCTGGTCACTAGGGGGGTATAAACCTGTGGTCCTTAAGTGGTTAAAGGGCTTCTGTCACCCCCCCATTGTGCGTGTCCAGAAGCGGCAAATGCGGCGGCTACCAGCAAGTACACGCCCAACTTGCTGGTAGTGAAGAAATTTGCATATGATAAAAGTATGATTTTTACAACAAATAAGCCACAGACAAAAGGTAGGATATGTATGATTGCACTCAGCTGACATTAGCAAATAGCTAATGTCGGCTAATGAAAATTGCACAATGGGGGGGTGACAGAAGCCCTTTAACCACCTCCCGACCGCCTAACGCGCCGATGCGTCCGGGAGGTGGTTGATTTACTCCTCCTGGATGCATCGGCGCGTCATCTCGCGATACCCGAGATTTCCTGTGAACGCGCGCGCGCTCACAGGAACAGAAGGTAAGCGAGTGGATCTCCAGCCTGCCAGCGGCGATCGCTCACTGGCAGGCTGGAGATGTGATTTTTTTTAACCCCTAACAGGTATATTAGATGCTGTTTTGATAACAGCGTCTAATATACCTGCTACCTGCTCCTCTGGTGGTCCCTTTTGTTTGGATCGACCACCAGAGGACACAGGTAGCTCAGTAAAGTCGCACCAAACACCACACTACACTACACCCCCCCTCCCCCCGTCACTTATTAACCCCTTATAAACCCCTGATCACCCCATATAAACTCCCTGATCACCCCCCCTGTCATTGATCACCCCCTTGTCATTGATCACCCCCCTGTCAGGCTCCGTTCAGACGTCCGTATGATTTTTACGGATCCACAGATACATGGATCGGATCCGCAAAACACATACGGACGTCTGAATGGAGCCTTACAGAGGGGTGATCAATGACAGGCGGGTGATCACCCATATAGATTCCCTGATCACCCCCTGTCATTGATCACCCCTCTGTCATTGATCACCCCCCTGTAAGGCTCCATTCAGACGTCCGTATGATTTTTACGGATCCATGGATACATGGATCGGATCCGCAAAACACATGCGGACGTCTGAATGGAGCCTTACAGGGGGGGTGATCAATGACAGGCGGGTGATCACCCATATACACTCCCTGATCACCCCCTGTCATTGATCACCCCCCTGTAAGGCTCCATTCAGACATCCGCATTTGTTTTGCGGATCCGATCCATGTATCCATGGATCCGTAAAAATCATACGGACGTCTGAATGGAGCCTTACAGGGGGGTGATCAATGACAGGGGGGGTGATCACCCATATACACTCCCTGATCACCCCCTGTCATTGATCACCCCCCTGTAAGGCTCCATTCAGACGTCCGCATGTGTTTTGTGGATCCGATCCATGTATCCATGGATCCGTAAAAATCATACGGACGTCTGAATGGAGCCTTACCAGGGGGGTGATCAATGACAGGGGGTGATCAAGTTAGCGGAAATATATATATTTTTTTTGTTTGTTTTTTCTTACAAAGTCTCATATTCCACTAACTTGTGTCAAAAAATAAAATCTCACATGAACTCACCATACCCCTCACGGAATCCAAATGCGCAAACATTTTTAGACATTTATATTCCAGACTTCTTCTCACGCTTTAGGGCCCCTAAAAAGCCAGGGCAGTATAAATACCACACATGTGACCCCATTTCGGAAAGAAGACACCCCAAGGTATTCCGTGAGGGGCATATTGAGTCCATGAAAGATTGAAATTTTTGTCCTAAGTTAGCGGAAAGTGAGACTTTGTGAGAAAAAAACAAAAAAAAAATCAATTCCTGCTAACTTATGCAAAAAAAAAAAAAAATCTATGAACTCGCCAGGCCCTTCATTGAATACCTTGGGGTGTCTTCTTTCCAAAGTGGAGTCACATGTGGGGTATTTATACTGCCCTGGCTTTTTAGGGGCCCGAAAGTGTGAGAAGAAGTCTGGGATCCAAATGTCTAAAAATGCCCTCCTAAAAGGAATTTGGGCACCTTTGCGCATCTAGGCTGCAAAAAAGTGTCACACATCTGGTATCGCCGTACTCAGGAGAAGTTGGGGAATGTGTTTTGGGGTGTCATTTTACATATACCCATGCTGGGTGAGAAAAATATCTTGGTCAAATGCCAACTTTGTATAAAAAAATGGGAAAAGTTGTCTTTTGCCAAGATATTTCTCTCACCCAGCATGGGTATATGTAAAATGACACCCCAAAACACATTCCCCAACTTCTCCTGAGTACGGCGATACCAGATGTGTGACACTTTTTTGCAGCCAAGGTGGGCAAAGGGGCACACATTCCAAAGTGCACCTTTCGGATTTCGCAGGCCATTTTTTACACATTTTGATTGCAAAGTACTTCTCACACATTTGGGCCCCTAAATTGCCAGGGCAGTATAACTATGCCACAAGTGACCCCATTTTGGAAAGAAGACACCCCAAGGTATTCCGTGAGGGGCACGGCGAGTTCCTAGAATTTTTTATTTTTTGTCACAAGTTAGCGGAAAATGATGATTTTTCCTTTTTTTCCTTTTTTCCTTACAAAGTCTCATATTCCACTAACTTGCGACAAAAAATAAAAAATTCTAGGAACTCGCCATGGGGTCACTTGTGGCGTAGTTATACTGCCCTGGCAATTTAGGGGCCAAAATGTGTGAGAAGCACTTTGCAATCAAAATGTGTAAAAAATGGCCTGCGAAATCCAAAAGGTGCACTTTGGAATATGTGCCCCTTTGCCCACCTTGGCTGCAAAAAAGTGTGACACATCTGGTATTCGCCGTACTCAGGAGAAGTTGGGGAATGTGTTTTGGGGTGTCATTTTACATATACCCATGCTGGGTGAGAAAAATATCTTGGTCAAATGCCAACTTTGTATAAAAAAATTGGAAAAGTTGTCTTTTGCCAAGATATTTCTCTCACCCAGCATGGGTATATGTAAAATGACACCCAAAACACATTCCCCAACTTCTCCTGAGTACGGCGATACCAGATGTGTGACACTTTTTTGCAGCCAAGGTGGGCAAAGGGACCCACATTCCAAAGTGCACCTTTCGGATTTCGCAGGCCATTTTTTACACATTTTGATTGCAAAGTACTTCTCACACATATGGGCCCCTAAATTGCCAGGGCAGTATAACTACCCCACAAGTGACCCCATTTTGGAAAGAAGACACCCCAAGGTATTCTGTGAGGGGCATGGCGAGTTCCTAGAATTTTTTATTTTTTGTCGCAAGTTAGTGGAATATGAGACTTTGTAAGAAAAAAAAAAAAAAAAAAAAAAAATCATCATTTTCCGCTAACTTGTGACAAAAAATAAAAAATTCTAGGAACTCACTATGCCCATCAGCGAATACCTTAGGGTGCCTACTTTCCTAAAAGGGGTCATTTGTGGGTGTTTTCTACTGTCTGGGCATTGTAGAACCTCAGGAAACATGACAGGTGCTCAGAAAGTCAGAGCTGCTTCAAAAAGCGGAAATTCACATTTTTGTACCATAGTTTGTAAATGCTATAACTTTTACCCAAACCATTTTTTTTTGCCCAAACATTTTTTTTTTATCAAAGACATGTAGAACTATAAATTTAGCGAAAAATTTATATATGGATGTCGTTTTTTTTGCAAAATTTTACAGCTGAAAGTGAAAAATGTCATTTTTTTGCAAAAAAATTGTTACATTTTGATTAATAACAAAAAAAGTAAAAATGTCAGCAGCAATGAAATACCACCAAATTAGGCTACTTTCACACTAGCGTTGTTTTAATCCGGCGTTCAATTCCGACACTGGAACTGCCCACCGGATCCGGAAAAACGCGTGAAAACGGATTACATTTAAATCCTGATCAGGCTTTCGATCACAATGGAAAAATGCATTGGAAAAAACGGATCCGCCATTTATGGACTTTAACTTTTTTTTCACATTTTTCGGGTTTAACATGCAAAAGCCGGATCCGTTTTGACTGAACACACGGGGCCGGATCCGGCGTTAATGCAAGTCAATGGGAAAAAAGCCTGATCAGGCGTTCAGTCAAAGTGTTCAGGCTTTTTGGCCGGAGGTAAAAATACTGCATGCTACGTTTTTCTGAAAAGCCTGATCAGTCAAAAAGACTGAACAGAAGACATCCTGATGCATCCTGAAGGACTGACTCTCCATTCAGAATGCATTAGGATAAAACTGATCAGTTCTTTTCCGGATTTGAGCCCCTAGGACGGAACTCAGCGCCGGAAAAGAAAAACGCTAATGTGAAAGTACCCTTAAAGCTCTATTATTGAGAAGAAAAGGAGGTAAAATTCATTTGGGTGGTAAGTTGCATGACCGAGCGATAAACGGTGAAAGTAGTGTAGTGCAGAAGTGTAAAAAGTGGCCTGGTCATGAAGGGGGTTTTAGCTAGCGGGGCTGAAGTGGTTAATTTCATAATAAATGCTATTTGCTGAAGGGACACAACCCCTTAAAGGCTATCAATAATAAGTCTCCTCCTTCTGGACTAAATTAAAGGCCCCCTTTCATGGGCCAATACAGCAGGCAATTATCGGAAATGAACTGTTCATGCATGATAACAGTCTGTTGGTCAGAGGAGGTGAGAGTTGCATTTATATGCATGAATTACCTCTTCTGTATGGGGACGCGCAAAATCTCCATAAACCTTCATAGTTTTTGGGCAGCAGATTTCTGTTTCTGCGCGAAAGCGATGAATTAGGTGACTGCACCATTAATGCTTTTACATGATGAATGTGATGAATAAGCATTTGCTCGTTCACTGGGTGATCAGTGGTACCTTTACACAGGGCAATTATCGGGCAGTACAATCCTGGGAACCTTCCTTCCCAATAATTGCCCTGATTATTGGTTGGTGTATAGAAGTCTTTAGGCTTTGGCTAAAACAACTGTTTGTAGCCATGCATCATAAGATCACAATTTTACTACTGATGATAGTGAATGTGGTCAAGCTGCAACCCATAAGCTATGTAGGCAGTAATTCAAACCTTTATTTCAGCGCAACCTCATCTACTTCATTAGTTGTATATTTCCCAGTGCCGTATTGCTATCATATTCTGCACAGTTGCTGTATAAGGATGCTGCATGACTACACTACATCAAAATGCAAAATGTGAAGTAAATATGTATCAACCCAAGATTATTGATAATGACCACCTACTAAGTGCAGACAAAGAAGGGATGCAAGATAATGTCACTTGATATTTCACTACATTGCAGTATCATGTATCTGAAGTGAGAAGGGTCAAAAAAAATAACTTCTGTTTAGAATACAGTGGCTTATACGTTATATTGTCATGAACCATGAAAACATTTTAAATATTTGTATGTGAATTTATGCAAATTAAACTGATAGGTACCAATTATTGAAATTACTGGGAGACAAAAACCATCACACACAGGTAAACAAAAAAAAATTGTTTGTTGTCTACATGCTTTATTATAGCACATTTCCCCGTGTTTATAACCTATCCCTATTAGCTAGATCAGAGAATAGCTCCTGCCCTAGAGTGCTCAGCATGGCCATCTACTACTAAATTTCACTGAACGGATCCGGTTGTATTATCTTTAAAATAGCAATGACGGATCCGTCATTAACTCCATTGAAAGTCAATGAGGGACGGATCCATTTTCTATTGTGTCCAAGATCCGTCCCTATTGACTTGCATTGTGGGTCATGCCGGATCTGTTTTGCTCCGCATCCTAGGATGGAAAGAAAACTGCAGCCTGCTGCGGTTTGCTCTCCGGTACGGGAACGCAACGGAACCGAATGCATTTTGGAGCATTTTGTTATGTTCAGTTATGTTTTTTCCCCATTGACAATGAATGGGGGAAAAACTGAAGCGTTTTTCTCCGGTACTGAGCCCCTATGACGGATCTCAATACCGGAAAATGTAAACGCAAGTATGAAAGAAGCCTTAGACATGGTGCTGACTAGTCAGAACAATCAGATATTACAGAAGCAATGAAAATTAGGGCTACTGTACTTTTTCAGTTTTTTCTTCAAGCTGCCTTTGCAGTTTGCTGATGTCTTTTTTAACCATTTCTCTTGATGGGTCTTGCTGATCTTCCTGAAGATCTTCATTGTCATTTGATTGCTCCTGCTTGGCTTTGACGGATCTCAGCACATTCTAGAAGTGAGGACAAGTTCAGAAAGGAAACACCAGTGTAGGACACTAACTTACATCATGACATACACAGCCATTTTCAGATGAAATGAGCCATATATAGAGCACAAGGGGAACCTGGCCTTCAGCTCTTTGAAGTGGTTCTCTCCATGCTGACTTACACGCTCATAATGCTGGGCCATGACCCAACACATTTTCTATCTTGTCTCATATGAAAACACATATTGCCCTGATTTATCATGCCTTCCCCCAAAAATATTGTCTTCAGAAAGTTGCAAAATGAGGCTTTCTGACTTTTTGGAAAATTTGGGACTTTTTCCATTTTTATTCTACTCATTCCAGTTTTGACATATGGGTGGGAAAGTGGGTGTGGCCTGCTATGTTAAAGGGGTTTCCCGACATTTTAATATTAATGACCTATCTTCTGGGGATAGGTCATCAGTATTAAAATGGCGGGAAAACCCTTTTAATAAGTTTCACTACAGATTTATTATTGAGACTTTTTTTTAAAGTCACAAAAAAAGTTGTGGACTAGGAAAACTGAAGTAGCTTTTTAAGACAAAAGTGTTAGCCCCCTTTCACACGGGCGAGATTTCCCCGCGGGTGCAATGCGTGAGGTGAGTGGTGATTTTTACGCATCACTTGTGCGTTGCGTGAAAATCTCAGCATGCTCCTCCATGGTGATGGATCATGTGGCGGACCATGTGATGAGCGTAGTGACGTCACCAAAGTTCCTATTCCTCACAAAAGAAGACAGAAGAGATGCCGGCTGCGCGAACAAGTGGATTAAGGTGAGTTAAATTATTATTATTATTATTTTTAACCCCTCCAGCCCTATTGTACTATGCATTCTGTATTCAGAATGCTATTATTTTCCCTTATAACCATGTTATAAGGGAAAATAATACAATCTACACAACCTTGAACCCAAACTTGAACTTGAACTTCTGTGAAGAAGTTTGGGTCTGGGTACCACATTTAGTTTTTTTATCACACGTGTACAAAACACATTGCACCCGCGCAATAAAAACTTAACAACGGAATGCCAAAACTGACTGCAATTGCGTACCTACTCGCGTGGGTTTGCCGCAATGCACCGTGATGCATCCGGACCTAATCCACGCTTGTCTGCAAGGGGCCTTAGGTTTAAGGATGGGACAAGTTTATCAAACTTGTGACATTTGATCAATATGGCATAAAGGGTTTTCCGGGATTTTAATATTGATAACCTATCCTCAGAATAGGGCATTAATATCAGATCGGTGGGGATCCGACACCACTGCCGATCAGATTGTTGGAGAGAGGGCAACGCTTTGTATAAGCGCAGACTTCCCTTCATTGTTTACCTGCTCACTGTTGACATTGCAGCGGTAAGCAGGTGTAACTACAAGAAGCCGTCCCATTCATTTCAATGGGACAGCTCGTTCCTATACACTTAAATAAGAAGGAGCCCTCCCATTGAAGTGAATGGGACGGCTTCATGTAATTACACTGCTCACTGCTGCAATGTCGACGGCGAGCAGGTAAAAAATGAAGGGAAGGCTGCGCTTGCATGGAGCGCGGCCTGCTC
This sequence comes from Bufo gargarizans, assembly GCF_014858855.1. Classification (NCBI taxonomy): domain Eukaryota; kingdom Metazoa; phylum Chordata; class Amphibia; order Anura; family Bufonidae; genus Bufo; species Bufo gargarizans. The sequence goes on from NC_058081.1 coordinate 142,188,975, forward strand.
TTAAACCAGACGATCGGTGGGGTTGCTGGGTGTTGGACCCCCACCGATCCTGAGGATAGGTCATCAATATTAAAATACTGGAAAACCCCCTTAAGAAAGCTCAGGCAAGAAGGATGATGCCATAATCATGTTCAGGAAACAGAATTAAAACATTTGAAATCAGAAAATAAAGTGTATGCAGCCAAAGCTTTCTTTTTCCTGGCAAAGGACATTCCGTTACATGCTGTAAGGCAGTAGGTATCCGCTGTTGTAGGTTATATGAGGCGAATGTCAGTTTGTATATAAATTACCTTAACTAATCTGGATTTCTCTGTCCAGTCATCTGCTGGCTTCTCGTCCTGGGGAAGTTTCTTGTAGGCATTTGCCAAGTTTTGTTTTTCTTTAAACAAAACCTTGAGCTGCATCAAAAGACATTGCATAGAAAGAGATAAACCCACAGAGAAAAGTACTGTTTCTGATAAAATGTGTCTACTATTGGCCATCATAACATGTCAGCTATCATAGAAATAATACACAGAGGGAAATCTTTATGACAATATGAAACTCTACAACATCAAAACTGTTTATAGACCAGAGCCATCTGTACCGTAGACGCTGTCAACACAACCAGGAAGGAAATGGAGAACAACTGCCGCTGTCCGGTGATCCCACTGATATTGTAATGTCCTAGTGCCCTGCTACAGTCACTGCTATGAATTCAGCCAATAGATTTATTATGAACATTCTATTTTAGGCATTGTACCAAAAATGTTAAAGGGAACCTGTCACCTGGATTTTATATATAGAGCTGAGGACACGGGTTGCTAGATGGCCGCTAGCACATCCGCAATACCCAGTCCCCATAGCTCTGTGTGCTTTTATTGTGTATAAAAACCGATTTGATACATATACAAATTAACCTGAGATGAGTCAGAGCTTGAAAATATGACTCTTCTCTGGTCACACAAGAAAGATAGGACTCTTTTATGTTAATTTGCATAAAAGGCAGGAAGTACAAAAATGCTTAATACTTGAATTCGTCTGCAAATGAAATTAAAAGTGTAATTTATATGTTTAGGGTAACACAATGAACATTCAGAAACGATCAGTGAGGGTAGCATAGTAGAGATGACAGGTTCCCTTTAAAAACTGCAGGGCAGAAATCACACCAGATTTTAGATTTTTCACTTGTAAAAATAATTAATCACATCCAATTTATTACAGTATCAGCAAAGTGGATAAGCGGATTTTACAAAAACGCATCCACACTGCAGAAACAATCTGCCCCAGAAATTAACCTGTGGTGTGGATTTTAATTCCCCAGCATATCAATTTAAAATATGGATTTCATCCCTTGCACTGAGGGAAATCTGCAACAAATGCAGATGTGCCATGGATTTCAGAATTGCTGCAAAATCCACAGCAGAAATACCACCCTTTGTCACAGCAGAAATACCACCCTTTGTTACAGCAGAAATACCACCCTTTGTTACAGCAGAAATACCACCCTTTGTTACAGCAGAAATACCACCCTTTGTTACAGCAGAAATACCACCCTTTGTCACAGCAGAAATACCACCCTTTGTTACAGCAGAAATACCACCCTTTGTTACAGCAGAAATACCACCCTTTGTTACAGCAGAAATACCACCCTTTGTTACAGCAGAAATACCACCCTTTGTTACAGCAGAAATACCACCCTTTGTTACAGCAGAAATACCACCCTTTGTTACAGCAGAAATACCACCCTTTGTTACAGCAGAAATACCACCCTTTGTTGCTGTGCTCCTGGAAACAAACCGCACAAAGTTTTTGTTTAAGCTGCTGTAGTTCTCAATGCAGTTTTTTGAGTCAAAGCCAGATATGGATTCAGCAGGAAGGAGATGTATAAATCCTTCCTTTATATTTCCTCTTCCTTTTTGGCTTTGGCTCAGAAGACTGCATGAAAAACTGCCAGAAAAACTAAGGCCTTTAAAAAAAAGAAAAAAAAGACGTGTGAAACCACCCAAGGGCACTTTCACTTGATCAATATTTGGTCAGTATTCTTCATCAGTGTTTGCAATCCAAAAAGAGAACTGGGTCCAAAACACTGAAGAGATGGAAGCCCCTGGTTTTGGCTCACAAATACAGATGCAAAATACTTTCCAAAATATGCAAAGTGAAAGTGGCCTAAAGGCAATGTCACTTCTTCTCTACCCCAGTTTGCCATTTTATTGCCATTTGTTATGACGGGATTCAGAACCCTTCAGCCACAATTCATACAGTAAAGAATATTTACTGTATTTACCACCTCATTAAAGTGGTATTCCCATCACTAGGATATGCCCCCATTGTCTGACAGGTGCAGGTCCTACCTGTGGGATCCGCACCTACACTGAGAACGGAGCGGGGAAAGGTGGTGGCTGGAGGACCCGGGTTTTCCGGGGTTCAGCCACCACCAAGTGCTCTCCCCGTAGTAGTGAATGGGAGTGCTTGCGCAGCCACTGCTCCCATTCATTTCTATGGGACCAACGGAAATAGCCGAGCGCTGGCTATTTTCTGCGGCCCCATAGAAATGACTGGAGGGTGGCTGTGCATGCTCAGTGCACCCTCCACAACTTTCAGGGCTCCGTTCAAAGTGTAGGTGTGGGTCCCAGAGGTGGGGCCTGCACCTATCAGACAATGGGGGCATATCCTAGCGATATGCCCCCATTGTCTGAGATGAGAAAATCCCTTATATTACCATTACTCATCATGGTTCAGCACAGACGGATCCGTTCAGATAATACAAACGTCTGCATCCGTTCAGAACGGATCCGTTTGTATTATCTCTAACATAGCCAAAACGGATCCGTCCTGAACACCATTGAAAGTCAATGGAGGACTATCGTTATAGAAAACCGATCCATTCCCATTGACTTACATTGCGTGCCAGGACGGATCCATTTCGTCAGACGGACACCAAAACGCTGCAAGCGGCGTTTTGTTGTCCGCCTCTAGAGCGGAATGGAGACGGAACGGAGGCAAACTGATGCATTCTGAGCGGATCCTTATCCATTCAGAATGCATTAGGGCAAAACTGATCCGTTTTGGACCGCTTGTGAGAGCCCTGAACGGATCTCACAAACGGAAACCAAAACGCCAGTGTGAAAGTAGCCTTACTTATAATACTATTTGAAAACAACTAATCATAGCCTATGTCCAGGCAAGCTCCAGTCTGGGCAGTATAACCCAGACTATTTGGAAGAGTAATCTGAATATATAATTCCATTCATCTCAATATCTCCTCCCATGAATATACCTTTCTTGTATGCACATTGGAGTTTACATGCTTTTGAGAAAAACTTCAATTACTAACCCCAAGGATGCAATTATATTTAATGAGCAGAAACAACATATCACAAAATAAGTAGTTTAATTACTCGGCTCTTTTGATAACTTAGTAAATAAAAGGGGTTCTTCCTAGTTTTGACCAGGCCATTGTTAGCATCTGATCTCTGCAGATTAACCTAAGGCCTCATGCACACAACCGTGCCGTTTTTTGCGGTCCGCAAACCGCGGATCCGCAAAAAACTGAAGCCGCCCGTGTGCCTTCCGCAAAACGGACAAGAATAGGACATGCTATATTTTTTTTTGCGGGGCCTCGGAACGGAGCAACGGATGCGGACAGCACACGGAGTGCTGTCCGCATCTTTTGCGGCCCCATTGAAGTGAATGGGTCCACACCCGAGCCACAAAAACTGTGGCTCGGATGTGTACCCGAAAAACGGTCGTGTGCATGAGGCCTAATGAAGAGCTAGGAGCACTCCTGTGTGCTCAATGTCTGTCCTTTTAAACACAGACCATTAATGTAGAAGTCCTGAAGAACCTCTTTAAATGTGTTGTCTGAGATAAACATTTTTTTTTTTGTAAAAAAAAAATTAGGTTCTGCTGTTTTAGTGGCAATAAAAAAGGCCATTCAAACACAGGTTTTGCAAACAAAAAAAGGCCAATAAATGCCATATAAAACCCATGCAGCATGGAACAAACATTCATTTCTATGGTGGTAAAATGCCAAATCATGTGTAGGGGCCTTTAAAGGGGATGTCTCACTTCAGCAAGTGGAATTTATCATGTAGAGAAAGTTAATACAAGGCACTTACTAATGTATTGTGATTGTCCATATTGTCTCATTTGCTGGCTTGATCCATTATGCACTGCCTGTTTCCAGGGGTTATTGACACCCCTGCTATCTAGCACTGGTGGCTATGCTTGCATACCATAGGAAAAAGTGCCAGCCTCTCTGGAGGCTGGAATCGCGGGAGTGTGCATTGGCATGAATGTGCAGCAACCCCCGGTCCAGCCACCCCGTATCTGCGTTGCAGCGGTTGCAGTCGGCCCTTGAAACGGGCAGTGTATATGAAAAAATGAATCCAGCCAGCAAAGGAGACAATATGGACAATTACAATACATGAGTAAGTGCCTTGTAGTACCTTTCTCTACATGATAAATGCCATTTGCTGAAGTGAGACAACCCCCTCAGGCCTCTTTCACACGGGCAAGATTTCCACGCGGGTGCAATGCGTGAGGTGAACGCATTGCACCCGCACTGAATCCAGACCCATTCATTTCTATGGGGCTGTGCACATGAGTGGCGATTTTCACGCATCACTTGTGCGTTGCTTGAAAATCGCAGCATGCTCTATTTTGTGCATTTTTCACGCAATGCGGGCCCCATAGAAGTGAATGGGGCTGCGTGAAAATCGCAAGCATCCACAAGCAAGTGCGGATGTGGTGCGATTTTCACATATGGATCATGTGACGGACCATGTGATGAGCGCAGTGACGTCACCACAGGTCCTTTTCCTCAAAGAAGAAAAAAGAAGACAACCCGGGCTGCGCGAACAAGTGGATTAAGGTGAGTTAAATAATTTTTTATTTTTTGATCCCTCCATCACTATTTTACTTAGCATTCTGTATTAAGAATGCTATTATTTTGCCTTATAACCACAACACCTAACCCAAACCTGAACTTCTGTGAAGAAGTCCGGGTTCGGGTTTAGGTACCAAACATGACGATTTTTCTCACGTGCGTGCAAAACGCATTAAAATGTTTTGCACTCGCGCAGAAAAATCGCACATTTTCCTGCGACGCACACCGCATCTTATCAGGCCCAAATCCATGACGCCCGTGTGAAAGAGGCCTTAAGGTTGCATTCACAGAGGCATAATATGGCACTGTGCAGTACACAAATATTTAGTGGCAGAAAGGGGATCAGAAGGTTTTACAGTTTCTTTAGCAGATTTATTCTAGTAGGTGACTAGAAGTAGTTTTCAAATGTCTTACTTGTTCTGTTACAAGTTTGTGTTGATTTTTAAGGGTCTCATTGTCCGTCTGCAGAGCCTGTGCCACCTGTTCATTTACTTTAGTCTGCTTCGAGAGGCTCTGTAATTAAAAGAAAATAATTAGGAGAGACCATATCCTGAAGACACGAAGGGAATATATTATATAGCAGTTTTAGGCTACTTTCACACTAGCGTTAATATTTTCTGGTATTGAGCTCAGTCATAGGGTCTCAATACCGGAAAAAAACGCTTTAGTTTTGTCCCCGTTCATTGTCAATGGGGACAAAACGTAACTGAACAGAAAAGAATGCTCTAAAATGCATTCCATTCCGTTCTCATACTGGAGAGCAAACCGCAGCATACTGCTGTTTGCTTTCCGTACTGGGATACGGAGCAAGACGGATCCATTATGACACACAATGCAAGTCAATGGGGACGGATCAGTTTTCTCTGACACAATCTGACACAATAGAAAACGGATCTATCCCCCATTGACTTTCATTGGAGTTCATGACGGATCCGTCTTGGGTATGTTAAAGATAATACAACCTGATCCGTTCATAACGGATGCAGATGGTTGTTTTATCAGTAACTGAAGCATTTTTGCCAGCCCTGTGCTCTGATGAAATCTCGCACCGTTTAATTTTCGGCGCAGGCGTGGTGAGGAAGCTGGTAGGCCTGCGAGCGTCTTTCCCTCACAGCTCCTGCGCCGAATGCTGAATGGCATGAGATTTCACCAGAGCACAGGGCTGGCAGACAGATGCCAGCGCTGCCTGGCTCTATCAATCAGGACTTGGAGGGAGGCGACAAAGGTGGGAGAACGGAGCCTCTAGGAGCAGGAACATTGCCCCCCCCCCAACCCCCCCTGCTCCTAGAGGCTTATTAGCATATTATAAAAGTTAGCTTAATAGGGTTAAATCTGGTGACAGAAACCCTTTAATTGGGTATGTTACTACCACTACCATGAGAGAGAAAAACTACCGCATATTAGACAGTAATTTTCAAAGGGTTGTCACAGGACAAACCACCACCATTTGTTTGAACAGCTGTCATGTAATACAACATTAATCATAAATATATTAATACTAGCTGAAGGACCTGGCTTCGCACAGGTATATTTCATCTATTTCATTAAATGTTTGTGTATGTCGTTAAAAGATATCGAAAGTATCCACTATAACCGTGACATCTACAGTACTCCACCCCCTTAAGGCTAGTTTCACACTAGCGTTCGTCGGTCCGCTCGTGAGCTCTGTTTGAAGGAGCTCACGAGCGGACCCGAACGCCTCCGTCCAGCCCTGATGCAGTCTGAATGGAGCGGATCCGCTCAGACTGCATCAGTCTGGCGGCGTTCAGCCTCCGCTCCGCTCGCCTCCGCACGGACAGGCGGACAGCTGAACGCTGCTTGCAGCGTTCAGCTGTCCGCCTGGCCGTGCGGAGGCGAGCGGATCCGTTCAGACTTACAATGTAAGTCAATGGGAACGGATCCGCTTGAAGAGGTCACCATATGGCTCAATCTTCAAGCGGATCCGTCCCCCATTGACTTTACATTGAAAGTCTGAACGGATCCACTCAGGCATCTTGCGCACTTGCGTACTGAACGGAGCCTCCGTCTGCATTAATATGATCGGATCCGTTCAGAACGGATCCGATCAAGCGCTAGTGTGAAAGTAGCCTAACAGTGACTTCCACAGCCCTGCATCCCTTAACACTGACCCCCCCCCCCCCCCCACACACACACAGGGCCCCATCTCTTTAAAATGGGACCTCCACAGCAGCCACCCCCTTAACTTTGAGTTCCACAGCACCCCACCCCCTTGACAGAGACCTCCACAGGGGCCTGCCCCCTTAATAGTGACCTCTACAGAACCCGCCCCTTAACACTGACCATAGGTTACAGTCCCTTTAACTGACCTCCACCATTCCCAGCCCCCTTAACAGAGACCTTCACAGCGACTGCCCCTTTAACAGTACCCCGCCCCCTAACAGTGACCTCCACTGTACCCCGCTCCCTTAACAGCGATCTCACAGTACCCCTCTGCCCCTTTATTAGTGGCCTCCACAGTGACCTTCACAGTGCCCGCCCCTTTAACAGTGACCTCCACAGTGGCCTGCCCCCTTAACAGTAACATCCACAGCGCTCTCCCCTTTAACACTGACCTTCACAGCAGCCGCCCCTTTATTAGTGACCTCCACAGTACTCCGTCTCCTTAACAGTGATTTCCACAATAACCCGCCCCCTTAACAGTGACCTCCACAGAGCTCCGTTCCCTTAAAATGTGACCTTCACAACACCCCGCCCCCTTAACAGTGGCCTCTATAGCACCCCACCCCTTAACACTGACCTCCATAGCGGACCGACCCCTTAACTGTGACCTCCACCGTTTCCTGCCCTCTTAACAGAGACCTCCACAGTGCCCTCCCCTTTAACAGTGACCTCCACAGCATCCCATTAAGGGGGTTAACAGTGACCTTCACAGCGGCCGCCCCTTTATTAGTGACCTCCACAGTACCCCGTCTCCTTAACAGTGATTTCCACAACACCTCGCCCCCTTAACAGCCTAACAGTGGCCTCTACAGCAATCTGCCCCTTAACACTGACCTCCTTAGCGGACCGTCCCCTTAACTGTGACCTCCACAGCAGCCTGCCCCTAGGGTGGCCAGAGGTCCAGTTTTAGGCCAGGCAGTCCGGCTTTCAGACTCCCTGTCCTCTGTCCAGCGCAGGGCCTGGACAGACACATGGATGTCCTTTTGAACTGCTCCTCTCATACAGCAACACTGTGCTGTCTGAGCGTGATCTGCAGGGAGAAAGTCACCCTCCCTCCCACCCCTGCAGCTGACAGAAAATTTTTACCTTCATTTTTCAATCCCCGTCGGCTGCAGAGTGGGAGGGGGCGAGGAAAACCGGGCAGGGATGTGGCTTAATGGGACCTGGGGGCGGGGTTTTTAAGTCCATCTTTTGAGGGTGGCCTGAATGGCCACCCCACCTGCTCCGTTAACTGTGACCTCCACAGAACTCCGCTCCATTTACAGTGTCATCCACAGGGCCCTGACCCTTTAAAGCTGACCTACAGCAGTGAGTAAAAATTTGTGGATTGTTATGGAAACCTGGTGTAAAACTGTGTGTATGTGGAGACTAAGGGCCTGCAAGCTTGTATTGGCTGATAAGGGTCATGTGACCATGCAGCTATTGGCTAATGCATTTTTGGGAATATCTCAGGAACGGTACGTGCTAGAGAGCTGAGACCTGGTCTAAAACCTTCCCGGACACCTGATGTACCTGCCAAATTCGTGATTCTAAGTGTGACGGTGCTGATTCCTTTAGCGGACATACACACATATACACATACACTCAGCTTTATACATTAGATGGAGACATAGTTATCAGAAACTGGAATAAAGGGGCGGGCTAACTCCAATAAATAATTCTCTTTGGTGAAAAAAATGAATAAAAAATATACTGTAACTTTCTAAACTTTACTAATGGCCCAGTTTCAATGTCTGCTGCGTATCTCCAAAGTGTAAATGAAGATGTTCTGACCCAGGCTCCGGTGGCAAGGAGCTTCCTCCCTCTCTCTGTTGGTCATGTCATGAAGAGGCTCTCTGTCTGGCTCAATTCATTAGCTAAGCCAGCCCCCCTTGTCTGTCCCTGCATCAGTTGTGATGGAGAAGAGAGCTGGTAAGGTAAAGTGTGGAAAAAGTTTCTAAAGCCCTAATAAATCGGGTGTTAAGGCACGTGCTCTAAAATTTGGATGTGATTATGTCAATCAAATGACAAATCAATGACCCATAAGGACAATAAGTTTTGCTAAGGGTACGGCCACATATGGTGTAAATGCTGGAGATTCTCCGCAGTGTAATTTTTTACTGAACATTCCCAGTGTTTACAGTATCACTGAAGTGGATGGGATTTCAGAAATCTCATCCAGACACTGCGGATAAAACCCAAAGAGTAAACTGACTTGTGCTACAGATTTTTAATCCACAGCATGTGAAATTGATGCTGCTAACAGAGGTCACACGATGGTTTCCGAAAGACAAAAAATATTCCTCTTAGCATTTTAAAGGGGTATTTTCAGCCGAAGAATATAAAATAAGGGTAAAATAAGTGTGACTTTTTTTTCTGGCCATTACTTTTTTTTTTTTTTTATTAATGTAGTCATATGAGGGCAAATTGTGAGGCAAATTGTATTTTAGTGACATCATTTTGGGGTAAATATAAATTTTATTAATTTACATATAATTTATTTTTATGAACTTTTTGGGGTGGTAATGGCAAAAAAAAATGCTCTGCCATTAGTTTTTGCACTTTAAATGTATGACTTTCACTGTACGGCATTAACTAGTGTGTTACTCCAATGATATGCAAATTTGCCTCTCTGGTCCAGATGTCAACTCCTTACTATCCAGAATCCCACAATGCCTATCTGCTATATCTTCCTTCTCTCCTCTCGCTTTCTAAAACTTAACATGGATAATTATCTTTCCTCCATCTCACTTAGCCCACCCAAAAGACCTACCTATAAAAGTCAATAACTGCACGCTCTCCCTAGTACCACAAGTCTATTGCTTGGGGAAAATTATGATTCTGCTCTGTTCTTCAAACCCCAACTCAAAAACATCTTTTGGATACGCACATTCCTTGACCACATTGTCTGTACATGCCCTCATCATCTCCTGCCTAGCCTACTGCAACATCCTCCTCTGTGGCCTCCCATCTAGCTCTATCACACCCCTTTAATCTATTCTCAACTCCACTGCCTGACTAATCCACCTCTCCCTCCATTACTCCTCTGTCTATTCTCTCTGCCACTCTCTTCACTGGCTCCCTGTTGCCCAGAGAATCCAGTACAAAACAATGACATACAAGGCCATTCATAACCTGTCCCCTCCATACATCTGTGATCTCCCCGTACCTTCCCAAATGTTATCTTCGGTATTCAAAATACCTCCTTCTCTTCTCTCCTCTTATCTGCTCCTCCCACAATCGCCTCCATGAGTTCTCCCATACCGCTCCTGTATTCTAGAGCTCTCTACCCCAACATATAGGATTATCACCTACCATCGAAAGCTTCAAAAGAGACTGAAAAGCCATATCAGTAGCTTTCTACTCTCATCTACTGTATCCTTCCCCATCCCTAGCAGATTGTAAGCCCTTACAGGCAGGGTCCTCTCTCCTCCTGTACCAGTTTCTAACTTGTTTTTTTCCCTATTGAATTTATTTTGCTTTATGTAAGCCCATCTGTTTTCATATGTACAGCACCATGGAATGAATGGCACTATAATAAATAATAATAATAGTAATTACGGACCAATAATAATTACAGGCCAACTCAATTAAGGCTACTTTCACACTAGCGTTCGTCGGTCCGCTCGTGAGCTCCGTTTGAAGGAGCTCACGAGCGGACCCGAACGCCTCCGTCCAGCCCTGATGCAGTCTGAATGGAGCGGATCCGCTCAGACTGCATCAGTCTGGCGGCGTTCAGCCTCTGCTCCGCTCGCCTCCGCACGGCCAGACGGACAGCTGAACGCTGCTTGCAGCGTTCAGCTGTCCGCCTGGCCGTGCGGAGGCGAGCGGATCCGTTCAGACTTACAATGTAAGTCAATGGGAACGGATCCGCTTGAAGATGACACCATATGGCTCAATCTTCAAGCGGATCCGTCCCCCATTGACTTTACATTGAAGGTCTGAACGGATCCGCTCAGGCATCTTGCGCACTTAGAAAATTTTCTAAGTTATTAATGCAGACGGATCCGTACTGAACGGAGCCTCCGTCTGCATTAATATGATCGGATCCGTTCAGAACGGATCCGATCAAGCGCTAGTGTGAAAGTAGCCTAATGCGATACCAAATATTTATAGTTTTATGTGTTTTTACTACTTTTACACAACGATTGCATGCCTTGTTATGTTGCTGCATTTCAAGAGGCAGAACTCATTCATTTTTGCACTGTTGTAGCCATATGAGTGCTTGTCTGTGGGGTAAGATGTGGTTTTTCATTTGTAGCAATTTTTGACGTATATGGGATTTATTGATTAGTATTTATTATTTTGGGGGGTGATGGTGAATGGGTGCAAAAACAAGTCAGTATATTTTTTATTAAGTTGTTCACAGGGTTGTTTAAATAACATGTTACCTTTATTATACGGGTTGTGGCAAACATGGTGTCGATATCATATATATATGTGGGCATGTTTTTTTTTTTACAAAATAAAGCCACTTTTTATGGAAAAAAAATGTTTTTTATATATAAATTTTATTAACTTTAACTACTTACTAACGTTATTCTTTTTCTTTTTTTTTTTTGTAACACTAGGAGACATTACTTTTATAATGCACTGGTATATCTTGTATTCTTATGCATTATAGCCTATAACTGTACCAGTGGACAGTCTGTCCATTAGGCTGTGTCTGTGGTCCAGTCTAAGGCCTCCTGCACATGACCATAGGTGTCACATTGCAGTATTGCGGACCGCACTTGCGGATCCGCAATACATGGGCACCGTTCCATGTGTATTCCGCATCACGGATGCAGACCCATTCACTTAAATGGGTCCGCAAATCCAGTGATGCAGAATGGTGCGGAATGGAAGCACGGAACGGAACCCTACGGAAGCACTACGGAGTGCTTCCGTGGGGTTTCGTCCCGTACCTCTGTTCCGCAAAAAGATAGACCATGTCCTATATTTTTGCGGAACGGCTGAATCGCGGACCCATTAAAGTAAATGGGTCCGCGATCCGCTGCGGCTTCCCCGCGGTTGGTGTTCATGCCACGGGGCACGCACGTTCTGATGCAGGAGGCCTAATAGACATACAGTCATGTTAGGCCCCCGGCTGCCATTCTGATCGTTGATGGTGACATAGTGAGTCCTCTCTAACTGCCTAGATGCCGCTGTGTTATTAAAACCTCTGGCAGCAGGTATTACTGGTGGCTTTCAACCTTTGCAATGAAAGAAGAAATATCCTGGCTGCAATGCCACTGCAAAAAAACAGACCATTTCGGGAATTTTTTGTGGTGGTGGATTTTCGACTCCAAGAGTGGCCATACCCTAATAGTTTCTGTCAGTGACATTTACCTCACTTAGGCCTCAGTCACACGGCAGTGCTTTGGTCAGTGCTTTCCATCAGTGATTGTGAGCTAAAACCAGGAGTGTAGGCTTCACAGAGATCAGGTATAGTGGAAAGCTCTGCACCTGTTCTGTGTTTAGAGCCACACCTGATTTTGGCTCTAAATCACTGACCAAAACACTGACGTGTGAATGAGGCATTAGGCTACATGCACACGACCGTATGTGTTTTGTGGTCTACAAAAAAAAAAAACGGATGAAATCTGTATGCCATCCGTTTTTTTTGTGGATCCATTATAACCATGCCTAAAACGGACAACAATAGGACATGTTCTATTTTTTTTGCGGGGCTACAGAACGGACATACGGATGCGGACAGCACATGTGTGAAAGGAATGGGTCCGCATCCTATCCGCAAAAAAAAATGAATGGACATGGAAACAAACAACGTTCGTGTGCATGTAGCCTTAGGCACATAACAGGAATACTCTTGTGCTTCCTGATGCAGTATCTAGAAATAGTTACCTTTAGAATATCTTTCAGCTGGTAAAGAGAAGCCAAAGTTTGGTTCTTTTGCTCCTGTAATTCCACATCACGTGATTGGCATCCTGGTTAAAGTACAGACCATGTGGTTAATTTTATATAAATATATTATATAATATGTAAATAAATACAATTTAGGATAATAAATTATTTCCCATCAGGAAAACCCTTGTCCATGTACTCTATTAGGACCATACTACATGTTGCGCTGGCCCTGGCTTTCCCCAGAAAAATCAGTTGAGGGTCTGTAGCGAAAAATTTACAGAAGTTTTTGTTGTATATTGTTATTGTAATGGTTTTTTAGAAAGTGGTGGCATATCACTGGGATATGCCATAACTGTAAAATGGGGGAAAGAGTCTAACCTCTGAGACCCCCACCAGTCTTCCCTGGTTTAGCATTTTTCACTTTCTGTTTTGCAGGGAACTGCAGTGCAGCCCATTCATTAGAATGGGTCTGGCCTTATTCTAAGGCCCCTTTCACACGGGCGTTGCGGGAAAATGTGCGGGTGCGTTGTGTAGCAACAAGGACCTTTGGTGACGTCACAGTCATCACATGATCCATCACCATGGTAAAAGATCATGTGATGGATCATGTGATGACTGTGATGTCACCAAAGGTCCTTGTTTCTACACAAAGCTAAGATGAAGACAGAAGGAGATGCCGGGCTACGCGAGCAAGTGGACTAAGGTGAGTTAAACTATTATTTATTAATTTTTTTACTCCCCCAGCGCTATTTTACTATGCATTCTGTATTCAGAATGCTATTATTTCCCCTTATAACCATGTTCTAAGGGAAAATAATAATGATCGGGTCTCCATCCCGATCCTCTCCTAGCAGAGGTCTCATTTAAATAGATTAAAAATTAAGGTAAATATGGCAATAAGTGGTTTGAGGACTGTCAGGCCTCTTTTCCCCTTTTATGACCACAGTTCCATAGCAACTTGTGGTTTGTGCACAGAAACATGAATAATCTGAGGCTAGCTGGATACTGGGGACATGCTGAAATGTTAGCGCTGTAAGGCTACCTGCACACTTTGCAGATTATATGTGGTTTTTATGCATGGAAAAAGGCAATGTAATACAGTACCAGAAATACAGTACCAGCAAAGGGAATAAGATTTAACACATGTGGATTTTTGATGCGAAATTTCTCTTTTGAAACCCACACCCAGTGCATTCAAACGGATAGGCTGAGCAGGCAGCAATTACCTCTACTGCATGTGGACAAGCCATGGTTTATTGCAACAGCAGATCAATGTGCTGCATAAATGATGATTTTACCAGATTAGGCTACCTTCACACTTGCATTTTTGCCTGATCCGGCAAGGAACGGGCTGCATCCGTCATAAACAGATCCGGTTGTATTATCTTTAAAATAGCAAGGAAAGATCTGATAAAACGGATTCGGCACCATTGACTTGCAGTGGTTTACTGTCCAGCATGGGAACGCAAACCAAACGGGATGGAATGCATTCTGGTGCACTCCGTTCTGTTCAGTTCAGTTTTGTCTCCATTGACAGAATGCCGGATCTCAATACCAGAAAAGATAAACGCAGATGTGAAAGTATCCTTAATGAGCATTTTGCTTATTCATCGGGTGATCTATGCACACTGCAACCAATGCTATTACAATAGAGGGAGGGAGGGGAGGGGGGGGCGCACACTGCCACCAATGCTATTACAATAGAGGGAGGGGGGGGGGGGGGGGGGGCGCACACTGGCCACCAACGAGTTAACTACAGGGGAGGGAGGGGGGGCCCACTGGCCACCAATGAGTTAAAAACGGGGGGGTCTGCCCCCTGCTGCCTGGCAGCACCTGCCAGGCAGCAGGGGGCAGTCATGTACACAGTTTTTTTGTATATTCTAACCTGAAGCGTTCCCATCACCATGGGAACGCCTCTGTGTTAGAATATACTGTCTGATCTGAGTTTCACGATGTAGCTCATATCCGACAGTATATTCTAACATAGAGGCGTTCCCATGGTGATGGGGACGCTTCAAGTTAAAATATACCATCGGATTGGAGAAAACTCCAATCCGATGGTATTAAAGAACTCCAGACTTTACATTGAAAGTCAATGGGGACGGATCAGTTTGAAATGGCACCATATTGTGTCAACGTCAAACGGATCCGTCCCCATTGACTTGCATTGTAATTCAGGACGGATCCGTTTGGCTCCGCACGGCCAGGCGGACACCAAAACGACTTTTTTTTCATGTCCGTGGATCCTCCAAAAATCAAGGAAGACCCACGGACGAAAAAACGGTCACGGATCACGGACCTACGGACCCCGTTTTTGCGGACCGTGAAAAAATACTGTCGTGTGCATGAGGCCTAAATGCGGCTTTAGGCAGACTGCCAGACGTAGCTCAGCTAATCAGCTCCAGGCTGGATCTGCACTGTATGGAGAAAGGTAAAAAACAGCTTGGCTGCAGTAAAGACAAGCCCTGTCTCATACTGATCACATTTTTTCCACCACCTACAGATTTACAACAAAATACTTATTATTTAGTGGGCAATACAATACAGTATTGGGTTACACTAATAATAATAATAGTAGGATTTGAGGAACCAACCAACTGTAATCACAATGGAGACATAAATAATGCACCAGTCACAGTCAGGGTTCGGCTGCATGGCGCTATTGGCCCAAGGATCATAGTGAGATCACAGTGTAGCGGCCGTAGCATAGGAATGAATGGGGTTGCAGCATGACTTGCACATGTGCTGCCACCACGAACCCAGAATCGCAAAAAATAAAATAAAAAAAACACTGCTGCATTTTTTTGTGATTATGGGGTCTGTGCCAACGTATGGGTCACACTGTGACCCCATTAATTTCTATGTTAGAACCACTAAACCGCAATACCACTGCGATCCTTGAGCTATGATCTGCAGACATAGCTGCAATACACTTAGGTCACATAGCTGCAACAGATATTATTCTGGCCTGAGAAAATCACTCCAAAAAAAATGTGAATTACACATGTCCCACCTTTAATTGCATTGTCTAGTTGCTGCAGGAAGACTTCACAGCGAGGACAATTATGTGTACTTGCTTCATTTTGGGATCCTGCTGGACTCCAACTCTTCAGTTCAGTGTGGGAATCCTTACCAGTATTAAATGAAGAGACTTTTCCATTTTGCTCTTGCATTTCTGCGAGCTATAAAATCCAGGAGGACAAAGTTACAACATACCAGCATAAGAAAGTAACATGGCAGATTTAAGGTTCTTGCTCATTGCTAACAAACAGACCAAAAAACTGAATACTGATTAATGCCTAGCTGCTCATCAATGACAATGTGGCCATATTACTGAAGTGAACGCATTGTATATTACTGCAAGATACCGTTCAGTTACAGAAAACACATTTTACTGCTATCTGCATGGCGTACGAGATAAAGTCAAGCAATGCTTTTTGAAAAAGTATAGTGACTCGCAGAGGGTGCTGTCCATGTCCAGGAGACTGTCTTTTTGTTTAAGCCTTTCTTATGTGGCAAGGAATCTTCTCCTGGACTTGCAGTAACAGAACAATCTGCCGTTGCACTGCCTGAATTGCGGCATTCGAACTTGCTCGAATTCTACCTTGCATATGCTTGAGCATCTGTATGAGTAGCATAAAGCACTGAATGATTGCATGCACCAGACCACCCCAGCAAGTAGCATGTGTTGTTTTGAGTTCAGGTAGTGGCAGCTCATCAGAGATGCATGTCGCATACTCAGGCCCTTCGAAGAGGCCACCAGATTTGTCAGTGGGGACAACTGTGGCATCAATAATGTCATCCCCATGATATTTATCCTACAGTGAAGCAAGGGATGGCAGAAGCTTATGCATCATGCTGGCCACCCTGTGGCTGTTAGGGACCCATATGGAGAAAGTCCCAATGAAGGAGGAAGTGGATAATGAGCGAGCATGAGGAGCTACCACTAGAGGACTAGGAGAAGGAGGAGTCGCTTGAGCAGAAGGATGAGGCTGATGATGATGACGACACTGGTCATGATGAGCAATCATCTCAGGTGGGGGGCCAGGTGGGGGGCAGAGTCGGAAAGGACTGAGTCCTTTCACACTGGCGAACATGTCAAGCTGCATACTTGCTTACACACTGATAGGCATATGGTTTGCATGAAGCAATCTGATGATTACTGGATAGCCATGCTTTTAGACCCTTACTATCAATGCAAAATGGGGCATTCTGGAAGAAGACCAAATTACTTTATTACCAGGATACACTGTGTATGAAGCTTGCTGCGGCTTATGGCAAGAAGATGCCTGCTGCTTGCATGTCTGGCCATAAATCCCCTCTCAACCTCTCCTTATCAGCCTCCAGTGTTACCTCAGAGAGGGTTTTCAGCATGGCAGGTGGCATTGTCACAGCCAAGCTGAGAAAGTTGTCCGCCAGTGTACAAAACATAATTTTTGTGAAAATGAATCAGGCATGGATTTTTGAGAATTTTCACAAACCTGGCTCAGGATAAAAAATAGATCTGCAACTGCTGACGGTGTCCCAAAATGTCACTAATGCTGTCTGCCTACCTATCATCAAGTTCTGTACTGTATGGCTGCTGCTGAGCAATCACTGCAGCTGTTACACCCTGCTGTTAAACACCTACTGCCCCTCCTATTACCCCTACTGCCACTACACAGTCTCCACTACTACTACTACGACTACTACTAACCAATGCAGCCGCATAGATATACTTACTGCCTTGTCTGTTCCATGCTGTGCTGCTACATCTGCCACTACTCTGGACGCTTGTGCAGAACAAGCCACTGTTTCTTTTGACCTAAAAGGCTATGTACGCCTTTAGAGGCAATTTTATTTTTCCATTGGCCTTTATTAAAAATATTGAACTGTTCTGTCACAAAGGGTTAACAGTTTTTCTAGCTGTGCGGTACTTTCAATTTCACTTTGTGGTCATCCAATAAACCTTATCGCTAAACTTCTAAGAGGTTATACACACTTATTTAAGCCACATTCTTATGAGTGTTCATAATGTCAGAGAGCAGAGATAAGGAGTATGTCTGCTCCTGGTCTGACCTAAAAGACTAAAATCTCAAGGGTGGTACTAGAGCATGTACAGAAAAAATGATGCCATATTTTTAAATAAAGACCAATTCAAAAATTATTTGTAGCTCAAAATGAGTACAATGCAATAATAAATCAAATTGCCCCTAAGGTGTACATAGCCTTTAATGTATGTGTGTATAAACAGGGGTAGGGATCTGCCCCTGTTAAGGCATAATTTTTGGACACTTGGATCCAAAACACAGTGTGTATAAACACCACCTGCCCACAATAAAAGACAATTTTTAGAAGGCTCCTAATGTGAAAATACACAACACATGCAACAGCGCATTGTGTTTATAAGCACACTGTTTTTTCACACCATCAACCATTCATTCACCCATACCTATATGTCAGGGTCACTCTGCCATTGTATTAAAGAGCTTAAAGAGGGGAGAGGGGAAGAGAAAGTGCACAAATTTATAAAAAGATAATGAAAATATTAAAAAGTTTTAGGAGATTTCAGAGTGTCATCAATTTTTTCAGGCCAAGTAGAGCACATTTGATTTGCGTAGAATAAAAAAAAATAATAATCCAACAAATTGGACACAAAACTAATTTTAAGAAGTTCATCAACTCTACTTTGTACCTTTAACTGCAGGGAGGACGTTTCAATGTTCATCTCGGTCTTCTCCATCTCCCTAATCTGCTGGAGATGCTTCATTGCATGGTCCCTATGTAAGTTGCGAAAAACAAATTATATTTGCCTGTTAGTGTCATGCGGCCATTGTAAGTTTAAATGGTCAGTAACTTTTCACACAACTTTACATTAAAATATTACAGGTGAATATAAGAACCTTTGTAATATATATTATCAGAAAAAATATCTCTTTCTCCACCAATTAGCTCTTTTCCTGCTTCCCAAAACATCAGTTCCTAAACTAAAATTCTCGCTGAAATTTCCGCTTATTCCATTTTATGAGACCAAGACAGGCTGTCAGCTAACTTAAAGATCAGATTACAAGCTCCAGAAAAAAAATCTATGGAGAGGGGGAAGGAGAGGAGTGAGCTGCAGTGAGGGACTTCACTGTGAAGTGCTCTCTGCATTGAGCTGCTTCACAGCCCCTCCTATTTGCTGTTATGTATGCAGCACCCAACCAAAAGACTACTACGGTCACTTTTTAGAGCAGAGTAGTGGGGCTGTGAAGCAACTCAATGCCCAGCATTTCACAGTGAAATCCCACCCTAGGAACTTGAGAAAACTAAATTTGGCAAAATAAAACTTCATATTCTCGATATTCCTAATAAATATCCACAATTGGTATGTTTCTACTGCTGTCCCCAGCACCTACCTAGTGCTGTCAACAGTATGGCATGGTCAAAACTGCCGGAAGACTCCAGTAAAATTTTATTGGCTGGAAAAGTGATTAATAACTTACTTGTCTTCCATCTGTTTCTGTAGAGACATGACCAGTTTCTCCAGTCGCACATTCTCTGTACTGCATTCTGTGTACTATGGAGAGTATAACAAATTATGTGTACATACATAGAAAATAAAGTGTGTATTAAGACTACTTGTATGTACTGAATCTCATTTCTAAACACATGAAAGGACCAGACATGTGTTTTACCTTATTAAATATTAAATGTCTGGTGATGACTGGTTGTTTATATTCATAATCATTATCACAATACTTATATGCATGGCTGCCATGGAAGAAAGTTGATGCTAGCATGATGTATGTTTTTTTTTACTTGGTTGTAGAATAGCACAGGGGTAGGGGCACTGGGTACTTTTTGTCTCCCTGCAGGAATTTATCTATAACACAAGGCAGATTTGCTGCAGATATTTATGCAACCGTCAAAAACCTCTGAATAGAGTTTGGAAAAATCCATGCACCTGCTGCAGAAACAATGCCATTCAGATACATAGAACTGATTCTCAGTTGCAGAAATATATAATTACAAACCTGGTCCCGAGCAGACTCCAGTTCATGATATTGTTCTTCTAGTTCTGTGTCTTTTGTCTTCAACATGTCCCAGACCTTTTGTAGTTCCTCCCGAACTAGCATTAATTCAGAGTCCACTTCCTCCAAGGAGGCCTGATTAAAATATCCAGATTAGAGACCACTGAGGCTGCAAGTATTTGAATGTAATAATAACAGAACTTTATCAACTTATTAAAAACATTTAAAGAATACTTGTACTTTCAGAAAAGTTTTGATATGTCATAGTGGCATTTCAAAGGGTTTGATTGACGGGGGTCTGAGTGCTGAGATTCCTGCCCATCACTAAAATGATAAGTTAGAAGAGCTCACACAGAGTAGCGTTTCTCCTCACTGCTGGTGACGGGCTCAGTGACTTTCTACCGAGCGTGTTTTTAGCTCTTTGTGAGCGCTTCTAACTCATTTTGGCGATCAGCAGGAATCTCAGCAGACCCCCACCGATCAAAATCTTTGATATGTCCCCATGCCATATGAAAACGTTTAAAAAGAAAAAAAACGGGCACACTTTCAAAGTTTCATAATCCATATTAACAACAGGACACAACATAAATATTTTATTTTATGCTCACCTTTATATATCCAGATTTCTTACGTTTTAACTCTTCCAGTTCCTGTTTTACAGGCAGAACAAATGTTTAGGCAAACTATAATTAATACTAGTAATATATGATAACAGAGTGTTACATAACAAAAAGGAGATCCCTTCATTCATCTTTGCAACATTTAATCTCAACTGTGGAGCTTTTTTGAAGCACTGCTTGTCTAAAGGGAAAACCATAGGATCTGACTTGTTAAACTTTAACCACAATCAAGCTACCTCTAATTTAGGCTTGAGTCAGACTGAAGTATTTTTCATCCATGTGCTTTCTGTATGTTCAACACACTGCACACAAACAGTAGGCAGTCTGTGTAAAAACAAGCTAAAAGTCAATGGTACAATTCACACCTCACTGTTCTACACAGAACTCAGGGTGTGCACTACTTTTCTCCGTATCTCAAAGAACAAGGATCTGGACACCACTGGAGACATCTGTCATTGGCAGCTGCCAGGACAATGTCCTACACAGACATAAGAACCACTGCAGACTGAATGAAGCCTAAAGAGGAAATCCTGAAGATACTGGCAGGGTTGGCTGATAAAAATCTCATGTCTGTTGCCCGCTTTAAAGTTTCTCACCTCCTTTAAAGTAAATATAAGTTCATCCTTCTGCTTCTTTGCTTCTCTTTCTTTTTCCAGCTGCTGCTCTAAACTGTAAATTTCAGACCTGAAATCAAACAGAATCATATTGAAAAACAGTGCAAATGCAGAAATAAGAAATCAACTTACTATACTATGGAAATTCATTGTTATGCAATCAAAATGTATAGTTTCTCTGGTGTAAAATACTCTGTTAGCTAGCATGATGTATGTATTGTGAGGTCCAGAAACTTCAGATCTGCAAAATATGGATACAGGCTGTGTGCATGCTGCATTTTTCGCAAAACCAATAGTAGAAATGCTTATTCTTTTCCGCAAAATAGACAAGAAAAGGACAGGTTTAACAATGTGAAGGATGGACAGATGGATGCAGACAGCATTAAAATGACATATGTATGCTGTCTGCATTTTTTCAGTCCCATAGAAATTCATGGGTCCGCATGTGAACCACAAACAATGCGGATCAAATGCAAACCAAAATTTGGACGTGTGCATGAGGCCTTATTCAGCAGGAACTACTCCTAGGGCTGATCAGTTTTTTTTTTTTTAACAAATCTCTTTTTATTGAGTTGTTTGTGACAATAATAAAGAACATACACTGACATTAAGAGCTGATCAGTTTTGATTGACACAGAAGAGTACGGCTCATTAAAAGATACAGCTCTGATATACATACTATAAGGCTTCTTTCACACGGGTGTTGCGGGAAAATGTGCGGGTGCGTTACATTGTAATGCGTTTTGCATTCGCGAGAGAAAAATCGCGCATGTTTGGTACCCAAACCCGAACTTCTTCGCAGAAGTTCGGGCTTGGGATCTATGTTCTGTAGATTGTATTATTTTCCCTTATAACATGGTTATAAGGGAAAATAATAGCATTCTGAATATAGAATGCATAGTACAATAGCGCTGGAGGGGTTAAAAAAATAATAATAATAATTTAACTCACCTTAATCCACTTGATCGCGTAGCCGGCATCTCTTCTGTCTTCTGTGCTGTGTGGAGGAACAGGACCTGTGGTGACGTCACTCCGGTCATCATGTGATGGATCATGTGATGACCGGAGTGACGTCACCACAGGTCCTGTTGCTGCACACAGCACAGAAGACAGAAGAGATGCCGGCTATGCGATCAAGTGGATTAAGGTGAGTTAAATTATTATTATTATTATTATTTTTTTAACCCCTCCAGCGCTATTTTACTATGCATTCTATATTCAGAATGCTATTATTTTCCCTTATAACCATGTTATAAGGGAAAATAATAATGATCGGGTCTCCATCCTGATCATCTCCTAGCAACCGTGCGTGAAAATGCGGATGCTTGCGATTTTCACGCAACCCTATTCATTTCTATGGGTCCTGGTTTACGTTAAAAATGCACAAAATAGAGCATGCTGCGATTTTCACGCAACGCACAAGTGATGCGTGAAAATCACCGCTCATGTGCACAGCCCCATAGAAATGAATGGGTCGGTATTCAGTGCGGGTGCAATGCGTTCAACTCACGCATCGCATCCGTGCGGAATACTCGCCTGTGTGAAATGGGCCTAACTGTACACTGTCTGTGGGTACGTTACATGACCTGGACAGAGCTTCTTATTGAGCTTTATTGTTCATTGAGTAGTATAGACTGTTTCTTTCTTTTTAGTCAGGAGGGTCAACAGACTCAAACATTGCCCAGTTTTATAAATAGGTTCTACCAGATAACAAACCTTTGCGATTGGCTCACAGAGCTCTGGACTTCCACATCACCATGACAATCCTGAAATGACATACAATATACATGTATCATTTGTTAGTGGCCTTAAACCACCTGCCTAAATTGTGTAGGACCCTCTTCTGCAGTCAAAACAACTTTGATTTGTAAAGGCATGGAGTCCAGAAGACATGCCATTAGGGAATAATGCTGCCATGAAGGGGTGCACTTTGCCTGCAATAATGTTTTTAGGTAGATGGTATATCTAAAAGTAACATCCTCATGATTGCCAGGACCCAGCAGAACATTGTCCAGAGCACATTGCCTCAGCCAGATTGCCTTGTTCTCATAGTGCATCATGGTGCCATCTCTTTACCAGGTAAGGCTCTGTTCACAGTTTCGTCTGACTATTGTAGTTCATCGCATACAGCATTGCCAAATATGAAAGTGTACTGCCGGATTCCCATTGACTATAATAGGATCTGGCTGGACAAAAACTGCTATCATTACAAGGTAACAGCTTCCCCGATCTCAGCGAGAGGAAACAGTTACTAGTGTGGGAGCACACAGCTCCTGCATCTTCACCACTCATATTCTGTGATCAAAATTGACCACGGCATCTGAGGGGTTACATGTCATAGATTGACGTTATTGCAGATCTCAGTTTAAAAAAGCAGAAACCCGCCAGGTATGGCGTCTGCTGTACGGTGGTGGCAATCAAGGGTTTAATTGCCCTAGCTGTTTTGCAAAAATCTTGTATTGAACAGTTTCAGGACATGCCAATGAGTCTTCAATATTTATGAGTTCCAGGCCCTCCCTGCTAACCTGATGCTCATCGCAGTAGGAAAAAAACCTGTCGATCAATGGTGGGAAGGAAGGCAAGAGGCAGGCAGTAGGAAATGGGTGACAGATTTTCTTTAAAGGGGTTATCCAAGTTGAATGTCCTCCCCCTACATGCCCGGGCCCCTCACAGAGGTTGTACTTACCTCGTTCCTTGGCACCCGCGTCACTTCTCATACCTGCACGGCTGCCATTGCATCTCCCCATTGCGCGGATGAAGGAGGGCAGCCAATAGCAGGTCACGATGGAAACAAGCCTCCCTAACCTCACCCCCAATGCTAGGCCTGCTGTTGGCTGCCCTCCTAACGCTGGATGCTTTCATCCACGCGACAGGCAGATGCAACGGCGGCCGTGCTGGTATGAGAAGTGATTGGGAGCAAGGTAAGTACAATCGCTTTGAGGGGCCCAGGCATATGAGGGGGGCATTATAGAACTTGAATAACCCCTTTACGGTAGCAGACAGGAGTCTGCATGGACAGTTTTTGACATTGCAGCCCCGTAAACAGCTGCAGTGCACTTGGTGTTCTGATTCTTTTCTATCATAGTCAGCATTAAAATTTTCAATTTTTTCAATTTTCAACTCAATTCTTTAGGACACACACCCCTAATGCACACTGTTTCGCTCATGGACTATGTTGTGAATGTTGTGTTTGCACACAAAGACACTGACCTGGCTTCTTCTCTCTTCTGCAAGTTTAGATTCCAGTTCTCCTACCCTGCATTGTAGCATCTCCCGACGGCTTTTCTCCAATTCTAGCTGCTGTCGGCGTGCATCTAACTCAATGCGCAGGACAGATCCATTTTCAGTCTGTGTAGCATACAGTATATAGGTTAACAGGTGCTTTTGTAATTGTTCATTAATGTCACACAACCCCTACCTATAAAAATGGGTATTATACATAGTGTACCTCCTCCAGGTGCACCAGTGGCATCCTTTAGACATATATACAGTTGAAAACGGCCCCAGGAACCCCCTCCCCTGCCTCCTAATAGGGGATAGGGGAAGCTGGAGGTAGAGAGCCCACTGTTGAAGGGACCTGCTGTCACAGTGTAGGGGGAGGGGAGGAACACCAGAATGACAACAAAAGGAAAATAACCAGGAACTAGGCCTCAAGGCTAGGGAAAGGGAAATGGTGACCACCTACGGTGACCCTAAACCTAGCCCTAACTCCTGTCAGTATGAATAGACCCTGAAGGTGGGAATATTCATACACTGGAAACCTAGGCCCTAGTAACCCTGAAAATCCCTAGGAGTAGTGACAGGGTCTGAGACCACTAGTTCCTTCCCAGATGAACGAACCAGCGTCTCCGTGAGGCCTAGTAAACAATGAGCAAATGGGAACAACAAAATACAAAGAGAAGTACATTTATCTTCAATAGAAAGTGGATGAGCAGGAACTCAGATGAGGACCACACACCAGCTCTTTCAACTCCAGGCAGAGAATATCAAACGCATGGTATAAAGTGTGAGTCCAGACTAAATAGTATTTATCAGCAGCAAATGCCTGATTTCACAGTCTGATGTGCTGCCAATAACCGAGCACCTTTTGTGAGTTTTCTTTGTTTATCAGTTGAACTGCAGGACAATTACAAAGGCCAATTACTGGGAACAAGCGTGTCTATAAATGTCTATTCCTTATATTTGTCCTGAAAAATCAGGCAGTGTAATAAACCCTTAAATGGCTTGGCCATGTTTTTTACATTTTTAAAATTTCCCCTGACTACATCCAGTGGGATGTCACTGCTGAGGCCAGTCATTGGCTGCACCAGTGAATGGACCCCATCCGTGCAAGAAGTTCACATGCAGTGCCAGAAGTGCAGTGAAAATAGCACGGGATACACTGGGCCAGAACAGGGTGGCGGTGAGCAGGTTAGTATAAAAAAACAAATGGATTGCACTTTGTTGATCTGAAGACATCAGTGGCTGCAGCAGCTTCAGGCTGGGTTTTACACATTGCTTTTAAATAAAAAACGCCTCATAAATGCATTACAAAAAAAAAAGGCTCAAACCCAGTCTCAGAGATGTTAGGGTGCAGCCTCACGTTCAGGTTTAGGTTTTCATGCAGTTTTTGAGGCCAAGATCAGGAGTAGATTTAAAAAAAAAGGGAAGTATTAGGCTCCATTCACACATCCGCAACATGTTTTGCGGATCCACGGAGCTGCGGATCCGCAAAACACGGACAGCGGCAATGTGTGTTCCGCATTTTGCGGACCGCATATTGCTGGCACTATAGAATATGCCTATTCTTGTCCGCAATTGCGGACAAGAATAGGACATGTTCTATTCTTTTGGGGGAACGGAATTGCGGACCCGGAAGTGCGGGTCCGCAATTCCATGTCCGGGCAGCACATCGTGCTGCCCCATAGGAATGAATGGGTCCGCAATTTCGTTCCGCAAATTGCGGAACAAAATTGCGGATGTGTGAATGGAGCCTTATCTGTCCTTAAAGGGAACCTGTCACTATGAAAATTGGCAGGGACCCGATGGCAGAGAAGGCAAGCCTAATGCCTTCCATAAGCATCTGAGCTTGCCTCAGCCTGTGAGATCCAGCCTGTGAGATCCAGCCCTTAGGCTGGGTCTCACAGACAGGCTGTCAGCATAAAAGCTGACAGCCAATGCATTACAATACAGGTTGTATTGTAATGCATTTCAGAGAGGATCAGACCACAGAAGTTGAAGTTCCAGAGTGGGACAAAAATTAAAAGTTTATAACAAAGCAAAAAAAAATGTTTTTGATAATAAAAAAAAGTTTCAAGTAAAAAAAGTTCCCAAAATAAGACACAAAATTGTAAAAAAATATAAAAAAATAAGAAAACCAGACATATTGGGTATTGCCGCATCCATAATGACTGGCTCTACAAAATATCACATGATCCACCCCCTCACCTGAACACCATAGAAAAAAATTAAATAAAAACTGTGCTAAAACAATCATTTTTTGTCACCTTACATCACAAAATAGTACCGTGTGCATTCCGTTTTTTGCAAAATGGAACAGCTGGCCCCTGATAGAACAGTACTATCCGTTATGCGGACAATAATAGGACATGTTCTATCTTTGAATGGAACAGAAAAACGGAAATACGGAAACGGAATTCATACCGAGTACATTCCCTTTTTTTACATTTTCCCATTTTTTTGCGGACCCATTAAATTAATGGTTCCGTATACGGACCGTATACAGAGCGCAAAAAAACGGAACGTAAACGGGAAAAAAAAATTGCGGATCCGCAATACACGAGCACCGTTCCGTATGCATTCCGCGTTACGGATGCGGACCTATTCACTTCAATGGGTCCGCAAATCCGGAGATGCAGAATGGTGCAGAAGGGAAGCACGGAACGGAACCCCATGGAAGCACTACGGAACATGTCCTATCTTTTTGCGGAACGGCCGGATCGCGGATCCATTAAAGTGAATGGGTCTGCGATCCGCTGCGGCTGCCCCATGGTGTTCGTGCATTGCGGCCCGCATTTTGCATTCATTTGGAGGAGGCCTTAGACAGTCTTAATTTTTGGTCACATTTACTACTGAAATTGCGCCTGTTTTGGAAGGCTTTTGCACCTTGTTTGCCTGCCGATATCTGAGCCAATTCAGAATTGTTCTAACTTTTTGCAGAAAATGGCAGCGCTCAGCAGTGGAGACCTGTGATGCCATGGAATTAATGTAAGTGCCAGAGAAATGCTGGGAGATGTGGTTCTCCCCTGTTAAACCTCCTCCCTACTTAGTGGGATGGAAATATGTTATTTAACTGGGACTGAATGTTAGAGGGGCTGAAGGGAGGGGATGGGTGTTAGTTACATGGGACTGGATATTATAGAAGACTGGAGGGTAAGGAGTGATGTTATTTACATGGGACTATGTGTTGGAGGGGGCTGAATGAGGGGATTTAAGTTATTTACATGGGACTGTATGTTATAGAAGACTGTAAAAAAGAAATGTTATTAACGTGGGACAGAAGGGAGAGGACTGGTGTTATTTACATGAGACTGCATGGTATAGAAGACTGGAGGTAGATGAGTGAAGTTATTTACATGGGACTGTATGTTATAGAAGACTGTAAGGAAGAGAGGTTATTTACATGGGACTGTATCATATAGAAGACTGGTGGGAAAGGACTGGTGCTATTTACATGGGACTGCATAGTATAGAAGACTGGACTGAGAGGAGTGATGTTATTTACATGGGACTGTACTGTATATAAGACTGTAGGGAGAGGACAGGCATTATAATTTATGGGGACACTACAGAGAAGATTATAACTCCAGGGGGCACCGCAGGGAACATTATAAATACTGTGGGCAGTGGTGGGGGCATTACTACTACCGAGGGCTCCATAGGTGTGCCTTATAGATTGGCCTTATTTCTATTAGGGGTGCCTTATTAGTACTAAGGGCACTGTGGAGTACTATGGTGGGGCAGGGGGGCTTTCGCCTAGCAGTGAGCCCTGTGACGTCACCGGCACTAATGGATGGGCTTTAGCACTGCCCTAGCCTGCAAAGCCACACATCAGTGCGGGTGACGTCACCGGGAACACTGCTAGGGCTGTAAACAAAACCGCCCTTGCCCTACCCTTTACAGCGCAGGCTAAGGGAGAGCATTGGAGTATGAAATGTCAGAGGGGCTGAGTGAGGCGAGAAGGGGATATGTCCAGGTTTAGCTCTGAACCCGGACAACTGCTTAAAAGGACATCTGTCAGCAGTTTTGAACCTATGAATCTGGCTGACCTGTTACATGCGCACTTGGCTGCTGAAGACATCTGTGTTGATCCCATGTTCATATGTACCCACATTGCTGAGAAAAATTATGTTTTAATTTATGCAAATGAGCTTCTAGGAGAAACAGGGTGTTGCAATTACACCTAGAGGCTCCGGTTTCTCTGCAACTGCAGCTCCCTATCTACTTTGATAGGGCCTGGCAGTGAAAATCTCATCAAAACTGGCCATTTCAAAGTGCAGAGGGTGTGGCAGTTACAGAGAGAGCGGAGCCTCTAGGAGTAATCGTAATGCCCACGTTTGCATATAATAAAGCATCATGTTTCTCAGCAATGCGGGCACATATGAACATGAGACCAACACAGATGTCTTTAGCTGCCAAGTGCACATGTCACAGGTCAGCCCTTTAATTGTGCAAGCGTATGAGGGAGTCCTGAGGGATAGCTGAAGGCCTAGGGAGCATTTAACCGTCGGCTATCTAAAAAGTATGGACTTCATTGAAGGAAGGAAGCCGGCACTAAAGTGCCTAGTGCAGCATCAAATCTAAATATGGCCCTGGCTCCACAGCAGCAGCAGGATGTAGTGTCACACATCTGTGCATAACTACTGTGAAGGGGGCACATATCTGGGCATAACTACTGTGAATGGGGCACATATCTGGGCATAGCTACTGTGAAGGGGCAAATATCTGGGCATAACTGCTGTGAGGGGGCACATATCTGGGCATAGGTACTGTGAAGGGGGCACATATCTGGCCATAACTGCTGTGAAGGAGGCATCTCTGGGCATAATTACTGTGAAATGGACACAGATCTGGGCATAACTGCTGTGAAGGGGGCATCTCTGGGCATAACAACTATGAAATGGGCACGGATCTGGGCATAACTGCTATGAAGGGGCACATATCTGGGCATAAGTACTGTGAAGGGCGCACATATCTCGGCACTATGTGCAGGTAGAAAGGTGGAATAATTTCTATTTGGGGGTATTAAGGGGACTGGGTGTGTATAGTTATGCTTTGGTCAGAGTTAGAGGCGTGACCTAAAATATATATATACATATTATAAACATATTGACCCATATTAACAAGATGTTTTTATTTATTTTTTATTCACAATATATTTATATTTGTATGTGTGGTTTGGGAGGGGGGGGGGGGGGGGGGTCCAGGCACATTCATTGCACAGGGGCCCTCTGCTGTCTGTGTCCGCCCCTGCAGAGGTCAGACTAATACCAAAACACCTAGTCTAATACATGAACTGCAGGGCAACTTTTAATAAATATTAGACAAACACTGACAGTAGAATCAAATACAGAGGTCTAATTTATGCCTAAAAGCAGGTGAGCTTGATAAACATGCCCCAGCATCTGTCCTTTATACTTAGGGTGCTGCCACATGTTGGGGTCTTTTGATGCAGTTTGTGAAGCCAAAATCTGGAGTAGGTCATAAAAGGAAATTAGTGATGACAGGTACTTCTCATTTTTTTTATCTACTCCTGATTTTTGGCTTCAAAAGCTGCATTAAAAAGCCTAAACATGGAAGCTTTGTGTTGCAGCCAGTTTGCGCAGACATCTCAGGAGTCAGTAATATGTCCCCCACACTGCCCCACATTAACTAATTTGCTCCAGGAATTAAAAATAATAAAAATACTTAAATAATATTTTATAATAAATATATTCACAAATGCCTTTCATTAGTTATAATGGCTTGTTTATTCAGGGGAGAAATCATTAGGAGAAATAAAATGTCCGCTGTCCTGTCAGTACACACAAAACCTGTCCTAATCACACAGGAGGACAAGTTACTTCACCACAATGAGCCATAGCGCTGCCTAATCCTCCTCTCTGCTCTGCTTGTCAGGAATCCTGATCCTGAATACAGGTGAATCTCTGTGGGAATGGAGAAGATGAGGAGACATGAGAGGAGAGTGAGGTGGGGCTAATGTGCAGCAGCTCTTGTTTACAGTCTCCATTACCAGTGCAACACATTACCACCGTCTGTCCTGTCCGTCCTGACTGTACTTCATGTCTCCTCATGCACTAAATTCCCCAGAGATTCAGCTAAATTTCTTATCATCTGTATTCAGGATCATAATCCCTGACAAGTAGAGAGGAGGAGGAGGAGGATGAGGCAGCTCTTTTCCTCAATGTTGCGAGGTAACTTGTCCTCCTGTCCAGGTTTTGGGTGAATTAATGGGACAGCGGCCATTTTGTTTCCCCTGATGATTGCTCCCCAGACAAAATGAGCCATTATAAATAATGAAAGGTATTTGAGAATATATTTATAATAAAGTAATATTTAAGTATTTTCATTTTCTTAATTCAGGGAGAACCACTTTAAAGTTTTAGTGCCATATTTTTTCCTTTTGCTGTCATATATATCTTTTTTTTTTGAGCCACAATAATACATTTCGGTGCAATAGTCTCGCACCACAATTGCAAAGTACTATCAGGCGTAAAACGTCTGTGCTGCAAACAAAATAGGGCTCATTTAAGATCAGCTGTGCCCCAAATAATAAATCAAACCCTAAATGCGTTCACAAGATGGGGAAAAAATAGGGCAGAAAATGACGGAGAAAAAGGCGAGCTTAGTAAATGTGCCCCACTGTGTTTCTTTTTTATCCTTAGCAGATTTAGGTCTCTTTATCTATAGTTTGAGTGCTTTATTTGTTTATGTATGAGATTAGACCTTTTACAGTAATGGTCCTTTTAGGCTAGATGCACATCTGTGGCTAAATTCAGGTATTCTGTTCCGGCATAGGAATAGAATGCCAGAATGACCAGATCTGGCATATGCCGGACACCATCAGTGCCTGACGGATCAGACTGACTCTGCTGGACAAATTACTGCTGCTCTTTTTATGCTGGAATCTGAAACAGGGGCTCCTGCTGGAAGCTCAACTGCAAATGTGAACTCAGCCTTACATGAGCAGATAATCTGGCAATAAACAAGTGTTGATCGATGATACAGTGTCTTGCACAGCACTTGTTTATTACATTTACGTGTAGAGATCGTTGTACCGTATGAGGATGAGCTGTCGTTAGAACAATCACTCATCACCGCATATTTTGCATATAGTTGGTAGCACTACGCCTGTTTACATGGGGAGATGTGCTGCCAAGAAACAATGGGGAAGATTTACTGTTGTGCCAAAAACCTGGCGTCTTTGCTATGTTTCACATTTATTAACTATTTTAGACAACTTTTTACACTTTTTGGAGCAGATTTACATAAAAAGTGTTGTAAGTCCCCTTCTTTGTCCAGCTGTGCGACAATATTTTTCAGGGGCTGGTGTAGTTTTTACTACAGGCGTACGGACTGAGACAGATGCGCTTAATTTATGACGGGGTGCACGCCTTGTTATAAATTAGATGGATTTTACGGCAGCACAGAGGAGAAAAATAAGACCGACCTAAAAGGCTGGTCTTAGTAAATGTGCCTCTTTGTGCCTTGTCCAATGAGGGGTGTGACTTAATGGAAAGGGGTGTGGCTTCACACAAAGTGTGCGTGGTTAGATGTGACATAGAGCACCAAAAAATGCACCACAACAGAGGTAAAAAAAATATTGGGGTAAAATAAGCCAACAAATAGGTGGTGTAGTCAGATTAGACAGTCTTAAGACGTGTGGATTCCGGCCATTTGAGGAATGTCCGGCTCACAATAGATCTGTGATACGGACAAGAATAGGACATGTTCTACAAAAACTGCGAATAATAATGGGCAACCATTTGTCTTAGAATGTGAATTAATGCCTAATTTAATTAATTGATTTAATTATATATACTTTTGCAGTTACATTCACAACAACAAATGCACTATGGTAATAAAATATAGGATTTTAGGATAAAAAAAAATAATGCTCACCATTAAAACAGTCTTCTAGTACATTTTACGTCTGGTGGGAGGCAGCTTGTACTACAGCATGTCAGCGCTTGTTAACATATGACTGGGGAGTATGGGAACGAACAATTGGTAATACGATTGTTTGTCCCCTTACGGTATTCTTTGGTTGGCAGCACATCCCCAGTTTACACAGGGCAATGCAGTGCCTGCAAATGATGATTTTTGGTGTCACATAAAAGCTGTGGTCACCCAGGCACTTGCTCATTTGTCGGGTAATCAGGAGCATGTTTACACGGTCATCAGCCATACTCTAACCACCTTGGCTTCACATACCTTGCATAGCTGCAAGTTGGGTTTAAAAAAGTAGAAAAACCATACCAGAGACAGTTGTCTCACCTTCAGCTTTCTCATCTCTAATTCCAGGTCTGATCGCTCAGTTTCCAGCTCCTTTACTTTGTCACTGTAGAGATAACGTATCCAGTCATCCTCAACCCAAATCATTTAGACAAATATTTTCTACATTCCAGCAGACAATCATTTAAGGCACATAAGGGAGTGCCAGCATAATACATTGTGCATGGACAATATTCATTTGTGGTGCCAGCTCCCGTAAATAAGAAGGGGCTGGCACTAGCTCTACTTACGAAAGGCAGGACATAACATTAGAGGCTACAAAAGACGACAGACAAGCAAAGCTCAGAGACATCCAGCAGAAGTACTACGGTAGTAAACACATCACATACCGGTAGTTTCCATGTCTTAATGTTATTGTAGTGTGGATTTTTTTTATATTTAAAACTATTTCCATGTTTTAGAAATCCTTTATTCTGCTCGAAGGCATGCTTGCCAAGCATGGATAAAAGTTGAGTATCACAGTTCTCAGGTTGAGGAGTATACTATTTATCGAAAAACCTGGTTTCCATCCTGCTGGTGCACTGGACCATTTTCCATGTCAGTGAATCTTGTTCTCCATCCTAGGCTTCCCTTACTTCTATTCTTTGTCATTTGCTACTACTAGTGTGAGCAGAAACACAGGACACACAGAGTATAATGCCGGCATATAGTAGCTACAGCAGATGTTGTGAGGCAAGAAGACATCACAAGGAGTATTTTCTGAGCTGAAAAAAACCTGATGCGGAATCTGCATTGGGTGTTTTTCGATGCGTTCTTTGATGCGGTTTTGGCATTGATTTTCATTCCTGCCAATTCTCAATGGGAATTATGGACGTGGACGTGGATTCTGCGTCAAGAATGGACAGGACACTTCTTTTTTCTGTAGTGGGGTTTAAAAAGCGTACTTTATGCCACATTTATTATATGTCGCATATTGTTTGATACATTTGTCTAATCATTAAAGGAGTTTTCTGCTTTCTGCATATTGATGACCTATCCTCAGGATAGATCATCAATATCAGAACAGCGGGATCCAACACCCGGCACTGCTACCGACCATCTGTTTGAAGAGAATACAGTGTTCATATGAGCCCTGCATTTTCTTCACTGTTTACCTGCTCATCGCCGACATTACAGTGGTGAGCAGGTGTAATTAATACTACGCCATCCCGTTCACTTGAATGGGACAGAATGTAACTACAAACTCTCCGTACCACGGAGACTCTTGTTGTTGTGGTGCTTCTATTATCCCATAAATTTTTATCACACCACTTTTTTGCTTGTGGCCCCAGAGTTCAGAGGGAACCTTGCTGATCACAAGAGGTTGACTGAAAAAAATTACTAACTAAGGGAAAACCAGGGGCCTTTTCAATACTGTAAAGCAGTAGTATAAATGCCCAGGCTGCACCACTAAGCTGAGAGGGGGACTAAGTGGGCCAACTGGGGCACAGCTTAGTGGTGTGATGGGCCATAACTTTGCTTGGGCACCAGAAATACAAAACCATCTCTTCCCCCCATATATATAAAAGCTCATGCACATGACCATGATCGGTCCAGGAAACATGATTTGTGTGTCTGCCAGATCTCCTGGGCCGACCGGGGCTCCCCTGAACTGTGAGTTCAGTATAAGAGATCCTATATCACCTGACTGCATATATCAGGGGTGGCCAACCTGAGGCTCTCCAGCTGTTGCAAAACTACAACTCCCAGCATGCCCAGACTGCCTACAGCCAGCAGCCTACAGCAGGGCATGGTGAGAGTTGTAGTTTTACAACAGCTGGAGAGCCGCAGGTTGGCCATGCCTGGCATATATCATAAAAACGATGCAGTCAGTTCAGTTCAGGGGAGCCGCGGTCAGCTCCGGAGATCCAGCAGACTCACAAACTGCCATTCATGGTCATGTGCGTGAGCCCTAAAAACTCGGTTCAGCTGAGCGTGTATGTCTTTTCAGGAGCAAGCCACATCTCTGGTGGTCCTAGAAGAACAAAAGAATTGTCAACATCATCTGTTGGGGGAGTCAGGAGATCCTCATACAGTATAGAGTGATAGCTGGTTCTGCTAACAATACACTTATATCTATGGAGGTCTTTAGGCATACTATGCAAGAGGCTACTTTCCTATCCACAGACCTCTTCCATTCTGGGACTGTATCCCAGAAATGTATTTCTACTAGTTAAAAATATATATTGACACCTATCACTCCTTTTTTTTTTCTAATGTGTTTTTTTGTAATGTATTTTGTGATTGCAGATTTTTTATTTTTTTCCCCTGCAAATGATTATGGGGGCAGCCTTCTTGCCTGATCTGTTCTTAGCACCACCATGGGCCATTGACACAATGGATAGGAGGGGACCACATTGACTTTTCGAGGCATGCTCTGTGACCTGTGCAAAGGTCAGAAAGGAGTAGATAAGCTTTGACTATCAATTAGTGTGAATGGTGGATCCTGTGATATCTATCTATCTATCTATCTATCTTTCTAAAAAAAAAGTAGCAGCAGCACTGGAGCTGACAAAGTGCAAAAATGGTGTCCGCAATCCATACCACAATCTACAGGTCAAATGAATAAGTTCTAGAAGAGATAGCAGCATTCCAACCGCAGTACTGGAAAACTCTTGATTTTATTCTGAAATGTCCATAAACATGCGACATTTCAGCTCCCACCTGGAGCTCTTTTCAAGCATGCTTGCTGCATGCTTGAAGAATGCTGAAATGTTGCATGTTTATGGACATTTCAGAATAAATCAAGAGTTTTCCAGTACTGCGGTTGGAGTGCTGTGATCTCTTCTAGAACATATATATAATATCTGTCATTCTAATCCTGCTTGTGCTGATAAGCAGAAGCAGATAGGTGCAGTAAAGTAATCTGTGCAGACCAAGAAGTGGCGCCTATCATTAGGCTTAGTGGCCAGGCCCAAAAAAACAGCAGGATTTATGTTTTTTTAAATATAGATATTGAGATGGAAAATGAAAAATAACCATCAAAAATTATTTAAAATTAGTTTTACATAAAAACAGTCCCTTTTTACAAAAAGGGATATCTTTACTGTCTTATAAATAACATATACTTGCAATTGGAAAGGTTAAGCGCAAAAAGCATGCAAGGTGTAGCTGTACAGCGCATTTAAACTGTTGACTCTTCAGGTATCAATTATATGATGAAAATCCGGTATAGGAATTTTATGGATAAATATGGGCTATTCTTTTGCAGAAGTCTCATGGAGACCATCAGCCATACCCTTCAAACCACCAAAAAGTGATAGACTTAACCTACAGAGTGGATTTCTGACATTATATTGTCAGTGCCGGTACAACTTACTGAGATTTCTGTAGCTCTCTGTATAACTCGTTCATTTGATCAGTCTCTTCTTCTGTACTCTCTTTCTGTTGAGACACAAACAAAATATGTTCATCTTAATTTCTTCTTCATTTTACCGTACAATTTACCATATTATTATTTGGCCATATATTTTCTAATTATGCAGTGTTGTTAAATTCACTGGGTCAGCTGGCCCGAACCTTCCTTGGCCCTGCACCCTCCTTTGCCAGCAGGCTGCGCTATTTCATCCCATGTTTTTAACAGAAACTGCGACAGAGAACCCTAATGGAGCCTCCGATGCAGAAGTGAACATAACCTAACTGTTGAATATGTGATTGCCCGAAAATGATAAGATCCAATTCCGTATCAATTTGCTTGTTTAGTCAAACATCTTATGTCAACAGAATAAGAGGAAGTAAGTGGCTAAAGTAAAAGGGTAAGACAGAAAAATTAAACATGCCTGTCCATCTTGGCCACATTTCATGGCATTTTTATAGTGGGAGGGAGGGAAGCAGCTGACACACATTTGGCACTGCTTCAATTGAAGAAAAGGTAAAAATCCAACATGTTCGATACTTATCCAAGCAGACATCAGCAGATGGCACCACAAACTTCTGACATCATGTAATATGTCTATGGCAAGCATTAGAGTGATGTTCTGTTCATTTTTCTGTAGATTAAAAGAGCATTTTACCAGCGATCTGTGGAGATGTTCTAGGTGATTGCTTTGCTCCAGTTC
The DNA here is from genome assembly GCF_014858855.1 of Bufo gargarizans. Lineage (NCBI taxonomy): Eukaryota > Metazoa > Chordata > Amphibia > Anura > Bufonidae > Bufo > Bufo gargarizans. Next base: position 142,225,632 of record NC_058081.1, read on the forward strand.
TTTTACTTTCTTTGTTAACTGGTTATTTTCGTCTTTTAATCTGAGAAAAAACATAGGACATTGTCATGGGTAGGACATTTTATATGGATTTCTGAAGTACTATAAAACTTTGATTGACTTTTGGATACCATGGATCTATTCTGCAAGACTTCATGATCATTATGAATCTCACTGTTGACTATATTTGAAAAGGTTGTGTAGCAGATAGATCAGGGCCGGCGCCACCCATAAGCAGAGTAGGCCACCGCATAAAGCGCACTCTTGCTGGGGGCGCCGGAGCTCTGGAGTCTGGCCGCCAGTGGCGTTGCGAGGTGGGTGCAGCGGGTGCGGGCAGCACCGGGTGACACCAGTCTGATGGGGTGTCACCCGCAGGACCCAAGTTCGCAACACCACTAGCACCCATGTACTTGTGTTGCTGATCTGATCCTGTACTTGCCGGCTGCGCGGGCATAAGTTCAGTCACTTTGGCACGCAATCCTGCGAGGCCCGTGACCTCCCGAGGTGGGTCTCGCGGGATCATGCGCCACAGGGCCGAAGACACTGAACTTAACTGAACTCATGCTCGCGCAGCCTACAGGATCAGTGACACAAGTATGGGGGGGCAAACTACATAGTGGAGGGCAATCTGGGGGCAAAATTAACTTGTGTGGGGGCAAAATTACTTAGTGGGGGGCAAATTACATAATGGAGTGCAGTGTGGGGGCAAAATTACTTAGTGGGGGGGCAAATTACTTAGCTGGGGCAAATTACATAATGGAGGGCAGTGTGGGGGCAAACAACATAATGTGGGGCAGTGTGGGGGGCAAATTAATGTGAGGCAGTGTGGGGGGCAAATTACATAATGTGGGGCAGTGTGGGGGGCAAATTACTTAATGTGAGGCAGTGTGGGGGGGCAAATTACATAATGTGGGGCAGTGTGGGAGGCAAATTACCTAATGTGGGGCAGTGTGGGGGCAAATTACATAATGTGAGGCAGTGTGGGGGGCAAATTACTTAATGTGGGGCAGTGTGCGGGGCAAATTACTTAATGTGGGACAGTGTAGGGGGCAGTATTACTAATTAGGGCATTCTAGAAGGGAATTACTATTGATGGGACTATTAGGAGCACTATTACTATGGGGGCACTATTATTTCTTCAGGATAGTATTTGTGGTATTGGGGCCGGGGCACAGCGAGCAGCAGGATAACACTGTGGGGACTCCAGGTTGGGGGATGATGATAGAAAAGTAAGGACACTAAGATGAATGTGTCACACTCTGCAGAGACGAGGAGCAGCTGAAAGAAGTGTCTGGATCAAATAGAGAAGATGATGACAGAGAAGATCTACATTGGAGGAGACGTCACCTGGAGGCCGTGGATGTGAGAGGTACGTGCTGCTGTATATGTGCAATGCTGTTTTTTTATGTTTTGCATATGAGAAAATGTTTACAATGAATATGTTTTAATGTTCTATTTTACTATTTTTATTATTTGGTCGAAAGGCTGATTGGGGAGGGGAGATTGTAACGGGACTGCTGTAGAATATCTAAAATTAGCTGGTCAAATAAAATGTTGCATGCAACAATCATTAAATAGGTGGCCAACAAAAAAGGGGCGGGTCAAAGGGTGTGGTCAATGGGCAGAGTTAAGGGGGCGGCAAAATTAGCTTTTGCCTAGGGTGGCAAAAATCCTTGCACCAGCCCTGAGATAGATGAATACACAGCTACGTTAAAAACAAAACGACTTATTTACTATACAGTGGGATACAATTTCCAACACTGCTACAGGTAGGACTTACCTGAGGGGTTGCACAAGGGATATTACCTGTCATTACTGAAAAGGGTGGCACTAAAGCATTGATGACCTGAGAACCTGAAACACGCACCCCCAATCACACATTTGGTGCCTAAACCTACAGTTGCACAGGATGTAGCTCCATTCCCTAGTCTGTTTAAAGCTATCCGGGCACTGTCATTATTTGGCATACCATAATGGAGGACAGAACGTATTGCACAAAGCATACTTAAACCTTAGCTCGGCTCATATTTCCAGCAACTTTTTTCATTTTTCAGTTTTGTCCAAGAAGTAGAAATATGGTAAAAAAATGGAGGGCTGCCATATGATGGACACTAGTAGATCTTGGCTCATTGAATTACACTGAGTTTTGGCACTATGGTGTCCATCACTGTGACGGGAAGAATAGCATTGCATGCTGTGCTATTCTGCACTTTGAGACACTTGTGAAAAATGCACATTGCAAATATTAGTTGTTGTTACTTCTCCAATCAAATATGATAGAATCCTTTAATGGACTTGTGAACAGAACCTAAGGCAGTTTTTATCAACATGGGGGAAATCTATCATGTGTAGTATTATTTAAATCAGTTTTGCTGGAGGTAACGTTGCCATTATTTGTGACTAATCTATCAAAATGTTGTCCAATGTTGATACATTTGTCCCATCTTTAAAATGTCTAGATATGTTTCTTCAGTTTTTATGCCACTCGACCGGCATAAAGGAGCAAGACTGGGCAAAAATTGCTAAATTCTGGCCAAACAGCAAGACACTCCTAGTTTTCACAACCTGATGTGCATTGTGCAAATGGATCTAATTTCAGAACAAATGGCTAATAAACGTGTCCCATACATTTTGAACTAAAATGTACAAATACATAAATGTGGGTTATTGTGTTTAAAATTTGCAGAGTTTGCTAGTCTATGAGTCTTCAATGGTAGGACAGGATTGTGTACTCTCAATACATGGACAACTGCAATTACAATTTTTGTATGATTTCCATATTTCTGTTCCATCAGAAGAAAAGAAAAATGGGAAAAATATTCATTTTAATCATCCTTTTTTAAATTGGTTATCTTGAGTATCAGTTGTGCTCAGTTTGTATCAGTTTATGCCAGTTCTGTCGGGTTTCACTTATTCTTTTATGGAAGAAATAATCCTGTTTGTTGTTCTCCTTTCAAAAAATAACTGAAACCTGATGGAACTGACAAAAAACTGATGCAAACATAGCACATCTGGTGCTCAAAATAACCCATTTAAACAAATGGGGATTTTTTTTTATAGCCTTAGGTGAATTTGGTGGTTTAAATGTTGATGATTTAACATTTACGGTAAATACCGTACATGAGGTCAGCTTTATACTGTATATAGTCAACTATAACAAACCTGCTTATAGTTGATCTGAGTTCGCAGAGCTCCTCATTTTCTGTTTGTAGCATTTCACAGTCCAGTAGCAACTCTGTGTTCTACAAAAAGGACAGAGTAGCTGGTAAAATTCAGAATAAAATGAACCAATTTATGTTTGCTCAAAGACTGTGTAGGTTACTCAATATCCTGCTTGTTAACAACAATGTCAGATGTGGTTAAGGTTATTTTTAGTTATTCTTTTTGGTTCTTTCCCTTTAAATATTCCCTTTTAATGTAGTGACCTAGTGATATTACTTATTAATGTTATTTATGGATCATTCACAACTGCATTTAGCTTTCCATTCTTCTGATTTGTCATAAGAACAGAAAAATTAAACATTTCAGACCAGTTGTATTTTGATTAGTTTGCATCAGTTCTGTCAGAGATCAGTTGTTTTTGGTGGGAGAAATGTCCTGCATGCAAGTCCTTTTCTTGTGTCAAAAATAACTGATGTCTGATGGAATGGACACAAACTGATCACAAGTGATGCTCAAAATCAGTTTTTCATTTTTCTGTTCTTCTGACGGATCAGAACGGAAAGCTCAATGAAAATGTAAACTCAGCCTTAGCGTACATTCATAAATG